>NC_029774.3:67835727-67864429 GCF_000817695.3 Arachis duranensis | reverse complement strand
TTTAGACAAGCCTGACAAGTTAATAAAATTAATTTGAGTTAGAACTTGTCTTATGAATAAATTTAAACTTTAAAATAATTTGAACTGAACATTTTTTATAATAGAGCAGACCAAGTTAATCAAATACAAACCAAACTATAAACTCCAAATAGATCATTTGGCCTATTTCCACTCTAATTGTGGAGCTATATTATTTGAGTTGATGAATTTCATATACATGATAATTACGTCGTACTATTAAGCAAGTCACCATACAATTAAAAATGTCTAAAAGCCCTTTTTATTCTGTTTTTTGTAATAGCAATCATTAATGACATCTTTTGTCAAAGTTGTAGGCCATTGTAAGGTGCCACCTTCATTCATTTAACTCTTTTTGGACCGAAATTATCAACATAGTCGTTAAAGGGTTCTTGATATGTCCTTTGTGTCTCAAAAAGAACCTGATTCTTCAATCATTAACAACTCTTTATCTTTGGTTTCAATTATAACCTTGTGCATTATTATGAGTCCCAATTAGAAGAAGAAAAAGGCAAAGGAGATATGAACTTAGTCAATAGCAATTCATTTTGCTTTGTGCCTTAGTGGGCAGTGGCACGGAAAGAAAATACTTAATTAAGTCAAGTTAATTAATTGACTAAATTTTTATAGTGGTATGTATTAGAGATTTATGATTTTTATTAGTTTAATATCTTTAATTTTAATTTTATTGTACTAATTTTCGAGATTTAGTTTTAGACATCATATTAATTTCTGTATCATTTTTGATATTGAATCAACGAATAGAATACTGAGTTAACTTTGACTAGTCACATTAGACAAAGAGTAAATAATATTATTTCATTTTGACACTTAAATAAGATAAAAAGAGACTATTTTGGAGAATAAGAAAAAATAATATTGGTTGTACATTATATAAAATCGTCTTCGTCTTCTTGATTTTGTTTTGTTTAAATGCCAAAATAAAAATAAATCCATTTAGTCCTATATCTATTATAGCAAGTCAAAGTTAATTCAATATTTTATTTACTAACTAAGTGCTAGAAAAAATTTAAGAATCAATATGGTGTCTAAAATTAAATCTTAAAATCAGTATAATAAATTCTGAATTTAAAGAATTAAAATAGTAAAAATCATGAATGTGAGTGACCACTTTGAACATTTAGTCCTAATTAATAATTAACAAGTGATGTTATTAAAAGCGATTTCATCATCACTAAAAAGTAAAAGATAAAAGGTAATTTCATCATGTATATTGTTGAAAGTTTACGGCTATAATATTTAACAACTGATAATTTTGTAAATTGAACACAAGTTTATTATTTATATTTTTACCTAGTAATATTTTAAATCAGTTCTTAAAAATTTTTTAACCAAACATTTTAGTTGTTAATAAATTTTAATTATTAAATTAATTTTAAATTTTTATTTCATTAGACATATTAGTTATCACATCATATTATTGTTCATTTTTTAAAAGAATTGAGATGAAAATTTTATAAATTTTTTAGAACTATTATGTTTTTTATTAAATAACGATAGAAATTGAGTTATTTATTTTTTATCATCAAAACTTGACATGAAAATTGATTTGTCTAAAAAAGTAATTAAAAATTAATTTAATAACTGAAATTCATTAAAAAGATAAAATTATCAAACTAAAATTTTTTTGAAGAATTATTTGGAATATTATTCTATTTTTGTCTATAGGCATGAGAGTTGAGACTCACCATTTATGTTATGTGACATGTGCGCTCTAAAAAAATGAAGTGATATGCTTATGCGTGCGTGCTCATACAAATATATATCTCATAAGTTATAAGAACTTTTTTTCATTTAATTTTTCTTTCCAATATAAAATTTTCAACCTAACTTTCAACTAGTAATTATTAGAAATTATTACAAAAAAAAAAGGAATTAGGAGAACTCTATGACAGTAACCAAACGTTCTATAAAGTAAGTTCACCAACCAATCCTTATTATACAAATATATTTCTGAGACAAAAAGAATAATTTTTATCGATCCCATTCTATGAAGATTTTTTTATTTAAATTAAATAAATATAAAAATTACAAAAATAAATAAAGATTGAGGTAGTTACAAAAATATACTATAAAACATATTTTAAATGCTGAGGGAGCAACTTAAAAATAAGCATATCTTGACGTCTGAGACCTCGTGCTATGATCAGGTGACGTCGAGTCACACCTATTGGATGCACCTGAGATATGTATAAGTACAGAAATCGGATACTGAGCATCTGAGATATGAACATTACGTGCTGAGACCTCCTTTACGTAATACGCATATATCGGGTGCTCAATACTCGATTTTTATACTTATACATATCCCAAATATACTTAGGATGTGATTCGGCGTCACTCGATCATAGCAGGAGGTCTCAAACATTGAGATATGCTCATTTTTTTATTACTCCCTCTACGTCCGAGATGTATCTCATAATATATTTTTGTAAATACTTCATCTTTTATTTATTTTTGTAATTTTTATATTTATTTAATTTAAATAATTAAATCCCATTGTATGATGGCAAATTAGCAATATGGGTTAGCCAAAACTTGTTCTTAGCTTAAGTACAGTAATAAAAAATTACACACTCATGGTTCCAAAACTTTAAGTGGTTTAAGAAAAGCTTCAATTTTTTGATGAAATAATATATAACAAGGTAGACAAAAAAATATAATGTAACTCTCACATGGATCCGGATGAAATATTGTCCGAGAATTAAAAAAGAAAATTGAGGCAGCGTAATCACTGCAAAAATGATTTTTTTTAAAATGGAATTAATAAAGGTGAAATGCTTTGGTATGGGTCGTATAGGCGTTGAACGCGCGTGTATGAAAGTTGCATCTTCTTGCACCGTACAAGTTATAATTGCTTCTCGCTCCTAGCACGAGAAGGCTTCTGGCTCTGTGCGTGAAGGTTAAAAGAAAGAAGAGACAGAGTTAGGGGAAGTGAGGGAAGAAGAAGTAGGAAAGAGAGGAGGAAAAAGACGACGGTGGTAGGAGTGATTATTGCCGGCGCCGTCGTTGAGACGTGATGGAGGGGAGGAGAGAAGAACACCTCCCTGCAATTCCTTGAGAACACGACCTGAGATTTGAATATTTCGATTATCAATTTTATTAGGGGGTTTGTTATTTGTGACAACCAAAACTTTGTACGAAAGGATTCTCTGTTGGTTTAGAAACTATACATACAACGCGATTATATTTGTGAATTTCTTTACCGATAGAAAATTCGATTGTCAAAATGGCGCCGTTGCCGGAGAATTGCAAACGTGTGCCTTATTATTGATTTTTGTAAATATTTTTCTTATTTGTTTTTTTTACTTTGATCTAAAAATTCTAAGTTTGGTGTCATTTTATTGTTTTTTCTCTTTCCTCGTTAAATTCAAAACTATTTTTTCTCTTTATTTTAATTGATTTTTTTGAAAATTAAAAAAATTCAGATTTTTATTTTAAAATTGTTATCTTATCTTATCTTAGTTTTAAATTTCAAAATTCAAATCTTTTTCAAAAATCATATCTTTTTCAAAATCTTATCTTATCTTATTTCAAAATCAAATTTCAAATTTCAATATTTAAATTCCAAAATTCAAATTTCAAATTTCAAAAATTTAAATTTAAAATTTTAAAAATCAAACATTTTCAAAATTTAAACCTTTTTCAAATTTTTATCTTATATTGTTGTCAGTGTTTCTAGTTTTAGGAGTTTATTTTCATTAACTTTTATTAGTTTTTATTTCCTTTAGCTACCATGAACTCTTACAACTTTAACTATGAGTCTGGTTACAATTATGTTGCAGGGAGAGGAGATTACAATGAGAACATGCATCAAGGATGGGACAACCAAAGATGGGAGGAGCCACAAGGATTTGATCAACCCTCTTGGCAACAACTTCCACCAACATACTATAACCAAGAGCCCTTCCAAGAGGCATACCAAGATGACGACTATGATGAGCACTCTTTTGATTATCAACAACCACCACCATACGCCTATGAACCCCCTCCCTAGCATAGCTTTGAACCACCATACTCACAAGCCCCCTACAACCAACCACCTCCATATGGCCCAAACCCATATCCACCATACCAACCACCCTATGAACTGTATGAACCATACATAAAGCCACCCCAATTCCAACCCAATTACTCCCAAGAACCACCACCTCAATATACACCATGTCCATATCCATCAACCCAAGAATCAAGGGAGCGTCTCAAAAAAACAGTGGAAAAACTTCATGCAACCCTTCGCCAACTGGATCAAGCGATAAATCGATTGTCTTCCCGACGTTCGGATACTCAAGGAACCCCCATGGCTTCATGTGGTCAATCTAACGAAGAACGTAGCATTAAGGAGATACTAGAAACTCCGATGGACGGTAAGAAGCATGACTTTGTACTGGAACAATTGGAGGAAGCCGAAATTATCCAAGAAGAAGTCGAATTGGTTGAAGACTTAGGAGATGATGAACCTCCATGGGAAAGTCAAGTTATAGAGCCTCCTTCAAAGACGTTTGAAATTGACGTTGAGGAGGGTGTACAACCTCCAAGGCATATCATGGTTGAAGACTTTGAGGGGGATGATCAAGAGATGGATTCAATCATTGATGAATTCTTATCTACATTTGAATCCTCTCCCATTGAACTTAACATGGAGATGAAAGAAGAAGAAGCACAACCTCCCATGCCCTTGGTAAACAATGAAGAAAAAATTGAATTGGAAGAAAGCTACCAAGAGGAAGAGGTTGAAATTGAAGAAGCTTGCAAAGAGGTGAAAGTTGTCAGAGAAGAGCACAAGGGAGTGGAGCTTGCAAATTCATTAGAAACACCTCTCCCAAAGCCATCACCGTCCATTCCTTCATTCAAGTGGGTAAATCTCTCATCTTTAAGCTTAATTAGCTCACTTGAATATGCTTTACTTGAGACAGATGGTCAACTTAGAGCTCTTTGTGGCATTAAGAGCAAGTGGAAGATGGTTAGTGGTTGGAGTTGTCAAGCAAGGTTCAACATGGTTGTATGCTCCAAGTTGAAATGCAAGGTTTGGTGTAAAGCTCAATTGAATGGGTCTAGGAAACAGTTTGGATGCCTTAGTGAGAATTTCAATTGCGTGCCACCCGGATGGAATCATGATAATCAACAAGAAGACGGGTGCAAAAGCAAGATTTGGGACCCCGGAATTCAGTCTAGCAATCAATACTCTTGGGGCCTTGTCACTTACTTTAACTTGCTTGAAGGCTTTCTGCGCCTAGTTTAGGATCCCGGAGGCCATTGGAATTACAAACATTGGTGGAGATTCTTGGATGAGTTCAAGCATAAGCCACCATGACAGGGAGCTCACCAAATGTCCAACTTAAGGACTTTAACTAAAAGTGCTAGGTGGGAGACAACCAACCATGGTATATTTTTTCCTTTTTGTTCTTAGTTTTATGTTATTTTATTTTCATTCGTGTTCATTCATAATTTCTGCATAGTCATTTGCATTCTGCATTTTGCATTTTAAATTAAACAGAAAGTCACGCGAGAGCATGGCTGGAGGCGTGCCTTAGGCACAACCATGCCCACGTGACCGCGTCAATAACGCGTCTGCGTCATTCTGAAAAAGAGCCTCCCACGCGTCCGCATCACCCATGCAAATGCGTGGCCCTATAAAATCGATGTAAACGCGTGTATGGCAGCAAGTTGTGATGGAGTGGGGCTGGAATCATGCTAGAAGCACAAGCTCTACCACACGAACGCGTGCTCCATGCATCTGCGTCGTTTTCAAAAAATGACCATTCACGCGATCGCGTCAACCACGCGAACGTGTCACCCTAAAATTTGGCAAAATGAGTTTCAAACAGAGAGTTGCGCGAACGCGAGGCTGCTCTCGCGCCAATAGCACAAATCAACTCACGCGACCGCATGACCCACGCGTTCGTGTCACTTGAAAACATCGCACACCACGCGACCGCATCACTCACGCGTTCGCGTCACATGCGGCACACAACTTATCCAGCTCAGCCAAATATCTTATCTTTTCTTCCCTAAATCCTAATTTTTCTTATCCCTTCTTATTTCTTTCTTCTCCCTTCTTCCTTCTTCCTTCTTTCTCACTTTCTACTTCCTCTTTTTCACCACCATTATCAAGGTTTTTCTTTTCTTCTTCCCTCTTTACTTTTCTATTCTTATTCTTATTTTTATGTTTTCTTCTTCTTTTTCTTTTTACTTTCATTATCTATGTTTTCTTTTTCTTTCTTTTTCTTTTAATTGGGGTTGGAAATTTATTTGGGTCATTATTTTCTATATTTTGCTTGTGAATTATTAAGAAATTATTTGACAATTATATATTACTTTTTATAGGGTTGCTTGCATGTTCAATTTAATACTTTCAATAACTTATTTACCATGCATGCTAAGTGTTTGTGAAAAAGCCCGTATGGCATCATGCACTACTTTTATGTTATCCTACTACTTTAATGCTTGTTTTTCACAAAACCCCTTTTATATTTTATTAATTAAAATATAATTGTCAATACAAACAGATTGTTAGTTTGAAAGAGGTGATAATCTAACTTTAACATTTAGTGTTTGATCTATGCTACTCATGCCTTTGCCAGCATGCCAATAAACATCTTGCATTTAATTGTCATTAGATGTACTTGCTATATTTCCATTGATGAACTTTTCACATGATGTCATCACCATGCGTTAACGACATCCCTCTTTACTGTGCATTGATTATCACATATACTATCCTCTCCCTTGCTCGAACCCTTATCTTTACATGTACTTATTTTTTTTCCTTTTTAGGACGGCCATCAAGAAAGGAAAAGAGAAAGCTACTCCCAAACCATCAGCAAGAAAAGGAACAAAAAGAGCACTAGCTGCGGAACCACCCGTCCACTTGTACATCTCTGCATGCACCGAGGACGGTGCAATCTTTAAGTGTGGGGAGGTCGATACCGACTTCCAGGGGTTAGTTACCTTCTTTTCAACACCAATATTCTATTTTCTTTGTTTGTTCATTGTTGCATTTGCATATTTGATTGTATGTTTGTTTGATTTTATGCATTTAGTTACTACTTGGTTGAAGTAATATTTTCTTTTTCAAGAAATTTTTATAGTATTTCACTAATTTAAATTGAAAAATTTTTGTTAAATTTGTTTGAAGTTGTATTTGGAACATAGTTTAAAAAGCTAAGAACAGACAACCCATAAGATTTTGAGTCTAATTACATGGTTATACTTTTTTGAACCATGAATTTTATTCTTGTGTGCTTTCTTCCCTATGATTGCAATCTTTGCTTTGTTCCATTCTATATGTCCACTATTTAGTGTATTTACATGCTTGCATATGATTGAGGCCATTACTTGTTTTAGCTCACTTCTCCCAAATAAGCCTACCCTTTTATGTCACCCTTGTTAGCCACTTTGAGCCTTTTAATCCCATTTATTCTATATTTTACCACATCACTAGCCTTAAGCGGAAAAACAATTAATTACCTCAATTGAATCTTTGGTTAGCTTAAGATAGAGATTGTGTATCAACTAAGTGTGGGAAAACTATGGGAACATGGGTTAATAAGGGAATGTGTTATGTTTTTACTTTGATAAAATATTGGGAATTTGGGTACCTACTCATGTGAGACCAGAAAAATAAAAAAAAATCCATGTGCATTGATATGTTATGTTTATTTTCAAGTAAAAAAATAAAAAAAGAGAAAAATCCAAAAATATTCAATAAATAAGTAAATAAATAAGGGGACAAAATTACCCCAATGCAAGGTTAAGTTAATAAAAATATCAATGCATATGTGATAAAATTAAAATAAAGGTTGATGCATGAGTATGTAATGCAAAAGTGGGAATTTTGGGTAGCTAGGCATGAATTTAAAAGTATATAGAGTATGTGTATAGGTGAGAACTTAGGTTAGTCAAAGATTCATATTATAGCTCACTTGGCCATACATATACCCTCACCCTTACCTTAGCCCCATTACAACCCTAAAAAGACCTCATGATGTTTGCATTGGTATACTAAATATTTGTTGATTGGTTAGATGAAGAACAAAGTTTAGAAAGCATGATAAGAGAGGAGTAGAGTGAATTACCCTATACACTTGAGATACTAGAGTGATATACACTACCAGTGAGGGTTCAATGCTTGATTCTATATTCCTTGCTTTCATGAGCTATCTTCTTACAAGTTTACTTGTTTTTACTGTATGGTTTGAATTAGTGGAATTTGATTTATGTTTGTCTTGGAGAACTTATTTATTTTTAACCGAGTAGGTAGAAGCATTTCACATTTAGTTGCATTCATATAGATAGGTTGCATTTCATACATTTTACCATTCCTCTTCACTCCTTTATAGCTTCTCTTGGGCTTAGCATGAGGACATGCTAATGTTTAAGTGTGGGGAGATTGATAAACCACTATTTTATGGTTTATCTTGTAGCTCAAGTTATGACCATTTGAGTGCGAAGAGGTCAGGGCTGACAACTTTGCAGTTCCTTCAATTTCTTTTATTCCTTCCACTTTTGCATGCTTTCTTTCCCTCCTCTAAGCCATTCCTGCCCTATAATCTCTGAAAATACCTAACACACATATCATGGCATCTAATGGTAATAAGAGAGGATTAATATTAGCAAATATAAGGCCAAAGAAGCATATTTTCAATCATAGCACAAAATTAGGAAGGAAAAATATAAACTCATGCAAATTATATGAATAAGTGTGTAAAGAATTAATAAAAACTACTCAATTGAGCACAAGATAAATCATAAAATAGTGGTTTATCAAGCTCCTAACCTTAACAGTGGGTGTTTAAGTAAGAAAATGAGGTAAGAGAGAAGAGAATAGAGCCCGAAGGGCTAATTTTTTTTCCTGTTATATATAATCCTAATTAATGTAAAATATATTTTCTAAAACTAAATAATATCTTTTCCTATTTGTAAATAAAATTAAAGTTTTAATCAAAATCTAAATAAATCTTTGAATGCTCCTTGATCATACGCTGGGACCATTGATTTACGCTTGGCTGGCGTCTAACTTCACCAAAGTGAAGTTAGACTTCACCTTGGCCGAATGCAATTGGAGTCTTGATTCTTCTTCCGGCGCCTAACTTCCGAAAAGCCAAGTTAGGCGCCAATATGGCCGAACATGCTGGAGAAGAAGTGTATACTATTATACATTGTTGGAAAGCTCTAGAAGTTAGCTTTTCAATTCCACTAGAAGCATGTCAATTGAACTTCTGTAGCTCAATTTATTCCTGTTGGAGTATAGGGAGGTCTCAAGGTTGATAGCATCACTCACTTTCTTCTCTTTTTCTACAGAAACTCCATCAAATCCATCCGAATGCTACCTAAAATAAGCATAATTGCACACAACTAAAAGTAGCATCCATAGTGGCTAAAAGATATTTAAATCTTGATTAAACTTAACAATTCAAATGCAAATTCACTAGGAAAAGATAGAAAAGATGCTCACGCATCACAACACCAAACTTGAATTGTTGCTTGTCCTCAAGCAACCAAAACTAATATAAGCTTAGAATGTGAATTTTTATGAGAAGTGAGTGTTCAATTAAGCTTCTGTCTCTTCTTAAAGTGGGGTTTACAAACTACAATCCTGAATAGCTTTGGCATCTCACTATCCTTTGAATCAGAGAAATGTCACTGTCATTTGGAATTGGAATCCGAATGATATTATGAACTCTCTGACCTTTATACTTTGGTTTAATCCTTGAGCACATCAAAATTTCTTTCATTCTCTTTTCCTTGGTGATTTTGACCTTGAGCCTAGCCGTGACTTTAAATGCTTTGTCTCAAGCTTTACTTGACACAAAAGTACCACAAGCACTTAACTGGGGAACTCTCTTTAGGTTCTGATTTTTCTTTCAATTACTCCCAGACAGTGGTGCTCAAAGCCTTTGGCATACTCTATTAAATGCACTTGATCTCGACTCTTAGTGCTTTATCTCAAGGATTACTTGACACATTTACACCATAAGCATATGACTAGGGAAACAAATCTTTAAGCTTTTAATCATGTCTGACCTCCCTAGTCATTGATGCTCAGAGCCTTAGACCTTGCTTTTATTTTTCTTTTGCTTTAAGGATTAAGCTTATGTTTACTTCAGAGAATTCATAATAGTTCTCTAAATTCTTGTTCCTCATACATAAACATCCTTTAATTCAAATTCAAATATGTACTATTCATATCATGCATTCAGAATCATGGATAATACCACCACATTTAAGTAAATAAGACTACTCTTTAATATAAACTCAATTTCTCATGTAATACATCACTTCTTTTTTCTTTTTCTTTTTCTTTTTGGATTCAAGCTCAGTGAGCGTACATGAGACAACTTTTTTTAGTACTAAAAACAAATAACAGAATTAAAATTTGTAAAATTAAACTAGAAACTAGGAATTGAAATAACTAAAGATCATGCAGACACTAAGACAAAATAGCGGAAAACAGGAATATAACATAATAAGAACGGAAGGAAATATAGAATGAAAGGAACTCAACCACCTCAGTTATCCTAGTGGCCGTCTCATTTTTCAGGTTGTGCTCCTCCGTGAAGATGATTCGTCTCCCTTTGGTGCCATTAAAATAAACAGAGAAGCCACAAGCGAAGCGAAAACACCAAACTTGAAAATTTGCTCGTCCTCGAGCAAAATAGAAAATAACCAAGATGAAGATGGAAGAAAAAGGAATCTAAAATAATGAAATAAAATTAAATTTAAAAGTTTCTTTTTCTCCTTTTTTTTGGAAACAAAATAAACAAATAAAAGAAATAAAGAAAGAAAAGGCTGTACAGAGGGGGGAACGTGGGAAAGGGGAAGGGGTTGATGGGGTGATATGTTGTGGGTTAGGAGGAGTAGGGGTGGGGGTAAGGCTTTGAATTTGTGTATAGAAAAGGGTTGGGGATGAGGGAATGGGGAGAGCAAGACTGTGTGGTGCTCGAAGAGAGTGGTTGTGGGGTATGTTGTGTGTATGGAAGAAGGGGTGGGGGCGTAGATGAAGCAAGGTTGGGGTGTTAATGTATGTAGATAGAATGGGTGGTGGGGTCACGAATCATGAAGGATTGGACTTGATTTTGGTTTGATACAGGATTTGGTTTGGAAATCACATGATTTGGTCTTGAAATAGGCCAAATTAAGGAGCTGGCACCTAACTTGGTGTAGATGGCCCCTAACTTAGTGTGAAGACCCAACCTGGCGCCTAATTTGGAGATTATGGCGCCTAATTTCATGTGTGTTCCACTCACGGTGCCTAACTTCATGATACTAGCGCCTAACTTCATCCTTTGCTTCTCACCTGGCGCTTAACTTGAGAAAATTCCAAGTTAGGCGCGGACCAGGCAGAACTAACATTTCCTAGCACGCTTCATGTGGCTCCTAACTTGATGGAGCGAAGTTAGCCGCCACCCATCCAGTGAGCGACGCCCAATTGCATGCATCATTGGTGCCTAACTTCAAGGAGTGAAGTTAGGTGCTACCCCTCCAGGAAGCACCTCCAAATTGAGTTTGTATGTGGTGCCTATCTTGAGGTTTTGAAGTTAGGCGCCACCCTGTCCGCAACAGCTTCCTCTTGGGTGTCCGAAACTCTGTCTTAATGCACCTGTTTCTGTTCTAATCTCTCTGAATGATCCAAGTACACGTAAAACAAAAGAAAAATAGTAGAAACTAAAAAAACTAAATAAATAAAAATTAAAGTAAAAATCAAACTTAAGGATACGAAAACATCGGGTTGCCTCCCGAGAAGCGCTTCTTTACTGTCACTAGCTTGGCTGTCAGCTCCTCTAAGGTGGAGGATCATAGGGGCTCAGCTCTTCACCCCTCACTGTGAACTTTTTTCTGTGCTCTCATGAATCAACTCTATATGCTCAAGAGACAGGATCCTGTTCACTGTATGAGTCAGGATTGGGCATGCAGTGAATACCACCTTCATTTTGGGGAAGAAGTCTTTAGTGGGAATCTTTTTATTTCTCCATCTCCTAGGTACTTTCTTCTTTTTGAGAACTTCCTCCTTGGTGGATGATGCATTCCCGACACCAAACTTCGGTTTGATGTCAGGGAAAATTTTGTTGAATGTCACCAAAAGTGGTTTGAGCTGCAGATTATGTTATGCATCATTGGAAGTTCTTGAAGGTTTGGATTAGTAAGCTCAGTCTGCATGCACCTCTTCTCTTCACCTGCTGAATGCATATCTTTGAAGACATGAAAGACCAGTTGCTCATTATGCACTTTAAGCACTAATTCACCTTCTTCCATAACAATTAGAGCTCTCCCAGTGGCTAGGAATGGTCTTCTTAGGATTATAGAGGCGCTCTCATCCTCCCCCATGTCAAGAATCACAAAATCTATTGGGAGGAAGAACTTAACCACTTCGACCAAGATATTCTCCACTAATCTATATGCAGGCTTTAGAGATTTGTCTGCCATTTGTAATGCTATACTTAAGGGTTGTGCCTCTTGGATTTGTAATTTCTTCATCATAGACAAGGGCATTAGATTTATGCTTGCACCTATATCACATAGGACTTTCTCAAAGGTAGTGCTCCCAATGGTACATGGAATTTGAAAGTTCCTGGATCTGGCATCTTTCTTGGCAAGTTATTCTGAATTATGGCACTACATTCCTTAGTCAAGACCACTGTCTCATCTCCCTTTAAAGGCTTCTTCTTTGATAACAACTCCTTCATGAATTTAACATAGAGAGGCATTTGCTCCAAAACCTCAGCAAAAAGAATATTAATTTGTAACTTTCTGAAAACTTCCAAGAACTTTGAAAACTGCTTGTCCTTGGTCTCCTTTTGAAGTCTCTGAGGGTATGGCATCTTAGTCTTGTATTCAGGAGCCTTAGGTAATGTTGGATGTGTGTCAAGAGTGATTGGAAAATGATAGTCAGCACGCCTAGGAGGGGCGTGCACTATTGAGTTTCCTCTGGAGCTTCTTTTTCAACTGGCTCCTCAGTAACTTGTGCTTCTGTACTTGCCACTTGTCCACTTATCAAGGTGATAGCCTTGCATTCCTCTCTTGGATTTGGAATTGTGTTACCAGGAAGACTATTAATAGTCCTTTGATCAATTCCATTAACTTTTGTGGCTAATTGACCCATCTAAATCTCCAAGTTCTTGATTGATGCTCTGGTTTCCTGTATAAAACATGCCATTAGTGCTTCCAAATAAGTGTTCTTCTGTGGTTGAGAATTCGGTTGCGGAGGTGGTTGTTGTTGAGATGACTGAAACTGGCGATTATTAAAATTATTCTATTGAAAACCACCCTGAGAATTATTATTAAAATTCTATGACTCTGAGGTTGCCCTCTCCACCCTAAATTTGGTTGATTTGTCCACCCTTCATTATAGGTCTTGGCATATGGATCATTATTGGGGTTTCTTGGAGTAGTCCCCATATAGTTGACCTATTCAGGAGGAAATTAAGCATAGTCATAATTCTCACCTTGCATGAAGCTACCATTCATGTCATAAGGAGCCTCTTGAGGGGGCATTCTGAGCATTAACAGTTGAAACCTGCATCCTACTCAAGTGTTGAGTAAGCATATTAATCTACTGAGACATAACGTTGTTCTGAGCAAGAATAGCATCCAAGGTCTCCACTTCCAAAACGCCTTTCTTCTGAGGAGTTCCAGAGTTCACAAGATTTCTATTAGATGAGTAAATATATTGGTTGTTAGCAACCAACTCAATAAGCTCAGTAGTCTCTTCAGGCATTTTTTTCATGTGCAATGAACCACCTGCAGAATTATCTAAACACATTTTAGACATTTCACATAAGCCCTCATAAAAGATTTCCTGCTGGGTCCATTTAGAAAACATGTTAAGGGGGCATTGCTTGGTGAGCAACTTGTACCTCTCCCAGACTTCATAGAGGGTCTCACCATCTTTATGAATGAAGGTTTGAACCTCCACCCTTAGCTTAGTCAACTTCTGTGCTGGGAAGAATTTAGACAAGAATCCAGTGATTACCTTATCCCAAGTGTCCAGGCTCTCCTTAGGTTGAGAATCTAACCATAGCTTTGCTCTATCCCTTACAGCAAATAGAAAGAGCATGTGCTTGTAAACCTCAGGATTCACTCCATTTGTTTTTACAGAGTCACAAATCTACAGGAAGTTAGAGATAAATTGGTTTGGATCTTTTTGCGAGAGTCCATGATACTAACAATTTTACTGCACCAGAGTGACTAACTGAGGCTTCAGCTCAAAGTTGTTTGCAGCTATAGGAGGCACCACAATATTGTTCCCATAGAGATCTGAATTGGGGGAAGTGTATGAGCCAAGCACTCTTCTAGGTTGTTTATTCTCATTCGGATTTACCACATTGGCATTAACAGCACGATTATGATCCATAATGGACTCTGTAGCTTCCCTTTCAAAAGTCTTACTTAGATTTTCACTAGCCATGTAAAGTCTAGCTTGTTGCAAGCGTCGCCTCAAAGTCCTTTCAGGTTTAGGATCAAAATTTCTAAGAGGTTCCTTGTCTCTGTTCCTGTTCATAGACAAACAGAAAACAAGAAAAGTGGGAATTTCAGTGGAAAATGAGGAATGTTACTTTGTATTGGAACAATTGGAAGAAGCTTTAATTGTTGAAGAAAAGGAAGAAGTGGTTGAAGGCTTAGGAGATGCGGAACCTCCATGACAACCTACAGTTAAGGGAGATCCTTCCAACAAGATTGAATTTGATGTTGAAGAGGAAAGTACACAACCTCCAAAGCATATTCCATATGAAGAATTGGATGGGATGGAGCAAGAATTGAGTTTCCTTGGTGATGAAAATCATGCATCAAATCTTAGTGGCGAAGAATCCTTTAAACTTGAAGAACATTCTCTCGGTGAATTAGAAAGCAAAGTGGAGGTAGATTTATCTCAGCCTCCCATTTATGATTTGAGTAAGGGAAAAAAGTTAGATAAAATTGATAAGAAATGGATTGAAATTGAGAAATCTTGTGAAGAGGTGGAGGTCCTTAGAAAAAGAAGGACGGGAGTTGAATACACCTTGTCAAGATCATTGGAAGCTTATTTCCCTAGGTTGTCATCTCCTACACTTGAGTGGGTAAAAGTCATCTCTATTAGCTTTATTTGCCCACTTGATTATGGCTGGCTTGAAACGGATGGTCAACTTAGAGAACTTTGCGGGATGAAGCATAAGAGAAGGATGTTTCATGGTTGGCATTGCAAAGCGAGGTTTATTTTGGTTGACACATCAAAAATGAGGGACAAAGATTTGGCTAGTGCGTAATTAGGTGGGTCTAGAAGAAGGATTTGTCACTTTATTGAAAATTCATCTTGCTTGCCACCCAAATAGAATAATGATGATCAATTTGAAGATGGGTGTAGAAACAAGATATGGGATCCGGAAATACATGAGGATCACTTTTGGGAGCCCTTACCTTGTGAAGAACATCATCAAGGCTTGGTGGCATTAATTTTGAAGAATGGAGCTTATTGGAAGTCCAAGCATTGGTGGATGTTCAAGGATGGATTCAAGCACAAGCCACCTTGATGAGAGCTCCCCATATGTCCAACCTAAGGACAATAAATAAAAGTGCTAGGTGGGAGACACCCCACCATGGTAAAATCTTTTCATTTTTCTCTTTTGTACATATTGATAGAAATTAGTTTAATTTCATGCTTTGTTTAGTTTGTGTGGTAGTTTAGTATGTTGAATAAGGTTTT
Organism: Arachis duranensis; assembly: GCF_000817695.3. Classification (NCBI taxonomy): domain Eukaryota; kingdom Viridiplantae; phylum Streptophyta; class Magnoliopsida; order Fabales; family Fabaceae; genus Arachis; species Arachis duranensis. The sequence goes on along the minus strand of NC_029774.3, from coordinate 67,848,711 downwards.
ATGATGTTTTGGTAGCTGTTTGGAGGTTTGGAATGCTTGGTTTGGTGCAAGAACATGGAAAAATTTTAAAAAATAGAGCACCAGTCCACGCGTACGCGTCCCCCACGTGTACGCGTGGTCGTAAGTTTTTCAACCATCCACGCGCACGCGTAGACCATGCGTACACGTAGATCTAGAAGTTTCACCCCTCCATACTTTTACCCGAGAGTTAGGCAAATTGTGCCTATGCACAAAACCAACCCACGCGTACGCGTCGCCACTCTAAATAACCCACCACGCTTACGCATGACCCACGTGTACGCGTCGCTACGTTTCGCCCATCCACGCTTACGCGTCTCTGGATGCGTACGCGTGGGTTATCCTGTTTCGCTCCCTTATTTTCTTCTCTTCTTTCAATTTCTTTCATTCTTCTCTCTTCTCTCCTCTTCTTCCTTTCTTTCAACCATCATCCAACCCTACCAAACACCATCCATAACCATTTCTTCTAGTTAGTTAGTTAGATAGTTATTTAGTTAGTTTAAGTTTTGGTTAATATTTTTTATTTTCCATTATAAGTGCTGGATTATTAATCTTGTTTACCGTGTATTGCTGCTGCTTACTAACAGGATGTTATCTTAACATCATTGTGTTTATACTCATTGTTGGATTCTTTGATTGAGGTTATATTTTGCTACTTGGATTTGAGTTTCTATGTGAACATTTGTTAATACCAAGTACATGTTACATTGCCTTCAAGTTTGTTAATTCTTTTGAATTGCATGATTTGGCCACCATGTGATTTGAATCCCTATCTTTGATTAGGCAATTTCTTGATGGATGTTGCGTGTTTACCATTGTGCTTCTAGATCATATGCATCCATATGTTATATATTTGGTTGAATGCTTTCATGCTTCTTTATCGCTTGTTTGGTTGTTTTAACCTACGAGTTTAGAGTGTTTCAAGCACAATAGATTGAGTGAAGTGCATGCTTCTTTTGTGTAAATTGTGACAAAGCATTTCATGCTAAAGTGTGTGTGTTCAAAACCACGTGCAACCTAGAATGCACACTTACTTGTATCCATGTCACACATTGGGTCACTCACTTCATTCTGGTGGTTTTTACCTCATTCCAACAATTTACACTTCCTTGATTTTGTATTTTCTCATCTTACTTGTATTATTTTCTATTTTTCATGAATGATGCACCATAAGCAACAAAGAAAGTGGGAGAAAGAACATGCAGCAACCGGTTGATCCACCACCTGAAGGTGGCTATCCGAAGAGTCGCCGTACCCCTTTGTTCATCTTAGAATACACCGAGGATGGTGCAAACTTTTAAGTGTGGGGAGGTCGTCCGACCAGTCGGCGTTTTTGGGTGACAAGTTTTTGGGTGAGAAGTTTTTGCGCGTTTTTTTTAAAAGTCCGAGCGCTATTTACCTCTAAACCTGTTTATTATATACTATTTGTATTTAATATTGAGACTTCGTAAATACGAACAAAAACTTTAATCAAGAAAAAGAAAGGTTTTTACTTTAAACCTCTTAATCACAAAAAAATATATATTCACATAGAATTATTTACATAGACATATTGAGAGATCGTCAAATATAAGTTCTTACCCCTCTAAAAACCAAAGAAAATAAGTGACGAGGCAAAAATAAAGTCTAAAACAAAATCAAAAACAGTAAATACGGATATATATGTACATAAAACTCTTATGTTCAGTCACGGCTCCGAGCCAAGGATTTTTGAACCTGTTGCTAAAAAGAAAAATCTGTAGGGGGATGAGAACGTCGTCCTCGCATGTTTTCAGTAGGGAAGGTGAATGCCGTGAGAGTAAAGAAATAATATGCCCCTTTGAACTCGCTTTAAAGACTTTAGTTAGTTTTCTTTAAATTACATTACTAAGTTCGTAGCATAACAAAATACCGAATTAAGCACACAAGCAAGACACCAAGACAAACAGCACAAGCAAACAACATAATCACAGGAAAATAAAATAAACAACCACAATCAAATGCTAATGCACAAACAATATGATGCATGTCTGTCCTAAGCAGACCATGAGCTCATGTGTCGGTTGCCTACCCGCTCCCGACATTACCCGGGTACGAGTCCCAAATATGGCTTTCGAGATGCATACAATTTGCTTATAAGTCTTATGGCTAGGCTGCATACAGTGTGACTTTCAAATCAATGAGCTTACATCTGGAAAACAGTTCTCAGTGTGTGGGCGTTCCCACTATACATTTCGCACTAAGACCCAAACAAAGTCGCATCTGCTCTCTTATGGCAAACATTCCTTTAATTAATATATTCCTTTGATCTTTGTTCTCTACTCTCCTGTGGCAGAGATTCTTTCTCTCTTTTCTTTACTTTTCATTCTTCTTCTTTTCTTTCTTATCAAACTGAACTCAAAACATAACTTAAAACAAAATCCTTTCTCAAAAGATTGAGTGTAAAACATTATACTTTTCTTAATAAATCGAATTGAAAACAAAACTCTTTTCGTAATAAATCGAAAGTAAATAATATTCTTAAATCAGATTTGCTTTTAAATAACATTTTGAATAAAATCTTAGAGTTTTATAAAAAATTTAGTAGTATTTCCTCTAAAATTCGAACTATACCACCTTTTTAAGGTCCTAACAAAAAAATCTCTCAACCATTTTAAATATAAAATCCTTTTCAATAATCAAACCATTTTCAAATATCAAATAATTCTCAATAATTAAATCGTTTCCTTTGAAACTAAGCTACGCTCTATTTCAATAAAATTCAGCTTCCTTTTAAATTCTTTGCTCTTGAATCAAACCAATAATTACTAATGAATCAAACCAATATTTTTTCAAACTCTTTCCAACAGTTTCAAACCCAAGTCACTCTTAGTGTAAATTTTATAACTCAGACTTTGAATACAAAACCCTTTCTTAATGTGAATAAATATGCAACCAGATCTTTTTCAACATAGAATCATTTTCTTAAAATAAGTTTATAAATTGGATTTCCAATAAAAAAATCATGTCTTAATATAAGTACATATAAAAATCAAGTTTTCAAAACAAAATCACTTTTTCATTTGTTTTTACAAGAATACAAGTAGAACCCTCCTCCAAACTCGACTTTACCACCCTTACGGGCTCCCTCACTTTCATAACTTATCAACATGGAATCATTTTCTTAAAATAGGTTTATAAATTCGATTTCCAATAAAAAAGATTATTTCTTAATATAAGTACATATAAAAATCAAGTTTTCAAAACAAAATCACTTTTTCATTTGTTTTTACAAGAATATGGGTGGAACCCTCCTCCAAACTCGAGTTTACCACCCTTACGGGCTCCCTCACTTTCATAACTTATCAACAGTTTACCAGACTTCCATAAGCACTTTTCAAACACAAGGTTCTCAATAATGACATATAATTCTAATCCTAGTAAAATCATTTATATAATAACACCAAAATCAATTATCATTCACCTTCTCAACCAAAAATTAAAATCACAATCACAGCCAATCATCCACAGCAAAAAAATCCAAACTCAATAACATTATAATTACTAACATATTTATAATTATTTACTATACTTTTGGACATTCTTAAATTGAAAACTATTAATTTTAAAATAAAACCTCCTACCTTCGTATGGTACTAAAACAATGGAAGCTCTAGAGAAACTTTTTGATCGAGCTATCGAAAAAAAAAACGTTTGGAATTGTCTGTATCTTTTAGAACTCCAATTAACCTACTCAAAAAATAGAGGTGTTACGTCGCTATTAATTTCTGCCGGACGAAAGTGATGCCAAGACATAGAAAAAGAAGATACAAATACTTTTATCAAATTATTTTTTTTTATTAAAATTACGAAGGTCAAGAAATCGAAACTAGAAATCATAGAAGTGTCACGGCTCTCCTTCAAGAACACTCGGTCTCTCACTTCATTCCCTTTCCCAGTTTTAATTTCGGTGATGATATTGAATATACAATGAAAGGCATGATGATGATTAATGAATAAGGTTATGTGTCATGATAATATATATGTATATAAGCATTGCAAGCCACGTTGCCAATTCTTTCTTTTCTTTTGTCTTGATGGCTTTGGACAAGTAAATGAATCCAAGTTAAAAACATATGATTATATATATGTATAAGGCATATGAGCCATGTTTCAAATTTTCTTTCTTTACTCCCTTAAAGGCTTCGGCCAAATTTCTTTCTTTTCTCCTTTTTTTTTCTAGCTTTAATAATTATAATAATAACACTTATAAAAATTTTCGTCCTCGAAAATTGATATATTAAAATAAGTTCGAATTAAAAAAAAGGGACTAAATTCATGAGAAAAATACAACCAACATGAAAGATGAACACTCGAAAGGGTTCAAGTGAACAGATAGAGAAAGAATCAAAACAAAGCTCTCTTCAAAGAAGATTCCAAAATAAGAACATCCGAAGAAAAGTACTAGAGATGGTTTATTGTATCAAAACAAGTTTGAAATTTTTATCGAGAGACTATATCATTCATGTAGAGGAAAACAAAGTCAAGGGTTGTAATTTGAGCAACAAGCACATAAGTTTCAGGATGCGAAGCAGATGGATCAAACACATAATTAGCTTGCTACGAATCGTAACTCTTAAGATTTCAAATCGCTTAAGAATTAAGGATTATGCGTTGAATCAGAACAAATTCAATGTCAAATTGAAAGGTCAAAATTTATAAAGAAGTGTACAAATAATGATAAAGATGGATAATCAAATCTGGTTCCAAAAAGAGTTGAAACAGGGGGTGAAAGAGATGAAAAATAAATTAATAAACAATATGCCTATTACGTGGCATGGTAAGAGTACATGTTTTGGTGCAAACTAATTAAGAAAGAACATCTAACGTCTTTAAATACTTAAGAATTATTATTATAAAAACCATGTTCAAAGCTAAATCAAAGAACACATGGTTCATAAAGAGGAATATGAGCAATATCAAGGATGAATATATCAAGTGAATACTGGGAATTTCAATCAAGCAGAGATATGCAAGAGCGATAAAGAATGGTTGAAATATAGTCAAATCATATACCAAAAGGAAAATATGAAGCAAGAAACTCCAATGCAAATGATAAAAGAGGAAAATAGAGCACTGAGTTACACAGCACGAGCAAAGATCATACTTTAAAATGGCGTAAACCCTCAAAAGTAACCTCTAACGTCCCCAAAACCTCGTGAGTCACGTTTACCTATTACTTCTATTTTATCTACGATAATTCATTAGTGTTTCTGTATACATAAATCATCAGTATTAAGTTGGTTAGACCTAATACCATGACAAATGCAACGGTCGACTAACAGCATTAATCAAAAGACAGTCATGCATCTAAAACTCAAACTCTTGTCACTAAGACAAGTCCAATTGCATGATAGACACTCAGAGTATACAGTGAATCATAGTTAGTCCATTCCCAAGGCTCTAACATGAACGAACTGCTCTAGTACCATAATGTAACACCCTAACTTTTAGTACCTCATGATTGTACTAAAAGTTCGAGCGCTACTTACCTCTAAACCTATTTATTATATACTATTTGTATTTAATATTGAGACTTCACAAATACGAACCAAAACTTTAATCAAGAAAAAGAAAGGTTTTTACTTTAAACCTCTTAATCACAAAAATATATATATTCGCATAGCATTATTTACATAGACATATTGAGAGATCATCAAATACAAGTTCTTACCCCTCTAAAAACCAAAGAAAGTAAGCGACGAGAGAAAAGTAAAGTCTAAACAAAATAAAAAACAGTAAATACGGATATATATGTACATAAAACTCTTATGTTCAGTCGCAACTCCGCACCAAGGATTGTTGAACCTGTTGCTGAAAAGAAAAATCTGTACGGGATTGAGAACGTCATCTTTTCATGTTCTCAGTAGGGAAGGTGAATGTCGTGAAAGTAAAGAAATAATATGCAAATGACAACTTTATAACTTTAAAAAGAATTACCTTTAAAATTAGTTAAACTCACTTTAAAGACTTTAGTTAGTTTTCTTTAAAATACATTACTAAGTTTGCAGCATAACAAAATACCCAATTAAGCACACAAGCAAGACAGCAAGACAAACAGCACAAGCAAACAACACAATCAAAGTAAAATAAAATAAACAACCACAATCAAATGCTAATGCGCAAACAATATGATGCATGTCTGTCCTAAGAAGGCCATGAGCTCATGTGTCGGTTGCCTACCCGTTCCCGATATTTCTCAGGTATGAGTCCCAGATATGGCTTTCCAGATGCATACAATGTGCTTAAGTCTTACGTCTAGGCCATATACTGTGTGACTTTCAAATCAATGAGCTTACATCTAGAAAATAGTTCTCAGTGTGTGGGCGTCCCTACTATACATTTGGCACTAAGGCCCAAACAAAGTCGCATCTGCTCTCCTGTGACAGACATTTCTTTAATTAATATATTCCTTTGTGGTTAAGTGGTTTAAAATAAAGAATCTTCATTTTCTTAAGTAAAGGTTTCAGTTTGTATTCGCAAAGGCTTAATATTAAATAAAAATAGTATAGAATAAAAATGTTTAGAGGTACATGACGCTTGGACTTTTAGTACGATTTTGAGGTGCTAAAAGTTAGGGTGTTACAGTTCACTACACATGAAGAAGACACCTGAGGAGGCGAATGAGCTCATTGAGATGGTGGCCAACAACCAGTACATGTACACTTCTGAGACGAACCATGTGAACACTGTGACTACTCAAAAGAGAGGAGTCATGAAAGTAGAAACATTGGATGCGATTTTGGCACAGAACAAGCTCATGTCCCAACAGATAAGCATGATCTCTCAACACTTGACCGGGATGCAAGTTTCAGCCGTCAACACCCAAGATGCATCCTATGAAGGAGATGTTGGTGACATTTCTCAGCCCACCATGGAAGAAGTTAATTACATGAGAAATTTCTCCAGAAATTCCAATAATCATTCATATGCAAATACTTTTAATCAGGGATGGAGGAATCACCCTAACTTTGGGTGGAGGGAGCAGCAGAGGCCTCAATAAGGCTTCAACAACAATTAGGGTGGAACCAATCAAATAGGTTCAACAAAAGACAGTTTCAACCCTCTTTGCAGCAGATGGAGATGCCTAAGCAAAGCCTCTCTGGCTTAGCCACAGTAGTTTCTGTGCTCTCCAGGACCACTTATAGCTTTATGCAAGGGACGCGGTCCTCAATTCAGAACTTGAAAATACAAGTGGGTCAGTTGAGCAGTAGGATACCTAAGAGACCTCCCAACACTCTTCCAAGCAACATAGAGGTAAATCCAAGGGAAGAGTGCAAGGCCATCACTATGGACAAGAAGGCCAAACCCAAGGAGAAAGCTGTTGCTTAGGATTTGCAAGAGGAAGAGGCTCAGGAGGAGACTGGAAATTCACTAGTACACACCCAAGTCAAGATGAAGAAGACTGAAGTACAACCCTCTCTGAGCATGCAAAAGGAGACTGAGGATGAAAAATTGCTAAATTCTTGGCTGTCATCAAGAAGCTACAAATCAACATTCCTTTTGCTGAGGTGTTGAAAAAGAAGCCTCCTTATATGGCTAGTTTGAAAAGTATATTTTCTGAGAAGAAGGCCCTGATGGAAGATGAAACAGTGGTTGATGCCTGGGCATCTTGGCTAGTTTCACAAGCTATTTTTAGCATATTTTAGGTTAGTTTCATGTATTTTCTTAGGCAATAAGCAAGCATTTGGATGAGTAAAATATGCATGTCTTAATTCAATCAAACATTGTTAATTACAAATATTTTAATGAGATTGATGCAAGAATTACCTGATGTAATGAATGATGCATTATCTTATGATTATGGCAAAGTTTTGATGCATTTGTTTGGTTGATGATAGGTAAGGAGAAGTAAAGGAAAGGCAGAGAAGAAGCAAAGACAATAGCGTTAGTGACCAAGTTGGTCCACTAACGTTATGGTTAATGTTGGCTCAAGAAAGGAGAGCTGGCGTTAGTGGCCAAAGTTAGCCCACTAACGCCAGTACTAACGTTGCATCAAGAATGAAAGGCAACGTTAGTGGCCAAAGTTGGCTCACTAACATGATCCAAGGAAGAAGGAAGCAACGTTAGTGGCCTAACTTGGCTTACTAATGTTACAACACAAGAAGGAAGCAACGTTAGTGGCCTAAGTTGGCTCATTAACGTTACAACAACAAAAATAGGTGCCAACGTTAGTGTGCTAACGTCACCTAAAGTTAGCACACTAACGTCCTCGACAAATTCATAAGTTAGAGCATGGAAAAATCGGTGGCGACACATACGCGTCGGCAACGCGTACGCGTGAGAAGAGCATTGACACGCTAATGTTGTGTCACTAACGCCAGTCACGCATATGCATGGGCAACGCGCACGCGTGACATGGCAAAAAACAGCATTGACGTATTTGCGTGGGCGATGCGTACGCGTGACTGGGAAAATGTTAGTGACAACGTTAGCATGAAAACGCCAGCACCAACGCCATTTTTCAGGGGCACTCATGCAACATTAGTGAATTGACTCCAGCGTTAACTTTAGAAAGGGTCACTCCTAACTTGCTTCAACTACTGCCAAAAGCCCAGATCCAAGTACTTGAAGACCCATTTTTGAAGATGAGAAGAAGAGTATATATAGATGAGTTTTTGAACTTGAAGAGGAACTCTCGACCTGGAGGATTAGAGACTCAAGAGAGTTTAGTTTAGCATTTTCTCAATTGTACTCTTTTTTAGATTCTGCAACTTTCTTTTTCGTTTTGTGTCAAGTCTTAGTTTACTTCCATACACTTTTTCTTTCCTGAAATTTTACATTTAGCTTGTATTTAGTTTGATTTACTTTCATGCAATTACAATCTCCTACACTTGTTTGTAGAGCGATGATTAACTAAACCCCAATCATTAGGGGAGGAGCTCTATTGTAATTCAAACGAATGAATGAAATTCTTCTTCTTTTCAATTCGCTTGCTGTAGCTAAGAGATAACTTTTGTTTTTATTTGATCTACTAACTCCGGAAGGGGGTTTAGATCCATTGAATTTCTATACGAGCCTCAGAAAGAGAATCATAGAAATTAGTTTGAAGCTCTTTCTCTCACAACTCTCTTGATCAATACATTCGGGATGAATTGAGATCTTGAGAACTTGTGTGGCTCATGGATAAGAGAAATGCACTTAACCTCTTCTCATGACAATTAGATCAAGGAATTGGCAAATTGATTGTGTTAAGAGAAATTGGGTTGCCAAGGAATTGGGACTCAATTAATTACAATCCGGCATAGATCTACTTCATATGATTGAGAATGAAGTTGAGACCCATTAATTCATGATGGATTATGATATCTCCAATCCCTAACGGATCTCTCTTATTGTTATTCTTCACTTTACTTGCTTTGAATTTACTACTTTCTTTGATTCCCAGCACCCAAAGCTCATTTACATTTCATGCAATTTACATTTCATTGTCATTTACATTCTTGCTTTTACTTTCTTGCTATTTAAGTTTTAACTCTTTTAATTTCTTGCTTTTTAAGTTTTAGTTCTTTACATTTCTTGCCATTTAAGTTTCTGTTGTTTACCTTTCAGCATTTAAATTTCTAGTACTCTACTTTCTATTGTTCTACTTTCTTTGTGGATTTATATTCTGTTCATTAAATTTCACCAAAACCTTTCAATATTTGCTTGACTAGACAAATCATCCAACTAAAGTTGCTTAATCCATCAATCCCTGTGGGATCGACCTCACTTTTATGAGTTATAACTTGATGATTCAGTACACTTGATGAACGGATTTGTGTTGTTCAAATTCCCGGTCATCAGTGGTGTTCACCAAGGAGTGTAGTGTACTAGTGCAGAAAAAGCTACCTTAGAAATTGCCAGATCCCAAGAGCTTCCTGATTCCCTGCACAATAGGGACAATCACATTTGAGAAGGCACTATGCAACCTTGGATCAAACATAAATATGATGCTTCTTTCTGTGATGAAGAAATTGGAGACTCAAGAGACACAGCCCACAATGATATCACTGGAGATGGAAGACAAGTCCTTAAAGAGGGCCTATGGATTGGTGGAGAATGCCCTAGTAAAGGTTGAAGACCTTTACCTCCCTGCAAACTTTATGATACTTGACACTGGAGAGGAAAAGAATGACTCCATCATCCTAGGAAGGCCATTTCTAGCAACTGGAGAGCCTTGATTGATGTATAAAGTAGAGAGCTCGTCTTAAGGATGTATGAGGACCATTACTATTCAGGATTCCTAAGCCTTAACCTCTCTCAGATAAAGGAGGAGGTACTAGCATACAACACCTAGTGTTTCAACCTTCTCTCTTAGTGGAAAGTCATACAGAGCCCCAGATTTCAAACCTAAGTTTGGTGTTGGGCATTCACCACCTACGATTGAAGGAGGAGGCCTTAAGAAGAAAGTACCCAAGGGCTAGAGGAACAAGAAGATTCTTAGTGAAGACTTCTCACCTGGCATGAGAGTAGTCTTCACAAAAAGTCTAGTCATACCATATACTGTGAATCAGATCCTATCTCTGATGCATGGTGAATTAATTCATGAGAGCACAGGGAGGAAGTTCACAATGAGGGGTGAAGACCTAAGCCCCTATGAACCACCCTAAAGGAGCTGGTTGTCAAGCTAATGACGATAAATAAGCGCTTGTTAGGAGGCAACCCAACCATACGTATCCTATATTTTACTTTCACTTTCTTTTGTTTTATTTTCGCTTATTTGAGTTTGATTTCATATTAAGTTATTTTCTATTTATTTTCATAGTTTTCCTCATTTTGCTGACATTTATGATCATGTATAGCTCTTAGAACAAAAACAAAAAAGCACAGCAAGAAAAGCAGCACACCCTAGAGGAGACCCCCTGCTGGCGTTGAACGTTAGTTTGGTGTTCAGCGCCCAGGGAGAGGGAAGCTTGGACGTTAAACGTCTATACATAAGCAGTCCAAGACCAATTTTTGGTCCCCCTAGGGCGTTCAACACCCATTCCTAGCGTTGAATGCCAGAAATTCTAAAAAAAAGTATGGGAGGTTCCCCTGGTGGTGTTCAATGCCAGCCCGGCGTTTAATGCCCAGGGAGGAGGTAGCATGCTGTTTTGAATTTTTGATGTTTTTGGCCAATGGATAACACCCAACCACCAACCACTTCAGCATTTACTCACTTTTATCCATTCTCTCTCTTCTTTCACCCACTTTTCCATCCACATTCATCCAACCCCTCACCCATCACTTCCTTTGATTCTTTCACCCTATCTTTCACTCCACCGAATCACCTCTCATCAATCCCATCCATATCTCTTTCCAACAACCACATTCAAAATTCAATTTCCCCATTTTCCCTCCCTATAATCGAACTAAGCCTCATACCCTCCTATAAATACCTCTCCCTTCATCCATTTTCAACACACTTTTACTACTCTTCCCCTCTTACTTCTCCTTCACCATACATATTCCCTTTCTTCATTTTTTTCCTTTTCTTCACCCAAAGGTCAAAGCCTCTAGCCCCTCCCCTCTATCTATTCCTTCTATTTTCTTGTCTTTTTCTTTTCTTATATTTTTAGTTTCTCGTAGATGAGTAAAACTTTTAAGTTTAGTGTTTGATGCTCCGCTTTTTGCTCCATTCTTACCTCCTTGACACCAAAGAGTGGAGAATCCTCAAGAAAAAGAAAGGAGAAAGCCCCCATTTTTGAGCCCTGGGATTTTACAAGATTCTTCTCCAAGGCCCATCAAGACCATTTTTCTGACGTGGTGAGGAAAAAGAAGGTGATTCCTGAGGTCCCCTTCAAGCTGAAGGATGATGAGTACTCAGAGATCCTATACCAAATTTTGAGACGGGGTTGGGAAGTTTTGGCCAACCCCGTGGCTGAGGTTTGAGTGTTGATGGTGCAAGAATTCTATGCCAACTCCTGGGTCATAAAGAAGCATGATACAAGCGTGAATCCGGAGCCATAGAATTGGCGCACCATGGTTAGAGGGCACATCATGGATTTTAGCCTTGAGAGTGTGAGGGTGGCGCTACAGTTGCCAGAGCCACAAAATGACCCTAATTCATACACTCGAAAGGTCAACATTGACCAAAAGTTGGATAAAGTCCTTGTTGACATCTGCGTGCTTGGAGCTCAGTGGAGGAGGGATGCTCATGGTCGGTCTTACCAACTGAGTAGGCTTCACCTTAGGCCAGTGGCTAGAGGATGGTTAGAGTTTATCCAATGTTTGATCATCCCTATGAATAACCACTATGAGGTTACTGTCGAGCGAGCGGTGATAATTCACTTCATTATGCTCGGCAATAAGGTGGAGATACATCAACTGATTCCTCAGGAACTCTACAAAGTAGCTGACAACCCCTCCACCTATACGAGGCTAGCATGAGTCTGTAGACCTCAGGGTCAACCCCATTAGTCTTGACAGTGTCACAGATTTGCAAGAATTCAGCTAAAAACTGATGAGGATCTTCCAATGGAAGTCCATGAAACTTGCAATTCTGTTGCATTAGAGAAACTAATTGAGGCTTAAGCTCAAAGTTGTTTGCTCCAATGGCAGGGATAGAGATGCTTCTCCCATAAAAGTCGGGAGTAGGTGCAGTAAAGTCACCCAGCACCTTCCTTGCAGTGTTGGCATTGTTGTTGTTTTCGGCTGCCATAGGTTCTTCTTCTTTGAAGATTTCTGTTAGGTCCTCTACAGAGAGTTGTGCTTTGGCTTCTCTTAGCTTTCTCTTCAAGGTCCTTTCAGGTTCAGGATCAGCCTTAACAAGAATGCTTTTGTCCTTGCTCCTGCTCATAAGAAAGGGAAGGGAACAAGAAAATGTGGAATCCTCTATGTCACAGTATAGAGATTCCTTTAGGTGTCAGAGGAAAAGAAAAGTAGAAGACAGAAGTAAAAAATTTGAACTTTATCAAAGAAGATGGAGTTCGAATTTTGCATTTAGGAATAGTGTTAGTCCATAAAATAGAAGGATGTGAGAAGAAG
>NC_029774.3:67833404-67833729 GCF_000817695.3 Arachis duranensis | reverse complement strand
TCCTCCTTTCCATGGCAAGCTGTATGTTGGGCATCACCGTTGTCAGTGGCTACAGTCCCGTCCTCTCAGTGAAAATGTTCAACGCACCCTGTCACTAACGCCCAGCCTTCAGGAGTTTGAAGCTCGTCACAGTCATTCAATCATTGATTCCTACTCAGAATACCACAGACAAGGTTAGACCTTCCGGATTCTCTTGAATGCCGCCATCAGTTCTAGCCTATACCACGAAGACTCTGATCTCACAGAATGGCTGGCTCGTTTGTCAGACGAGCGCTCGGTTGTCAGGCGATCAACCATGCATCGTGTATCAGGAATCCAAGAGATA
>NC_029774.3:67828192-67833323 GCF_000817695.3 Arachis duranensis | reverse complement strand
TAGGTGAGAATGATGATGAGTGTCACGGATCATCACATTCATCAAGTTGAAGAACAAGTGATATCTTAGAACAAGAACAAGCGGGATTGAATAGAAGAACAATAGTAATTGCATTAATACTCGAGGTACAGCAAAGCTCCACACCTTAATGTATGGTGTGTAGAAACTCTACCGTTGAAAATACATAAGAACAAGGTCTAGGCATGGCCGAATGGCCAGCCTCCCAAAGAGGGTTCAATCATAAAAAAATGATCAAAAGCTGATCTAGAGATCTAAAGTGATCAAAAGATCTAAAGATAAAAAGATTCCAAAGATCAGAAGATTAAAATACAATAGTAAAAGGTCCTACTTATAGAGAACTAGTAGCCTAGGGTGTACAGGCATCAGCAGTCCTTTTTCAGCCTAAATCAGATTTTTGCTCAGCTCCCTCAATTTCAGCCAGAAAATATCTAAAATCACAGAAAAACACACAAACTCATAGTAAAGTCCAGAAAAGTGAATTTTAACTAAAAACTAATAAAAATATACTAAAAACTAACTAGATCATACTAAAAACATACTAAAAATAATGCCAAAAAGCGTACAAATTATCCGCTCATCAGTGAACCTTTGAATTTTGGATTTCTATTAATGAATTTGATGTTTTTAGTTTTATATATGCTTGTTTATGTTGTTGGTATTGATTTCTTGCTTTGGTTAGTTATAGTTTTTATTAATTCTTGCAATTTATCATCTTTTACTTTTACGTGTGTGTTCAATGAAATGCCTTCCTTAGTTTTAAAGTAGATTTTGCATTCTTGGCTTGGGATTGAGGACTTAGGTGACCTTGAGTCATTGATGTCCAATATTGATTGGTGATTTAGGGTTGTTAGTTGATTTTGTTTCCACTAACGCTAGTCTTTCACTAAGCCTAATTAGTGAGTTAGTTAAGATTTGTTGATTAAGATCAATTATGCCTACTTAACTTTTTCTCGATGTTTAGAGGTTGACTAAGTGGATTAGCTTTTCAAAATTGTCATGTTTGTGGTCAATGACAAGGATAGCAATCCTTGACTCTCAACCCTTGCTAAGATCCTTTTTGCATTTAATTTGATTTCCCTTTCTTTTACTAGTTAATTGCGTTATTACTTTTAGTTTAATTTCTTGCATGCTTCTTCGGTTTCTTCCTATTTAAATTCTTGTTTATTGCAATTAAAACTCACGATTCTCTCATAGCCAATTATATGCACACCTGACTACAATTCTGTGGAAGAACAACCTGGGATTTAAAACTCTTGGTTATTTGATTTGAATTGTGACATTCTTACTAAACTTTGATAGGGTTAGTTGCCAGTTTAGAACTATGCTTACAACAAATTTGAGTTTTTAAACTTTTGAAATTCTAAACTGGTATCTAGCTCGTATAAAATTTTTGGCCCCGTTGCCGAAGAATTGCAATGTGTGCTTGTTATTGTCTATTGTGAATATGTGAATAGCTTGCTTTTTATTTGTTTTATTGTTTCACTAGTAGTAGGAGTTTGTTTTTCTTTGCTTTTGATATTCTTTTTTTTATTTTCTCTATTCCTTATGAATTCTCATCCTTATGGTTTTGGGTATGATTGTGGAAATATTGTAGGAAATGGCAACTTTAATAGTGGTTCACACTATGGGACGAAAAATCACTTGAGGAGGGAGCGACACTCATATAGACGATCCTTATGGCAACAACCTCCTCCACCCCTCTTTGATAGATATCCTCCCCATGATGAACACCAATCCAATAGATATGGTGGGTCTTACTATGGTTGTAAACCTCAACTACCATTTACCTATGAACCATATCCTCAACATTGCCCTTAACCACAATACTCTCAGGCCCCATTTTACCATCAAACACCTCTATATGATCCAAATCCATATCAATCATACCACAAACCTTATGAATCCCATGAACAACCATATAAGCCTTATAAATCATACTTAGAACCATTACCAATCTGACATCCCTACTCTTATGAACCTTTTGAACAATTTTCTCTATATACATCACCTCAACATTCACACCATCATGAACCATATTTCATATATGAAACCTTCCTCTCAAATGGCGAACCTTCTTTTTCTCCACAACCCTCAACTGAGGAAGCACTTCAAGTGGTTCTCCAAGAGCAAGAAGAGTACCAATAGAGGCAAGGAAACATCATGAGAATCAACAAGAAGACAGGTGCAAAAATAAGGTTTGGGATCCGAGAATACAAAGTGAGAATCAACAATTTTGGGAGCGCTTTGCTTGTTTAAGTGATTTTAAAAGCTTGGTGCACATAGATTGGAATCTTGAAGAGCACTTGAAGTCCAAGCATTGGTGGAGGTACAAAGATGAGTTCAAGCACAAGCCTCCATGACAAGAGCTCACCAAATGCCCAACTTAAGGATTTTAAATAGAAGTGCTAGGTGGGAGACACCCTATTATGGTAACACCCTTCTAACTTCCCTTATCTTTTAGCAATTTTTATGATTCTTTCCTTTTTAGTTAGCTTAGTTGAATAGATGTTAGTGTTGCATTTTGTGTTTTTTAAGATAGAATAGGTCTTGGGTGTTAGGAACCATGTTGGATATCATGTTTGGTGATTTTAGAGACCCAAAAGTTTCAAAACAGGATCCTGTATGTAAGCATACAGCTGTGCATGCGCACAACCATTTTCCACCTCATTGAGTAGTGCGTACGCACACTGCTAGCTGAGCACCATCGTAAAAAAAAAACTTCTTGTGCATACGCACAACCCCTTGTGCGTACGCACCAAAGATGAGAACCCCTCTGACTAGTGTGTATGCACAGTCTTGTGCGTACACACCACCTCTAAATTCTGCTCAAGTTGTGCGTACACTTGGCAGAGGTGTATGAACGAATTCAAAAAAATGAAACCCCCCTGCGAACCCTAGCCTTTCTTTCTCATATTTCTTCTTCTTCTTCATATTCTTCTTCTTCTTCCTTTCTTCTCTCTTCTCCGTGAAACAAAGAATTCTCCTCAGAGCCACCAACATCACCGTTCACTGCCATCACCCACCACCGATAAGCCAATCTCATTGATGAGCGGATAATTTATACTTTTTGGCATTATTTTTAGGTAGTTTTTAGTATGATTAAGTTAATTTTTCGTATATTTTTATTAGTTTTATGCAAAAATCATATTTCTAGACTTTACTATGAATTTGTGTATTTTTCTGTGATTTCAGGTATTTTCTGGCTGAAATTGAGGGACCTGAGCAAAAATCTGATTCAGAGGCTGAAAAAGGACTGCAGACGCTGTTGGATTCTGACCTCCCTGCACTCGAAATAAATTTTCTGGAGTTACAAAAGCCCAATTGGTGCGCTCTCAATTGCGTTGGAAAATAGACATCTTGAGCTTTCCGGAAATGTATAATAGTTTATACTTTGCTTGAGATTTGATGGCCCAAACTGGCGTTCCAAGTCAGCATAAAAATTCTGGCGTAAAACGCCCAAACTGGCACCAGAATTGGAGTTAAATGCCCAAACTGGCACCAAAGCTTGCAATTAACTCCAAGAGAAGCCTATGCATGTGAAAGCTTCAATGCTCAACCCAAGAACACACTAAGTGAGCCTCAGAAGTGGATTTCTGTATCATTTATTTATTTCTGTAAACCCTAGGTTACTAGTTCCCTATAAATAGGACCTTTTACTATTGTATTTTCATCTTTTGGATCATATGTGATATTTTTGACCATCTTTGATCTTGGGATCAGGTCTTAGAACCCTTTTTTGATTGTTTCATACTATTTGGGAGGCATGGCCAAAGACCTTGTTCTTATGTATTTTCAACGGTGGAGTTTCTACACATCATAGACTAAGGTGTGGAGCTCTACTGTTCCTCATGAATCAATGCAATGACCACGATTTTCTATTCAATTCAAGCTTATTCTTGTTCTAAGATATTCACTCCTACTTCAATCTGATGGATGTGATGATCCCTAACACTCATCATCATCCTCCCTTATGAATATGTGCCTGACAACCACTTCCGTTCTATTTGCGAGAGCTTGAGTGTGTATCTCTTAGCCTACTGGTTCACGATGCATGGTTGCCTCTCCTGACAACAGAGCTTCCATTCCGTGCAATCAAAGTCTTCGTGGTATAAGCTAGAATCACATGGGCAGCATTCTTGAGATCCGGAAAGTCTAAACCTTGTCTGTGGTATTCCGAGTAGGATCTGGGATGGGATGACTATGACGAGCTTCAAACTTGCGACTGTGGGGCGCAGTGACAGTGCGCAAAAGGATCAATGGATCTTATTCTGACACGATCGAGAACCGACAGCTTATTAACCATGCGGGAAACCGTAGTTGACCTTTTTTACTGAGAGGATGGATGGTAGCCATTGACAACGGTGATCCACCTACATACACCTTGCCATGGAAAGGAGTATGAATGATTGGATGAAGGCAATAGGAAAGTGGAGGACGAAATATGACCCTCTTTGTATTTGCATGAGATTTATTTAATGGCTATTGATTATGTGTGGACACAACTCCGTTCATCTTAACCAGCAAGTGTACTGGGTCATCCAAGTAATACCTTACGTGAGTAAGGGTCGATCCCACAGAGATTGTTGGTATGAAGCAAGCTATGGTCACCTTGTAAATCTCAGTCAGGCAGATTCAAGTATAATTGGATTATTGGTTTAAATTTGATTAATGGAATAAATAGAAAATAAAGATAAATAAACTAAGATAGAAATACTTATGTAAATTAATGGTGGGAATTTCAGATAGGCGTATGGAGATGCTGTGCTCCTCTCGAATTTCTACTTTCTTATTACATTCATCCAATCCTTCTTACAGTCATTCAATACCAGAATCCTACTTGGAATACCACAGACAAGGTTAGACTTTCCAGATTCCCGGAATCCTACTCGGAATACCACAGACAATGTTAGACTTTCTGGATTCCCATGAATGCTGCCATCTATCTAGCTTATACCACGAAGATTCTGTTGGGGAGTCTAAGAGATATGCGCCCGGCCTAAGGTAGAACGGAAGTGGTTGTCTGTCACGTGCGTTCATAGGTGAGAATGATGATGAGTGTCATGGATCATCACATTCATCAAGTTGAAGTGCAACGTATATCTTGGAATAA
>NC_029774.3:67827852-67828122 GCF_000817695.3 Arachis duranensis | reverse complement strand
TAATTGTATTGAAACTTGAGGTACAGCAGAGCTCCACACCCTTAATCTATGGTGTGCAGAAACTCCACCGTTGAAAATACATAAGTGAAAGGTTCAGGCATGGCCAAATGGCTAGCCCCCATGGTCTAAGGACTAGGCATCCAGAGATGACTAATACACTAGTAAAAAGTCTTATTTATACTAAACTAGCTACTAGGGTTTACATGAGTAAGTAATTGATGCATAAATCCACTTCCGGGGCCCACTTGGTGTATGTTTGGGCTGAGCTTG
>NC_029774.3:67827226-67827795 GCF_000817695.3 Arachis duranensis | reverse complement strand
ATTGGAGTTGAACTCCAAGTTATAACGTGTTTTGGGCGTTCAACTCCGGACCGTGACGTGTTTCTGGCGTTTAACTCCAGACAGCAGCAGGTACTTGGCGTTGAGCACCACTTTACGTCGTCAATTCCCGAATAAAGTATGGACTATTATATATTGCTGGAAAGCTCTGGATGTCTACTTTCCAAAGCCATTGCGAGCGTGCCATTTGGAGTTCAGTAGCTCCAGAAAATCCATTTTGAGTGCAGGGAGGTCAGATTCCAACAGCATCAGCAGTCCTTTTGTTAGCCTTTTTCAGAGTTTTGCTCAAGTCCCTCAATTTCAGCCAGAAATTGCCTGAAATCACAGAAAAACACACAAACTCATAGTAAAGTCCAGAAATTTGAATTTAACATAAAAACTAATGAAAACATCCCTAAAAGTAGCTTGAACTTACTAAAAACTACCTAAAAACAATGCCAAAAAGCGTATAAATTATCCGCTCATCACAACACCAAACTTAAATTGTTGCTTGTCCCCAAGCAACTGAAAATCAATTAGGATAAAAAGAAGAGAATATACTATAAATTTCA
>NC_029774.3:67826926-67827061 GCF_000817695.3 Arachis duranensis | reverse complement strand
TCCTTCTGGTTTTAAGGGCTATTGGCTTTTTCTTCTTGCTTTTTCTTTTTCTTTCTATTTTTTTCGCAAGCTTTTGCTTTTTCACTGCTTTTTCTTGCTTCAAGAATCAATTTTATGATTTTTCAGATCATCAAT
>NC_029774.3:67823040-67826563 GCF_000817695.3 Arachis duranensis | reverse complement strand
AAAATAAGAACAAGGAATGAGTCCACCTTAGTGAGGGTGGCGCCCTCTTGAAGAACCAATGGTGCTCTTTGAGCTCCTCTATGTCTCTTCCTTGCTTCTATTGAATAATCCCTAGTGATTTTGGTGCTCCTATCCTTAGTTGCTCCCAATAATTGTGTGGAGGACAATTTATCCCCTGGGGTATCTCAGGGATCTCTTGATTTGCAGTCAAATATTCTACCACTGAGCTATAAACCCTTTAGATGAGTCTTTCCATCTCCTATGACTTAGTGGTGGAAGCTTTTTGTCTTTCCTTTTCTCTTTTTTTTCTTTTTTTTTTTGAGGTTTCTCTGAATTGTTGATTTTTTGTCTCTCTTGACTTCCTCTTCAGAGTCCTTTCAGGTTCAGGATCAGCTTCATCAAGAGTGCCTTTTTCCTTGTTCCTGCTCATATGAAAGAGAAGAGGAAAAGAAAAGGAAGAGGAATCCTCTATGTCACAGTAAAGAGGATCCTTATTATTAGTAGAAGAAGAAAGGGGATAATGGAAGGAGAGGGATGAATAGTCTGTATAAAGAGTAAGGATAGGGGAGGTGATAAGAGATGAAGAGAAGTGTTAGTAAATAAATAAATAAATAGAAGAAGATGAGAGAGGAATTTTTGAAAATATTTTTGAAAAGGAGTTAGTAATTTCGAAAAATAAGATGAATTAAAATTAAAATTAAAATTTGAAACAATTAGTTAATTAAAAGGTTTTTGAAAAAGGGGTGAGATATTTTCGAAAATTAGAGAGAAAAGAGTAGTTAGGTGGTTTTGAAAAAGATAAGAAACAAACAAAAAGTCAAATAGTTAGTTGAAAAAGATATTAAAAATAAATTTGAAAAGATAAGAAGATAAGAAGTTAGATAAGATATTTTTAAATCAAATTTTTAAAGAGATAAAATTTTGAAAAAGATAAGATAAAAAGATAAGATAAAAAGATAAGATTAAAAAAAATATGATTGAAAAAGATTTTAATTTTAAAATTAAAATTTAATTACTTCACTAACAAGAAACTACAAGATAAGATTCTAGAATTTAAAGATTGAACCTTTCTTAACAAGAAAGTAACAAACTTCAAATTTTTGAACCAATCACATTAATTGTTGGTGAATTTTCGAAAATTTGATATAAAGATAAGAAAAAGATTTTGAAAATATTTTGAAAAATATTTTTTTTTTAATTTTCGAAAAAAAAAGAAAAAAAATTGGAAAAGATATAATTTTTGAAAAAGATTTTGAAAAGATAAGATTTTTAAAATATGAAAATTTGACTTGACTTGTAAGAAACAACTAATTTTGAAAATTTTTGACTAAGTCAACTCAAATTTTCGAAATTTTGAGAGAAAAAAAGGAAAAGTTTTTTTTTTAATTTTTGAAATTTTAATTATGAGAGAGAAAAACACAATTATGACCTAAAACTTAAAATTTTTTGGATCAAAACACATGATGCATGCAAGAACACTATGAATGTCAAGATGAACACCAAGAACATTTTGAAGATCATGATGAACATCAAGAACATATTTTTCAAAAAATTTTTTGATGCAAAGAAAACATGCAAGACACCAAACTTAGAAATCTTTAATGCATGGACTCTAACAAACGAAAAATGCATATGAAAAACAACAAACAACACAAAACAAGAAATCATCAAGATCAAACAAGAAGACTTGTTAAGAACAACTTGAAGATCATGAAGAACACTTATAAATGCATGGAATTTTCGAAAAATACAAGAAAAGATTTTTAAAGCATGCAATTGACACCAAACTTAAGAATTGACTCAAGACTCAAACAAGAAACACAAAATATTTTTTATTTTTATGATTTTATGATTTTTTTTGTATTTTTATTACTTTTTTCGAAAATAAAGTTTGGAAAAACGAAAAAGAAAAGAAAAATTTTGAAAAAGATTTTTGAAAAGTTTTTGAAAAGAAAATTACCTAATCTGAGCAACAAGATGAACCGTCGGTTGTCCATACTCGAACAATCCCCGGCAACGGCGCCAAAAACTTGGTGGACGAAATTGTGACCCTCTTTGTATTTGCATGAGATTTATTTAATGGCTATTGATTATGTGTGGACACAACTCCGTTCATCTTAACCAGCAAGTATACTGGGTCGTCCAAGTAATACCTTACGTGAGTAAGGGTTGATCCCACAGAGATTGTTGGTATGAAGCAAGCTATGGTCACCTTGTAAATCTCAGTTAGGCAGATTAAATGGTTTATGATAAGTTCGAAAATAAATAATAAACAAAAAATAAAATAGGATAGAAATACTTATGTAAATCAATAGTGAAAATTTCAGATAGGCGTATGGAGATGCTGTGCTCCTCTCGAATTTATACTTTCTTATTACATTCATCCAATCCTTCTTACTCCTTTCCATGGCAAGCTGTATTTAGGGCATCACCGTTGTCAATGGCTACATCCCATCCTCTCAGTGAAAATGGTCCTATGCTCTGTCACAGCACGGCTAATCATCTGTCGGTTCTCAATCAGGTTGGAATAGAATCCCTTGATTCTTTTGCGTCTGTCACTAACGCCCAGCCTTCAGGAGTTTGAAGCTCGTCACAGTCATTCAATACCGGAATCTTACTTGGAATACCACAGACAAGGTTAGACTTTCTAGATTCTCAGAATCCTACTCGGAATACCACAGACAAGGTTAGACTTTCCGGATTCCCATGAATGCTGCCATCTATCTAGCTTATACCACGAAGATTCTGTTGGGGAGTCTAAGAGATATGCGCCCGGCCTAAGGTAGAACGGAAGTGGTTGTCAGTCACATGCGTTCATAGGTGAGAATGATGATGGGTGTCACGGATCATCACATTCATCAAGTTGAAGTGCAACGTATATCTTTGAATAAGAATAAAAGAGACTTGAGTAGAAAATAATAGTAATTGTATTGAAACTTGAGGTACAGCAGAGCTCCACACCCTTAATCTATGGTGTGTAGAAACTCCACCGTTGAAAATACATAAGTGAAAGGTTCAGGCATGGCCGAATGGCTAGCCCCCATGGTCTAAGGACTAGGCGTCCAGAGATGACTAATACACTAGTAAAAAGTCTTATTTATACTAAACTAGCTACTAGGGTTTACATGAGTAAGTAATTGATGCATAAATCCACTTCCGGGGCCCACTTGGTGTATGTTTGGGCTGAGCTTGATCTATCCACGAGCTGAGGCTTCTCTTGGAGTTGAACGCCAAGTTATAACGTGTTTTGGGCGTTCAACTCCGGGTTGTGACGTGTTTTTGGCGTTTAACTCCAGACAGCAGCATGTACTTGGAGTTGAGCGCCACTTTACGTCATCAATTCCCGAATAAAGTATGGACTATTATATATTGCTGGAAAGCTCTGGATGTCTACTTTCCAACGTCGTTGCGAGCGTGCCATTTGGAGTTCAGTAGCTCCAGAAAATCCATTTTGAGTGCAGGGAGGTCAGATTCCAACAGCATCAGCAGTCCTTTTGTCAGCCTTTTTCAGAGTTTTGCTCAA
>NC_029774.3:67821123-67822640 GCF_000817695.3 Arachis duranensis | reverse complement strand
TTTTTGCTTTGGATCACGACTTTAACCACTCAGTCTCAAGCTTTTCACTTGGACCTTCATGACACAAGCACATGGTTAGGGATAGCTTGATTTAGCTGCTTAGGCCTGGATTTTATTTCCTTGGGCCCTCCTATCCATTGATGCTCAAAGCCTTGGATCCTTTTTACCCTTGCCTTTTGGTTTTAAGGGCTATTGGCTTTTTCTTCTTGCTTTTTCTTTTTCCTTCTATTTTTTTTCGCAAGCTTTTGCTTTTTCACTGCTTTTTCTTGCTTCAAGAATCAATTTTATGATTTTTCAGATCATCAATAACATTTCTCTTTGTTCATCATTCTTTCAAGAGCCAACAGTTTTAACATTCATAAATAACAAGATAAAAAATATGCACTGTTTAAGCATTCATTCAGAAAACAAAAAGTATTGTCACCACATCAATATAATTAAACTAAATTCAAGGATAAATTCAAAATTCATGTACTTCTTGTTCTTTTGAATTAAAACATTTTTCATTTAAGAGAGGTGAAGGATTAATGGAATTATTCATAACTTTAAGATATAGTTACTAAACACTAATGATCATGAAGTAGAGACACAAAACATAAATAAACATGAAGCATAAAAATCGAAAAATAGAGAAATAAGAACATGGAATGAGTCCACCTTAGTGAGGGTGGCGCCCACTTGGTGTATGTTTGGGCTGAGCTTGATCTATCCAATTCATGTACACTTCTGAAAGGAATCTTGTGAACAATGGGATGAATCAGAAGAAAGGAGTTCTTGAGATTGATACTCTGAATGCCATATTGGCTCAGAACAAAATATTGACTCAGCAAGTCAATATGATTTCTCAAAGTCTGTCTGGAATGCAAGCTGCACCAGGCAGTACTAAGGACGCTTCATCTGAAGAAGATTCTTATGATCCTGTGAACCCTTCAATGGAAGAGGTGAATTACAGGGGAGAACCCTATGGAAACACCTATAATCCTTCATGGAGAAATCATCCAAATCTCTCATGGAAGGATCAACAGAGACCTCAACAAGGTTTCAACAACAATAATGGTGGAAGAAACAGGTTTAGCAATAGCAAGCCTTTTCCATCATCTTCTCAGCAACAGACAGAGAATTTTAAGCAGAACCACTCTAACTTAGCAACCATGGTCTCTGATCTAATCAAAACCACTCAAAGTTTCATGACTGAATCAAGTTCCTCTATTAGAAACTTGGAGGCACAAGTGGGTCAGCTGAGTAAGAAAGTTACTGAACTCCCTCCTAGTACTCTTCCAAGCAATACAGAAGAGAATCCAAAAAGAGAGTGCAAGGCCATCAACATGGCCGAATTTGGAGAGGAGAAAGAGGCAGTGAACACCACTGAGGAAGACCTCAATGGACGTCCACTGGCCTCCAATGAGTTCCCTATTGAGGAACCATGGGAATCTGACGCTCACACTGAGACCATAGAGATTCCATTGGATTTACTTCTGCCATTCATGAGCTCTGATGAGTATTCTTCCTCTGAAGAG
>NC_029774.3:67818545-67820012 GCF_000817695.3 Arachis duranensis | reverse complement strand
CAATCCATGAACGTGTGCCTGACAACCACCTCCGTTCTACATCAGACTGAATGAATATCTCTTAGATTCCCCAACAGAATCTTCGTGGTATAAGCTAGATAGATGGCGGCATTCATGAGAATCCGGAAAGTCAAAACCTTGTCTGTGGTATTCCGAGTAGGATTCCGGGATTGAATGACTGTGACGTGCTTCAAACTCCTGAGGGCTGGGCGTTAGGAGCTTCAAACTCCTGAAGGCTGGGCGTTAGTGACAGACGCAAAAGAATCACTGGATTCTATTCCAACCTGATTGAGGACCGACAGATGATTAGCCGTGCTGTGATAGAGCATAGGAACGTTTTCACTGAGAGGATGGGAAGTAGCCACTGACAACGGTGACACCCTACATAGAGCTTGCCATGGAAGGGACCTTGCGTGTGGGAAGAGGACTTCAAGGAAGAGTAGAAATTCAAAGGACAAAGCATCTCCAAAACTCCAACATATTCTCCATCAATAAAGTAACAATTCCTTATTCCAAATACTTTGACTTCTTATCATTAAAACGATTTAATCCTATTGGCATCCTGACTAGGATTAAAAAAATAAACATAGATTGCTTCAAACCAATAATCTCCGTGGGATCGACCCTTACTCACGTAAGGTATTACTTGGACGACCCAGTGCACTTGCTGGTTAGTTGTGCGAATCACAAATTCGTGCACCAAGTTTTTGGCGCCGTTGCCGGGGATTATTGAGTTTGAACAATTGAAGGCTTATTTTATTTCTTAGATTAGGAGTAATTTATTTTTGTTGTTATAGAGTCATCAAATTTTGATAGGATAGTTTATTTTCAAAAATTTCTTTTCAAACATATTATTTTTCTTAATTAAGTGTTAAATTTTCGTGAGTTTAGTGTCTTATTCTAAGTTTGGTGTTTTCTTGTTAATCTTTTTTATAGTTTTCGAAAATTTTCTTAAACTTTTCTAAAAAAATTTTAAGTTTGGTGTTCTTTCTTTTGTTCTTGGTGTTCTTGTGAATCTTTAAGGTGTTCTTGAGTTTTTCTTGTGTCTTGATCTTAAAATTTTTAAGTTTGGTGTTCCTTGGTGTTTTCCCTCCAAAAATTTTCGAAAATAAGGAGCACTAGATCTAAAAATTTTAAGTCTTGTGTCTTTTATGTGTTTTTCTCTTTCTTTATAAAATTCAAAATTCAAAAAAAAATTATTTTCTAACCAATTTTAAAACTACTTTTTCGAAATTTTTTTTATATAAAAATTTAGATTTCAATTTCAAAATATTTTCAATTTCCTTTATTTTGTTTCGTTTTTAATTTTATTTTTATTTTATAAAAATTAATTTTTATAAAATAAACAATATCAACATACATATCATCACTCTTGTATTCCATTACAACAATAAGTATGAATGGACAAGACAAGAGGACTCTGGGGTCATATGCTAACCCCACTACTGCTTCATATGGGAGTAGTAT
>NC_029774.3:67816874-67817434 GCF_000817695.3 Arachis duranensis | reverse complement strand
ATCCGGCGTTGAATGCCCAAAGGGAGCATGGTTTGCCAGTAACAAACAAGGAGGTGGCGTCTAACGCCACTCCAGCGTCCACACCTGGCATTCAAATGCCAGAGGGTGATCAGTCACATATACGAGTGCTGATGACAACACTTCTAAAAAGGCTTCCCAACCTACTTCTGTAGGTAATAAACCTGTAGCAACTAAGGTTGAGGAATACAAAGCCAAAATGCCTTATCCTCAAAAACTCCGCCAAGCGGAACAGGATAAGCAATTTGCCCGCATTGCAGACTATCTCAGGACTCTTGAAATAAAGATTCCGTTTGCAGAAGCACTTGAGCAAATACCCTCTTATGCTAAGTTCATGAAAGAGATCTTAAGTCATAAGAAGGATTGGAGGGAAACTGAAAAAGTTTACCTCACTGAAGAATGCAGTGCAGTCATTCTGAAAAGCTTACCTGAGAAGCTTAAAGACCCCGAGAGCTTTATGATACCATGCACATTAGAGGATACTTGTACCAAGCAAGCTTTATGTGATCTTGGGGCAAGTATCAACCTAATACCTGCATCTA
>NC_029774.3:67811930-67812904 GCF_000817695.3 Arachis duranensis | reverse complement strand
AGTCCAGCTAATGACATTAAAGAAGCGCTTGCTGGGAGGCAACCCAGCCATTTACAAAGTTTATTTACTAATTAAATAAATTTTCTTTTCTTTACAGGTTTGAGTCCAAGTAATCTTCAAAGGTGAAATAGCAATTGGTTGAAGTCACAGAGTTACAGGGAAATTTGGAAGCTCACTGGCATGAAAAAGCCAGTAAGAAATACTTTGGGCGTTGAACGCCCAAAAGAAGCACCCACTGGGCATTTAACGCCAGTAAGGGTAGCCTTCTGGGCGTTAAATGCCAGAAAGGAGCATCTTCTGGGCGTTAAACGCCAGAAAGATGCACCTCCTGGGCGTTTAACGCCAGTCTGCTAGCATCCTGGGCGTTCAGAAAAACGCCCAGTGATGAAGGACTTCCTGGCGTTCAACGCCAGAAAGAAGCACCAAATGGGCGTTGAACGCCCAGGAGAAGCAACATGTGGGCGTTAAACGCCCAAAACATGCACCATGTGGGCCAAAGCCACTTTGGAATCAAGGGAAGTTCTTAACTAAAGAACATTCAGACCATTACTACAAGATAATGAGTCACAGATCCATGATCCCGGAAGTCAGATTTGATCTAAAAGAAGATGAATATCCGGAGATCCAATAGCAAATTCGAAACAGGAATTGGGAAATTCTGGCCAATCCTGAAACGAAAGTGGGAAGGAACATGGTTCAGGAATTTTATGCTAATCTATGGCAGACAGAAAGGCAAAGAATCATTGGAGCTGCTCTCTTTGACCATAAGACTGTAGTCAGAGGAAAGATCATTCATACCAGCTCTGATAAGATCAGGGAAATATTTAAGCTTCCTCAACTGAAAGACGACCCAGACTCTTTTAACAGGAGAATGATGAGGGTCAATAAAGGGCTGGACAAGGTTCTGGAGGACATATGCATCCCTGGAGCCAAGTGGACTACCAGCACGACTGGCATCCCAGTTCAACTCAAAA
>NC_029774.3:67809040-67809676 GCF_000817695.3 Arachis duranensis | reverse complement strand
TTGTGTGTTTTTCTGTGATTTCAGGTATTTTCTGGCTGAAATTGAGGGAGCTGAGCAAAAATCTGATTTAGGCTGAAAAAGGACTGCTGATGCTGTTGGATCCTGACCTCCCTGCACTCGAAATGGATTTTCTGGAGCTACAGGAGTCCAATTGGCGCGCTCTCAACGGAGTTGGAAAGTAGACATCCAGGGCTTTCCAGCAATATATAATAGTCCATACTTTGCGCAAGGATAGACGACGTAACTTGGCGTTAAACGCCAAGTTCATGCTGCTGTCTGGAGTTAAACGCCGGAAAAACGTCATGATCCGGAGTTGAACGCCCAAAACACGTCATAACCTGGAGTTTAACGCCAAGAAAGGCCTTTACACGTGGAAAGCTTTAGTCTCAGCCCCAGCACACACCAAATGGGCCCCAGAAGTGGAATTCTGCACCAATTATCTTAGTTTATTCATTTTCTGTAAACCTAGGTTACTAGTTTACTATTTAAACAACTTTTAGAGACTTATCTTGTACCTCATGACATTTTCAGATCTGAATTACATACTTTGTGACGGCATGAGTCTCTAAACTCCATTGTTGGGAGTGAGGAGCTCTGCAGCGTCTCGATGAATTAATGCAATTGTTTCTATTTCAC
>NC_029774.3:67808662-67808977 GCF_000817695.3 Arachis duranensis | reverse complement strand
ATGGAGAAGGTGATGATCCGTGACATTCATCACCTTCCTCAATCCATGAACGTGTGCCTGACAACCACCTCCGTTCTACATCAGACTGAATGAATATCTCTTAGATTCCCCAACAGAATCTTCGTGGTATAAGCCGGATTGATGACAGCATTCATGAGAATCCGGAAAGTCTAAACCTTGTCTGTGGTATTCCGAGTAGGATTCCGGGATCGAATGACTGTGACGTGCTTCAAACTCCTGAGGGCTGGGCGTTAGTGACAGACGCAAAAGAATCAATGGATTCTATTCCAACCTGATTGAGAACCGACAGATGAT
>NC_029774.3:67805146-67808586 GCF_000817695.3 Arachis duranensis | reverse complement strand
CTCTGTAACCATGGAGAGGAAGCATGAAGAGCTTCTCTCAAAACAGAGTCAAACAGAGCCCCCACAGTCAAACTCTAAGTATGGTGTTGGGAGGCCACAACCAAATTCTAAGTTTGGTGTTGAACCCCCACATTCAAACTCTAAGTTTGGTGTTGGGAGGTTCCATCATTGCTCTGAGTATCTGTGAGGCTCCATGAGGGCCCACTGTCAAGCTAATGACATTAAAGAAGCGCTTGTTGGGAGGCAACCCAATGTTATATTTATCTATTTCCTTTTTGTTATTTTATGTTTTTTATAGGTTGATGATCATGGGAAGTCACAAAAGCAATTGAAAAAAAGCAAAAACAGAATGAAAAATAGAAAGAAAAAATAGCACACCCTGGAGGAAAGCTTGCTAGCGTTTAAACGCCAGTGAAGACAGCAAATGGGCGTTTAACGCCCAGTCTGGTACCATTCTGGGTGTTTAACGCTAGAAAGGGGCACCAGACTGGCGTTTAATGCCAGGAATGGGCAAGAAGCTGGCGTTAAATGCTAGAAATGGGCACCAGCCCGGCGTTTAATGCCAGGATTGGCAAAAGGAGCATTTTTGCTCGCCACTTGGTGCAGGGATGAATTATCCTTGACACCTCAAGATCTGTGGACCCCACAGGATCCCCACCTACCCCACCACTCTCTCTCTTCTTCACCCATTCACCAATCACCTCAATACCTCTTCCCTAAAAACCCCTCACCTATCAAATCCCATCATTCTCTTCACCACTCACATCCATCCTTCATAAAACCCCACCTACCTCACCATCCAAATTCAAACCACTTTCCCTCCCAAACCCACCCATAATGGCCGAACCCTACCCCTCTCTCCACCCCTATATAAACCCATCTTCACTCCTTCATTTTCACACAACCTAAACACTACTTCCCCCCTTGGCCGAAACACAAAGTCCCCCCTCCATCTCCTATCTCTCTTCTTCTTCTACTCTCTTCTTTCTTCTTTTTCTCGAGGACGAGCAAACCTTCTAAGTTTGGTGTGGTAAAAGCATTGCTTTTTATTTTTCCATAACCATTTATGGCATCTAAGGCCGGAGAAACCTCTAGAAAGAGGAAAGGGAAGGCAAAAGCTTCCACCTCCGAGTCATGGGAGATGGAGAGATTCATCTCAAGGGTGCATCAAGACCACTTTTATGAAGTTGTGGCCAAGAAGAAGGTGAGCCCCGAGGTCCCCTTCAAGCTCAAAAAGGGTCAACTTTGATCAAAGGTTGGACCAAGTCCTCATAGACATCTGTGAAGAGGGTGCTCAATGGAAGAGAGATGGAAGCCGATTCAACTAAGAAGGCATGACCTCAAGCCCATCACCAAGAAAAGAGTGGAGCAAACAAGAGATCCCACTCATGGACATGAGGAAATTCCTCATCATGAAATCCCTGAGATGCCTCAAGGGATGCACTTTCCTCCACAAAACTATTGGGAGCAAATCAACACCTCCCTAGGAGAATTGAGTTCCAACATGGGACAACTAAAGGGTGGAGCACCAAGAACACTCCATCCTCCTCCATGAAATTAGAGAAGATCAAAGAATCATGAGAGAGGAGCAACAAAGGCAAGGAAGAGACATTGAGGAGCTCAAGCACTCCATAAGATCTTCAAGAGGAAGAACAAGCCGCCATCACTAAGGTGGACCCGTTCTTTAACTTCCTTGTTCTTTATTTTCCTGTTTTTCAAATTTTTATGCTTATGTTTGTCTATGTTTATGTCTTATGATCATTAGTGTCTTAGTGTCTATGCCTTAAAGTTATGAATGTCCTATGAATCCATCACCTTTCTTAAATGAAAAAATGTTCCTAATTGAAAAAGAGAAGAATTGCATGAATTTCAAATTTTATAACAGATTAATTATTTTGATGTGGTGGCAATACTTTGACTTCTGAATGTATGCTTGAACAGTGCATATGTCTTTTGAATTTGTTGTTCATGAATGTTGGCTCTTGAAAGAATGATGAAATAGGAGACATGTTACTGAGGATCTGAAAAATCATAAAAATAATTCTTGAAGCAAGAAAAAGCAGTGAATACCAAAAAAAAAGAGAGATTATGTGTGAAAAAAAAAAGAGAGAGAAAGCAAGCAGAAAAAGCCAATAGCCCTTTAAACTAAAAGGCAAGGGTAAAAAAAAATAAATAAATAAAGTTGTGATCCAAGACAAAAAAAGAGTGTGCTTAAGAACCCTGGACACCTCTAATTGGGGACTCTAGCAAAGCTGAGTCACAATCTGAAAAGGTTCACCCAGTTATGTGTCTGTGGCATGTATGTATCCGGTGGTAATACTGGAAGACAGAGTACTTTGGGCCACGGCCAAGACTCATAAAGTAGCTGTGTTCAAGAATCATCATACTTAACTCGGAGAATCAATAACACTATCTGGATTCTGAGTTCCTATAGAAGCCAATCATTCTGAATTTCAAAGGATAGAGTGAGATGCCAAAACTGTTCAGAGGCAAAAAAGCTAAAAGCCCCGCTCATCTAATTAATACTGATCTTTATAGATGTTTTTGGAATTCATTGCATATTCTCTTCTTTTTATCTTATTTGATTTTCAGCTGCTTGGGGACAAGCAACAATTTAAGTTTGGTGTTGTGATGAGCGGATAATTTATACGCTTTTTGGCATTGTTTTTAGTATGTTTTAGTTAGTTTTTATTATATTTTTATTAGTTTTTAGTTAAAATTCACTTTTTTGGATTTTACTATGAGTTTGTGTGTTTTTCTGTGATTTCAGGTATTTTCTGGCTGAAATTGAGGGACCTGAGCAAAACTCTGATTTAGAGGCTGAAAAGGACTGCAGATGCTGTTGGATTCTGACCTCCCTGCACTCGAAGTGGATTTTCTGGAGCTACAAAAGCTCAATTGGTGCGCTCTCAATTGCGTTGGAACGTAGACATCTTGGGCTTTGCAGCAATATATAATAGTCCATACTTTGCCCGAGATTTGATGGCCCAAAGCGGCGTTCCAAATCAGCTGAAGACTACCCGGCGTTAAATGCCGGAACTGGCACAAGAATGGGAGTTAAATGCCCAAACTGGTACAAAAGCTGGCGTTTAACTCCAAGAGAAGTCTCTACACATGAAAGCTTCAATGCTCAGCCCAAGCACACACCAAGTGGGCCCGGAAGTGGATTTTTATGTCATTTACTCATTTTTGTAAACCCTAAGCTACTAGTTATCTACAAAAAGGACCTTTACTATTGTATTTGACATCCTGGAATCTTTTGATGATATTTTTATGATTGAACCCTCTTTGGGAGGCTGGCTATTCGGCTATGCCTAGACCTTGTTCTTATGTATTTTCAATGGTGGAGTTTCAGCACACCATAGATTAAGGTGTGGAGCTCTGCTGTACCTCGAGTATTAATGCAATTACTATTGTTCTTCTATTCAATTCAGCTTATT
>NC_029774.3:67804702-67804984 GCF_000817695.3 Arachis duranensis | reverse complement strand
CTTGGATCCCTTAATCGGAATCTTCGTGGTATAAGCTAGAATTGATGGCGGCATTCAAGAGAATCCGGAAGGCCTAAACCTTGTCTGTGGTATTCTGAGTAGGATTCGACGATTGAATGACTGTGACAAGGTTCAAACTTCTGAAGGCTGGGCATTAGTGACAGACGCAAAAGAATCACTGGATCCTATTCCAACCTGATTGAGAACCGACAGATGAATAGCCGTGCTGTGACAAAGCGCATTGAACATTTTCACTGAGAGGACGGGACTGTAGCCATTGAC
>NC_029774.3:67800871-67804696 GCF_000817695.3 Arachis duranensis | reverse complement strand
ATACCAACAATCTCCGTGGGATCGACCCTTACTCGCGTAAGGTTTATTACTTGGACGACCCAGTGCACTTGCTGGTTAGTTGTGCGAAGTTGTGATAAAGAGTTGAGATTGCAATTGAGCGTACCATGTTGATGGCGCCATTGATGATCACAATTTCGTGCACCAAGGCCCCAACCATGCTCTGAATATTTGTGAAGCTCTGGTGCACAAAATTGTGATACACAATGGCGCCAACAACTTGGTACGCAAAATTTTAATCTCAACTCTTTTTCACAACTTTACATAACTAACCAACAAGTGCACTGGGTCGTCCAAGTAATAAACCTTACATGAGTAAGGGTCGATCCCACGGAGATTGTCGTCTTGAAGCAAGCTATGGTCATCTTGTAAATCTCAGTCAGGCGGATTCAAATGGTTATGAAGCTTTGATAATTAAAAGACAAATAAAACATAAAATAAAGATAGAGATACTTATGTAATTCATTGGTGAGAATTTTAGATAAGCGTATGGAGATGCGTTATTCCTTCTGAATTTCTGCTTTCCTACTCCCTTCATCCAATCCTTCATACTCCTTTCTATGGTAAGCTGTATGTTGGGTGTCACCATTGTCAATGGGTACTTCCCGTCCTCTCAGTGAAAATGGTCCTCTACGGTTTCCCGCATGGCTAATCAGCTGTTGGTTCTCGATCGTGTAGGAATAGGATTTACTATCCTTTTGCGTCTGTCACTACGCCCTACAGTCGCGAGTTTAAAGCTCGTCACAGTCATCCCATCCCAGATCCTACTCAAAACACCACAGAAAAGGTTTAGACTTTCCGGATTTAAAAAATGCTGCCAATTGATTCTAGCTTATACCATGAAGACTCTGATCTCACGGAATGGGAGGCTCTGTTGTCAGGAGAGGCAACCATGCGTCGTGGACCAGGAATCCAAGAGATACACACTCTAGCTTTCGTAGGTAGAACGAAAGTGTTTGTCAGGCACGCGTTCATAAGTGAGAATGGTGATGAGTGTCACGGATCATCACATTCATCAGGTTGAAGTGCGAGTGAACATCTTAGAATAAGAATAAGCTTGAATTAAATAGAAGAACAATAGTACTTTGCATTAATAATCGAGGAACAGCAGAGCTCCACACCTTAATCTATGGTGTCTAGAAACTCCACCGTTGAAAATACATAAGTGATAATGGTGTGTGCTTGGGCTGAGCATTTAATATTTCACATGTAGAGGTTTTGCTTGGAGTTAAACGCCAATTTGTAACTTGTTTCTGGCGTTTGACTCTGGCTTGCAACTTGTTTCTGGCGTTTAACGCCAGAATAGGGCAGAAAGCTGGTGTTGAATGCCAGTTTGCATCATATAAACTCGAGCAAAGTATGAATTATTATATATTTCTGGAAAGCCCTGGATGTCTACTTTCCAACGCAATTGAGAGAACGCCATTTGGACTTCTGTAGCTCCAAAAAATCCATTTCGAGTGCAGGGAGGTCAGAATCCAACAGCATCAGCAGTCCTTCTTCAGCCTCTGAATCAAATTTTTGCTCAGGTCCCTCAATTTCAGCCAGAAAATAAATGAAATCACAGAAAAACACACAAACTCATAGTAAAGTCCAGAAATGTGAATTTTGCTTAAAAACTAATAAAAGTATACTAAAAAGTAACTAAATCTTACTAAAAACTATGTAAAAATAATGCCAAAAAGCGTATAAATTATCCGCTCATCAAGCTCCATGAGAGCTCACTGTCAAGCTATTGACATTAAAGAAGTGCTTATTGGAAGGCAACCCAATTTTTATTTTTCAATTTCCATTGTTATTTTATGTTTTCTTTAGGTTGATGATCATATGGAGTCACAAAAATAACTACAAAAATCAAAGCAAACTCAAAAATAGCATTAAAAATAGCACACCCTGGAGGAGGAGCTTACTGGCATTTAAACGCAGTAAGGGTAGCAGAATAGGCGTTAAACGCCCAGTCTGGCACCATTCTGGGCGTTTAACGCCAGAAAAGGGCACCAGACTGGCGTTTAACGCAAGAAAAGAGCACCAAGTTGGCGTTCAACATTAGAAAGGGAAGAAAAGCTGGCGTTAAACACCAGAAATGGGCAGCAACCTGGCATTTCACACCAGGATTGGCACTAGGAGGGCGTTTACACACCAAAATGGTGCAGGGATGAGAAATCCTTGACACCTCAGGATCTGTGGACCCCACAGGATCCCCACCTACCTCAACTCACTCTCTCTCTCCTTCACACCTTCCCATAACACCCTTCCCCAAATACACCTCACCAATCATTTCCATTTCTCTTCCCCACACCTCTTCACCACTCACATCCACCCACTCTTCTCCAAACACCCCACCTACCCCACCATTCAAAATTCAAATCCTTTCCCTCCCAAACCCAAACCCTAATACACGAACCCTACCCCTCTCTCCACTCCTATATAAACCCCTCATCACTCCTTCATTTTCACGCATCATAAAACACTTCTTTCTCCCCTTGGCCGAACCGCTCACACCTCTCCATCTCCTCTATTTTCTTTCTATTTTCCTTCCTTCTTTCTTCTTTTCTTGATGATGAGCAAACCTTTTAAGTTTGGTGTGGAAAAAGCGTTGCTTTTTGTTTTTTCATAACTATTTATGGCACCTAAAGCCGGAGAAACCTCTAGAAAGAGGGAAAGGGAAGGGAAAAGCTTCCACCTCCGAGTCATGGAAGATGGAGAGATTCATCTCAAAGGTCCATCAAGACCATTTCAATGAAGTTGTGCCCAAGAAGAAGGTGATCCCTGAGGTCCCTTTCATGCTCAAAAGGAATGAGTATCCAGAGATCCGACATGCGATCCGAAGAAGAGGTTGGGATGTTCTCACCAACCCCATTCAACAAGTCAGAATCTTAATGGTTCAAGAGTTCTATGCTACTGCATGGATCACCAAGAACCATGATCAAAGTGTGAACCCGAACCCAAAGAATTGGCTCACAATGGTTCGGGGGAAATACTTAGATTTCAGTCCGGAAAATGTAAGGTTGTGGTGGACGAAATTGTGATCACATCAATATAGCATTAATATATTTATTGTAGGATTGTGGAACTTAGGATTTTTGGTATGAGTGGGCACAATTCCGTTCAACTGACCAGCAAGTGTACTGGGTCGTCCAAGTAATACCTTACGTGAGTAAGGGTCGAATCCACAGAGATTATTGGTTTGAAGCAATCAATATTTATTTTATTGATCTTAGTCAGGATATCAATAAGATTATTTGGATTAAAAGTGAAATTATTGGAATTGATAAAAGAGGGAACAATGTTACTTTGATTTGCAGCACTAGGAAATATGTTGGAGTTTTGGAGATGCTTTGTCCTCTGATTTCAACTCTTCCTTGAGATCCTCTTCTCACACGCAGGTTCCTTCCATGGCAAGCTCTATGTAGGGTGTCACCGTTGTCAGTGGCTACTTCCCATCCTCGCAGTGAAAACTATGCTCACGCACTCTGTCACAGTACGGCTAATCACCGGTTGGTTCCCGCTCCTACTGGAATAGAATCACTCTTTTGCGTCTGTCACTAACGCCCAGCAGGTTAAAGTTTGAAGCACGTCACAGTCATTCAATCCCGGAATCCTACTCGGAATACCACAGACAAGGTTTAGACTTTCCGGATTCTCATGAATGCCGCCATCAATCCGGCTTATACCACGAAGATTCTGTTGGGGAATCTAAGAGATATTCATTCAATCTGATGTAGAACGGAGGTGGTTGTCAGGCACACGTTCATGGATTGAGGAAGGTGATGAGTGTCACGGATCATCACCTTCTCCACAATGAAG
>NC_029774.3:67798870-67800127 GCF_000817695.3 Arachis duranensis | reverse complement strand
AGTATTACCACCGGATACACAAATGCCACAGACACATAACTGGGTGAACCTTTTCAGATTATGACTCAGCTTTGCTAGAGTCCCCAGTCAGTGGTGTCCAGAGCTCTTAAGCACACTCTTTTGCTTTGGATCACGACTTTAACCACTCAGTCTCAAGCTTTTCACTTGGACCTTCATGACACAAGCACATGGTTAGG
Organism: Arachis duranensis; assembly: GCF_000817695.3. Classification (NCBI taxonomy): domain Eukaryota; kingdom Viridiplantae; phylum Streptophyta; class Magnoliopsida; order Fabales; family Fabaceae; genus Arachis; species Arachis duranensis. The sequence goes on along the minus strand of NC_029774.3, from coordinate 67,799,930 downwards.
GACAGCTTGCTTTAGCCGCTTAGGCCTGGATTTTATTTCCTTGGGCCCTCCTATCCATTCATGCTCAAAGCCTTGGATCTTTGCTAAAATTTTCGCCACTTTTTTTTTTTTTGAACTGCTTTTTCTTGCTTCAAGAATCAATTTCATGATTTTTCAGATCCTCAACAATATTTTTCGTGTTCTTTGTCCTTTCAGGAGCCAATATCCATCAAATTCAAAGTACATATTATGCACTGTTCAAGCATTCATTCAGAGAACAAAAAGTATTGCCACCACATATAATTAATTATAAATTTTATTATTAAGAACTCGAAAAATATAGATTACTTCTTAATTCTAAAAAAATCTACTACTTTATTCATGCCTAATGATGATGAGAAAAATAAATTATAACTTAATTGGAAATAAAATCAAAATAGACATCCTAATTACTACTAAATATCTTCTAAGGTTAATTTCTAAAAGGAATAATCTCTACTAAGTTGGAACAGAGAAATTGGAACTCAGCAACCTGTTGTTTTGAGGAGTGGATGCTCCTCTGGCTCTTTGGGGTGTCTTCAAGAATTAATTTCTGATGCTTCAGCTCCCTTAAGTTCACATCCTTGCTCTTCCTGTTCTCTTAGGTGCCATGATCTTGATCTTGATGAGTTTGAGCTCAGTGATCATGGCAAATCACACCAAACTTAGAGGGTTGCTTGTCCTCAAGCAAAAGAAAGGAAAGGAGAGGAGTAGAAGGAGAGGCATTGTCATAAAAGATAAGATGAGTTGAAAAAGATAAAAAGATTTGAAAAAGAATTAAGATTTGGAATTAAGATATATTTGATATTTTTTGAAAAAGATTTGGGCTTATGAATTAAGATATATTTGATATTTTTTTTTTGAAAAAGGGATTTTAGAAATTAGTGTTTTTAGAAATTAGGATTAAAAATTTTGGAATTGAAGGATGTCATTTTGAAACATGTTTATGCAAGAAATCATGAATTGAAACATAAAAATTTAGAAAAATTATAAAGAAAAACGAATTTTACCTCCTCCCCACCATCCTGGCGTTAAACGCCCA
>NC_029774.3:67797861-67798616 GCF_000817695.3 Arachis duranensis | reverse complement strand
GCTGTAACTCTGTGACTTCAACCAATTGCTATTTCACCTTTTGAAGATACTTGGACTCAAACCTGTAAAGAAATAATTAATTAAATAAAATTAAATTTTGTGATTGGCTGGGTTGCCTCCCAGCAAGCGCTTCTTTAATGTCATTAGCTGGACTGAGTTTTAATCAAGTCTCAGTTTTGAGCATTCTTGCTCAAAATTGCCTTCAAGATAATGTTTGACTCTTTGTCCATTAACAATGAACTTTTTGGTAGAATCATTATCCTGGAGCTCTACGTATCCATATGGTGACACACTTGTAATCACATATGGTCCTCTCCACCGGTACTTCAATTTCCCGGGGAATAATCTGAGCCTAGAATTAAATAGCAGAACTTTCTACCCTGGCTCAAAGACTCTGGATGACAATTTCTTATCATGCCATCTTTTCGCTTTCTCTTTGTAAATCTTTGCATTTTCGAAAGCATTGAGTCTAAATTCCTCTAGCTCTGATTCGAGACTCTCAGCCATATTGACCTCTCTTACCAGAGAGTCAATAATATCAACACTCATGCAGTCATTTGGGGTGTCTGGATGTTGCATGGCTTTAACAACATTCAGCTTGAACTCCTCCTCATTAACTCTCAAGGTCACTTCCCCTTTTTGGACATCAATGAGGGTTCGGCCAGTTGCTAGGAAAGGTCTTCCTAGAATGAGAGTTGCACTCTTGTGCTCCTCCATTTCCAGCACCACAAAGTCAGTGGGAAAGGCAAATGGCC
>NC_029774.3:67794798-67797523 GCF_000817695.3 Arachis duranensis | reverse complement strand
GAGTTTTTGAGGATAAGGCATTTTGGCTTTGTATTCCTCAACCTTAGTTGCTGCAGGTTTATTACCTACAGAAGTGGGTTGGGAAGCCTTTTTAGAAGGGTTGTTATCAGCACTTGTATGTGACTGATTCCCCACTGGTATTTGAATGCCAGTGGTGGGAGATGGAGTGGCGTTAGACGCCCCTTCCTTGTTTGTTACTGGCGTTTGAACGCCAGAACCATGTTCCCCTTGGGCGTTCAACGCTGGATTCATGCTTGTTTCTGGCGTTGAACGCCAGGAATGAGCATGGTCTGGGCGTTCAGCGCCAGCTTTGTCTCTTTCTGGGCTCGGACTGTCTTCAGGAGGATTTTGAGTATCCACTTGTTTATTTCTTGGTTTCCTGCTGCTTTGAAGTGAGGTATTTAATGTTTTCCCACTTCTTAATTGAACTGCTTGACATTCTTCTGTTATTTGTCTTGACAGTTGCTTTTCTGTTTGCTTTAACTGTACTTCTATATTCCTGTTAGCCATTCTTGTTTCCTGTAGTATTTCCTTGAATTCGGCTAGCTGCTGAGTTAGAAAGAGCTTCTTCAATTATTTTTCTCATATGTATAGATTCACCAGCTGAGTGGTCTAGAGAGGTCTGAGCTTTTTCTGTAAGCCCATAGTAGAAGATGTCTAATTGTACCCATTCTGAAAACATTTCAGAGGGACATTTTCTTAGCATCTCTCTTTATCTCTCCCAGGCATCATAAAGGGATTCATTATCTCCTTGTTTGAAGCCTTGGATGCTTAGCCTTAGCTGTGTCATCCGTTTGGGAGGGAAATAGTGATTCAGGAATTTTTCTGACAGCTGTTTCCATGTTTTTATGCTGTTCTTAGGCTGGTTATTTAACCACCTCTTAGCTTGATCTTTTACAGCAAATGGAAACGGTAATAGTCTGTAGACATCCTGATCTACTTCCTTATCATGTACTGTATCAGCAATTTGCAGAAATTGTGCCAGAAACTCTGTAGGTTCTTCATGTGGAAGACCAGAATACTGGCAGTTTTGCTGCACCATGATAATGAGCTGAGGATTCAGCTCAAAGCTACTAACTCCAATGGAGGGTATACAGATACTACTCCCATATGAAGCAGTAGTGGGGTTGGCATATGACCCCAAAGTCCTCTTGGACTGTTCATTCATAGGTGCTTCCGTGTTGGACCAAAAGAAAGGGTAAATATGTTGATATTATTTATTTTATAAAAAATAAATTTTTTTTTTAAAATAAAATAAAAACGAAATAAATAAAAGAAAGTGGAAATATTTTGAAATTGAAAATTGAATTTTTATAAAAGATTTTTGAAAAAAAAAATTGTTCAAAATTGGTTAGAAAAATAAAAATTTTTGAATTTTGAATTTTATGATGAAAGAGAAAAACACACAAAAGACACAGGACTTAAAATTTTTAGATCTAATACTCCTTAATTTTCGAAAATTTTTGGAGGGAAAACACCAAGGAACACCAAACTTAAAAATTTTAAGATCAAGACACAAGAAAAACACCAAGGAACATCAAACTTAAAAATTTTAAGATCAAAACACAAAGAAGACTCAAGAACACTTTAAAGATTCACAAGAACAACAAGAACAAAAGAAAAAACACCAAACTTCAAATTTTTAGAAAACTTTAATAAGATTTTCGAAAATTTTGAAAAGATTAACAAGAAAACACCAAACTTAATGTTTGGCACAAGATTAAATCAAGAAAAATTATTTTTGAAAAAGATTTTCAAAAGTATTGGTGCTCCCTAATCAAGAATATGACCCTTCTATTCTAGCCAAATGGGAATAAATATGACACTTGATGTAGATATGCAATTGACACCAAACTTAGAACAAGACACTAAAACTCACGAAAATTAGCACTTAATTAAGAAAAATAATATTTTTGAAAAGAAACTATCCTATCAATATTGATTTAATGACTCTATAACAGTAAAAAAAAAAATAAATTATTCCTAATCTAAGAAATAAAATAAGCCTTCAATTGTCCAAACGCAATAATCCCCGGCAACGGCGCCAAAAACTTGGTGCACGAAATTGTGTGGCCAATATTAATGGACTATTTAACAGTTTCGCACAACTAACCAGCAAGTGTACTGGGTCGTCCAAGTAATACCTTACGTGAGTAAGGGTCGAATCCACAGAGATTATTGGTTTGAAGCAATCAATATTTATTTTATTAGTCTTAGTTAGGATGTCAACAAGAATTAATTTGGATTAAAAGTAAAATTACTGGAATTGATAAAAGAGGGAACAATGTTACTTTGATTTGCAGCACTGGGGAATATGTTGGAGTTTTGGAGATGCTTTGTCCTCTGACTTCAACTCTTCCTTGAAATCCTCTTCTCACACGCAGGTTCCTTCCATGGCAAGCTCTATGTAGGGTGTCACCGTTGTCAGTGGCTACTTCCCATCCTCGCAGTGAAAACTATGCTCACGCACTCTGTCACAGTACGGCTAATCACCGGTTGGTTCCCGCTCCTACTGGAATAGAATCACTCTTTTGCGTCTGTCACTAACGCCCAGCAGGTTAAAGTTTGAAGCACGTCACAGTCATTCAATCCCGAAATCCTACTCGGAATACCACAGACAAGGTTTAGACTTTCCGGACTCTCATGAATGCCGCCATCAATCCGGCCTATACCACGAAGATTCTGTTGGGGAATCTAAGAGATATTCATTCAATCTAATGTAGAA
>NC_029774.3:67774109-67794589 GCF_000817695.3 Arachis duranensis | reverse complement strand
TGTGCTGGGGCTGAGACTAAAGCTATCTACGAGCTGAAGCTTTACTTGGAGTTGAACACCAAGTTATGACGTGTTTTGGGCGTTCAACTCCGGATAATGACGTTTTTCTGGCGTTTAACTCCAGACAGCAGCATGAACTTGGCGTTTAACGCCAAGTTACGTCGTCTATCCTCGCTCAAAGTATGGACTATTATATATTGCTGGAAAGCCCTGGATGTCTACTTTCCAACGCCGTTGAGAGCGCGCCAATTGGACTCCTGTAGCTCCAGAAAATCCATTTCGAGTGCAGGGAGGTCAGGATCCAACAGCATCAGCAGTCCTTTTTCAGCCTAAGTCAGATTTTTGCTCAGCTCCCTCAATTTCAGCCAGAAAATACCTGAAATCACAGAAAAACACACAAACTCATAGTAAAGTCCAGAAATATGATTTTTGCCTAAAAACTAATAATATTCTACTAAAATCTAACTGAAACATGCTAAAATCTACATGAAATTACCCCCAAAAAGCGTACAAAATATCCGCTCATCAGGTTGGCATTCAACTTTCCTATGATGTAAGGAGATGCACGGCCCTACACTATAAAGGTCAACTTTGATCAAAGGTTGGACCAAGTCCTCATGGATATATGTGTGGAAGGAGCTTAGTGGAAAAGAGACTCCAAAGGTAAGCCGGTTCAATTGAGAAGGCATGACCTTAAACCCGTGGCTAGAGGATGGCTAGAGTTCATCCAACGCTCTATTATTCCTACTAGCAACCGGTCCAAAGTAACTGTGGATCGGGCTATCATGATCCATAGTATCATGATTGGAGAGGAAGTGGAAGTTCATGAGATCATACCTCTAGAACTATACAAGGTTGCTGACAAACCTTCCACTTTGGCAAGGTTAGCCTTCCCTCATCTCATTTGTTACCTATGTAGTTTAGCTGGAATTGTCATAGAGGAAGACATCCTCATTGAAGAGGACAAGCCCATCACTAAAAAGAGGATGGAGCAAATAAGAGAGCCCACTCACGGACGTCAACAAGAACATGACGAAGTTCCTCATCAAGAAATTCCTGAGATGCCTCAAGGGATGCATTTTCCTCCACACAACTATTGGGAGCAACTCAACACCTCTTTGGGAGATTTGAGTTCCAACATGGAGCAAGTAAAAATGGAGCACCAAGAGCACTCCATTATTCTCATGCAATTAGAGAGGATCAAATAGCCATGAGGGAAGAGCAACAAAGGCAAGAAAGAGACATAGAGGAGCTCAGGCGTTCCATTGGATCTTCAAGAGGAAGAACTAGCCGCCATCACTAAGATGGACCCATTCTTTGATTTCCTTGTTTTTATCTTTCTGTTCTCTTTGATTTTTATGCTTTATGTGTTATCTATGTTTGTGTCCTCATTACATGATTAGTAGTGTCTAGTGTCTATGTCTTAAAGATATGAATAATTCCATGAATCCTTCACCTTTCTTAAATGAAAAATGTGCCTAATTACAAAAGAACAAGAAGTACTTGAATTTCAAATTTTATCTTGAAATTAGTTTAATTATTTTGATGTGGTGGCAATACTTTTTTTTTTTCTGAATGAATGCTTGAACAGTGCATATTTTTTATAGTGAAGTTTATGAATGTTAAAATTGTTGGCTCTTGAAAGAATGATGAACAAAGAGAAATGTTATTATTAATCTGAAAAATCATGAAATTGATTCTTGAAGCAAGAAAAAGCAGTGAAAAAAGAAAAAAAGTAGCGAAAAAAATGGTGAAAAAGAAAAAGAAAGAAAAAGAAAAAAACAAGCAGAAAAAGCCAATAGCTCTTTAAACCAAAAAGCAAGGGTAAAAGGGATCCAAGGCTTTGAGCATTAATGGATAGGAGGGCCCAAAGGAATAAAATCCTGGCCTAAGCGGCTAAATCAAGCTGTCCCTAACCATGTGCTTGTGTTATGAAGGTCCAAGTGAAATGCTTGAGACTGAGTGGTTAAAGTCGTGATCCAAAGCAAAAGAGTGTGCTTAAGAACTCTGGACACCTCTAACTGGAGACTTTAGCAAAGTTGAGTCACAATCTGAAAAGGTTCACCCAGTTATGTGTCTGTGGCATTTATGTATCCGGTGGTAATACTGGAAAACAAAGTGCTTAGGGTCACGGCCTAGACTCATAAAGTAGTTGTGTTCAAGAATCAACATATTGAATTAAGAGAATCAATAACACTATCTAAAATCCTGAGTTCCTATAGGTGCCAATCATTCTGAATTTCAAAGGATAAAGTGAGATGCCAATCATTCCTATATTGTGGAATTCATTGTATATTCTCTTCTTTTTATTCTATTTTATTTTCAGTTGCTTGGGGACAAGCAACAATTTAAGTTTGGTGTTGTGATGAGCAGATAATTTATACGCTTTTTGGCATTGTTTTTAGGTAGTTTTTAGTATGATTTAGTTAGGTTTTAGTATATTTTTATTAGTTTTTATGAAAAAATCACATTTATGGACTTTACTATGAGTTTGTGTGTTTTTCTGGCTGAAATTGAGGGACCTAAGTAAAAATCTGATTTAGAGTCTGAAAAAGAACTGCAGATGCTGTTGGATAATGACCTCCCTGCACTCGAAATAAATTTTCTGGAGCTACAAAGGCCCAATTGGGGCGCTCTAAATTGCGTTGGAAAACAGACATCTTGGGCTTTCCGGCAATGTATAATAGTTTATACTTTGATCGAGATTTGATGGCCCAAACTGGCGTTTCAAGTCAGCATAAAAATTCTGGCGTAAAACGCCCAAACTGGCACCAAAATTGGAGTTAAACGCCCAAACTGGCACCAAAGGTGGCGTTTAACTCCAAGAGAAGCCTATTCACATGAAGGCTTCAATGCTCAGCCCAAGCACACACCAAGTGGTCCCCGGAAGTGGATTTCTGCATCATTTATTTATTTCTGTAAACCCTAGGTTACTAGTTCTCTATAAATAGGACCTTTTACTATTGTATTTTCATCTTTTGGATCATTTGTGATCTTTTTGATCATCTTTGATCTTGGGATCAAGTCTTAGAACCCTTTTTCGATTGTTTCATGCTATTTGGAATGGCCATGCCTAGACCTTGTTCTTATGTATTTTCAACGGTGAAGTTTCTACACATCATAGATTAAGGTATGGAGCTCTGCTGTTCTTCATGAATCAATACAATGACTACTGTTTTCTATTCAGTTCAAGCTTATTCTTGTTCTAAGATATTCACTCGCACTTCAATCTGATGGATGCGATGATCCGTGACACTCATCATCATCCTCCCTTATGAACGCGCACCTAACAACCACTTCTGTTCTATTTGTGAGAGCTTGAGTGTGTATCTCTTGGCCTATTGGTTCACGATGCATGGTTGCCTCTCTTGACAATAGAGCTTCAATTCCATGCAATTAGAGTCTTCGTGGTATAAGCTAGAATCACATGGGCAGCATTCTTGAGATCCGGAAAGTCTAAACCTTATCTGTGGTATTCCGAGTAGTATCTGGGATGGGATGACTGTGACGAGCTTCAAACTCGCGACTGTGGGCGCAGTGACAGTGCATAAAAGGATCAATGGATCTTATTCCGACACGATCAAGAACCGACAACTGATTAGCCATGCGGGAAACCATAGAGAACCTTTTTCACTGAGAGGATGGATGGTAGCCATTAACAACGGTGATCCACCTACATACAGTTTGCCATGGAAGGGAGTATGAATGATTGAATGAAGGCAATAGGAAAGCAGAGGCTCAGAGGGAACAAAGCATCTTCATACGCTTATCTGAAATTCCCACCAATGAATTGCATAAGTATTTCTATCCTATTTTATGTTTTATTTCTTTTTTTTATTATCAAAACCCTATAACTATTTGAATCCGCCTGACTGAGATTTACAAGATGATCATAGCTTGCTTCAAGCCGACAATCTCCGTGGGATTGACCCTTACTCACGTAAGGTATTACTTGGACGACCCAGTGCACTTGCTGGTCAGCTGCACGAAGTTGTGTATCATGATTTCGTGTACCACTCATCTTTCTTGTTCATCTCCACATCATAGTTCCTCCACTTAGCCCTCACCATCTTCATCACATCGTCAACCAAAACCCACCGCCGCCAAGCCCTTGCCCAGTGCCGTCGCGTGTCTCCTTTCCCTCCTCCCTTCTTTTTCTTCCTCCCCTTTTCTTCCTTAGGTTTTTGTTCTTCTTCCCGAAACCCACATTGCCACTGGTTCCCTTCTCCTTCGTAGCTGAACCCAGAAACAGGGCACCCCTGTTCCTCCTTCTTCTATTGAGTTTTGTGACGCACTCCGGTGATCTTCCTACTGCTGCGACCTCCACCAACAGCGGCTGTCACAGTGCAAATGCTACCTCTTCTCTCCCCTATTTTCTTATTTGTCTATTCTTCATTTAGGTTTTGCCCAAGTTCCTTCTAATTTTATCTATTTCAATTCAGTAAGGTTTTGTTTAGATTTCAATTTTTAGTTAGTAAATGGATTGGTTATAATTGTTTTCTACTGCTATTATGTTGCCTTAGAGTAGGATTAGTATTAGTTCATAGATAATTAATTATGCTATTAGGATTATTGCATTTGAATTTCAATTAGTTTGAACTAGAATTGAGCCTTTAGTTAATTTTTAAAATTCTTATGATTTAGATGATTATACCTTTTTAAATTCTATTTGTTAATTTTACTTTCATTAAGTTAGTTGATTTCTAGTTTTTGAGTCAGATTTTGATTTTGCTGTTAGTAGATTTAGATGGTTAGGTTGGGATAATTTAATTTACTTTAGATTATTAGGATCTTCTTTGTTGATGAAAGTGTTAGACATTATTCCGAGTTTGCTGGTTTATTATGGAATCTCTGATTTACTGTGAAATTGCTGCTGCATTCCTTTGAACTAACTTGATTGAATTTATGTTCAATTAGTGGATAGATTTACTGGAAAGTGTTGAATTCTTGATCTGTTTTCTGATTCTTGCTACTAGACTCGTTTGAATTATTTTGAATTGTTCATTATGTTAATATTGTTGAGAAATTGATGCTGACTTTTAGCATTGTGGTGTGTTAAGCATTGTTTGTTAATTGATTTTCATTGTTAGATTAAGATTGAGGTTATATTTTGTTGCTTGTTATTAAGTTTGGAATGTTGGTTATTTGTACATACCAAGTGCTTGTTTTAAGAACTACGACTAATTAACCGCTTAATTAATTAAATTAATTACCCAAAATAGGATCAAAAAATTTAGAATGTTAATTAGAAAATTTAAATATGATTTTTGGACTTAGTAGATTTTTTTGAGTTGAAAAATGTAATTTTCTGTGAAAAATTGCGTAAAAATGCGAACCGGTAAATTAGCCGACAGTACTAGCTTAAGTATGTCTAGTATTGTATGAGAATAATAAAAACAGTAGAAAACCTTAGGAAAACATTTATAATTGAAAATCGGACACTAATTTTAAAGGTTTGGCCCAAAGTTAGGCCAAATGGGCCAAAACATTAACAGGTTGGACCAGACCTAAGTTGGGCTTAAGCCCAACATATATAAGTGTGTTAATGAGACCCGTTCAGCCTTATAAACACAAAACACAGTGTCTGAAGTGAGGTTGAAGAAGAGAGAAAACCCTCCATGGTCACTATTCATCTTCAACATCCCAAGCTCATAACTTGAGCTATGGAGCTCTGATCGCCACACCGATTGTGGCCACGCGATCACCACGAAGAGCTCTACAAAACCTATCCAAGAAACTTGTGAGAAAATCTCGTTTTCTATATCATCCTTTCCTTCCAAAAATTTGAAAATCTAGTGTTTGGGGTTTAGAGATTTTGATGTTTTGATGTGTTTAGGATCAATCTAACTAGAGGAGATTATTTTAGAGAAGGTAAGAACCCTAACCATCTTGTGGATTTTGATATTTTGAGTTTAGGGGTTAATTGTAATGATATATGTGGTTTTGATTAAATATTTTTAGTGAAATAAATCAAAGTGGATGTTGAGCTTGTGGAATTGGAACTTTGGGAGCTAACTCTTGTGATTGGAAGCTTGTTTGGGCTCAAATTTGGTGTTTTTTCACATATTGGAAATCGGCGAAGGTATGATTTCAGCTTTTTCTATGTAATATATAATATTTCTGGACACTTAGGCTAGTGGACTAGAGGATAAGTTTGAATGGTTGATAGTTGATTATGATTATTGATGCTTGTGATGACTTTGATGAATTATGATGATAATTGTTGATGTTGAAATGAATGATGATAACTATATGAAATATGATGAGATATGATGAATTATGTTGGTGAAGAGTTAAATTGTGTGAGATTGGGGAGGTTGAAATCTTGATTTAGAACTTGAAGAGCTTGTTGAATTATGTTGGAAAAATTGATTTAAATAGGGTTGAATTAATGGAGGAGGTAAATTGGTAAGTGGGGAGACATATGATTGTGATTGTGGACATGAATGGTACGGATTGATGTGCAATAGAATGTTTGTAAAATGGTTTTCGTTAGGAGTTTGAAAGTTTTGAGAACCTTGCTGATTTTGTGAAAACCCTGTTTTACCAAAGTTTTACAGATCATAACTTGAGCCCCAGTTTTTGAAATTGGTTGAAATTTGATTTAAATTAAAGGTTGTTTTGAGATCTTCAAATTTATATAAAGTTTGAGGAAAATATATTTTCGTAAAGGAAGCTATGAACGTTTAAAGTTTGGTGTTTAAAACTGAATTATGGTGAGGGTTGCGTATGCGACATGGTGCGCGTGACATGAGCAACCCATTTGGGTTGGGCATCTCGCGTACGCGAGGCACTGCATGCATATGCAAGCTACCAAAAGTGAACCTTTTTGTACGTGAACCTTACTACGCGACCCGAGCAACCCATTCGGGTTGGGCATCTCGCGTACGCGAGTAAGGGGTTGCGTACGCGACCACCCCTTTTTCAATAGCATGCGTACGAGACCCCTGTTTTACTGAAAAGTGATTTTCTTCGTTTTCAAGGGTTCTCCTACTTTCCAAACTTCCTTAAATTTCATTTTAAGAGTAATATCTTGTTGTTAGTCCTAATAACTAAAAGAGGAGAATTAGTGTCTTAAATAGGTGAATTTTACAAGAATTTAGAAGACGGAGCCTTAGGTTTCTGGGATACTGAGGAAGAATTTGCTGAGTGAGATGACAGAGTACTGTAAGGATGATTAAGGTAATGAGTTGCAAAAATTGTAAATTGATGATGGTTGAGACGAGTCTTGGACTCGTAGTGGAATGATGGATTATTGATGAACTAAAAAAATCATTTTTGAAAACCACTACGATAATATTTTATAATGAGATTGATGAGACGCTATGCGCCTGGCAAAGATGGTGGTTAATCCCGCTTGTTGAGGTCGCGGCGGCGGCGTAAGGACGGTGTTTAATCCTGCTTATGTTGAGATGTGAGGTCTGTGGCAAGAGTATCCCGCTCGTATCCCTTCGAAATCACTAGAGTGTGCAGGCACTATATCCTAGACCGTGTTCTGGGCACAACATCTCGGGGGTTCCCATTCTGAGACCGAAGGGCGACATCTCCATGGAGATGTGTCATGTTGCAACCGACAATATGATGTCATAGCTAAATAGGATAAGCATTCATGATGTGCATTTTCTATCTGTTTGTTTGCTTTGCCCACTTGAATTGCTTGCCTAATTATATAACATGATTATTTACTTCTTAAATTTCTTGATAAACATGCTATACTTGTCATTTACTCGCATTGTTATTACTTGTGTTTTCTACTGGGATTGAGGAGGTTCAGAAGGCAGTGGTGATGGGATCGCATGGTGGTTAGGCTGGTGAAGGCTATGGGACAGCGGTGAATTGATAATTAGAAATCCTTAGGATAGTTATCCCGTTTCATGAAGGATTTAAAGTTATGGTTTTAATTTTAGTTACGCTCTACGTTGAATTTTATAATTGATATGATGCTCTAGGATTACCTCTGGCGTCCTGGGCTCTTATATCTTACATTACTGGGCACTGTTACCATACTGAGAACTTCTGTTTCTCATTCCATAATTTGTTGTTGTTTTTCATATGCAGGTCGCAACCCACCTCGGTGAGTTGCTTGATGGAGACTGTTCCGTGGGTTACCAAAAACCTTGAGTTTGGACCAGACGTGAGTTCTGGGTCTCTTCCGAGTGCTGGTCTCTGATCTACCGATATTGAGGTACCGCCTATCTGAGCTCCTCATGGGGATTAGGTGGTGGTACCTGCAAGAGACTCTGATTCTTAAGTTAGCAAGGGCTTTAGGTAGGTTTTTAGTAGAATTAGAGTATGAGTTATTAATCGGAGGAAAAATGCCGGTTAAAAATTCCTGAAAAATATTTTCGAAAAACAGCTTTGCAAGTACAGTCTTAACCGCTGAAATTTTCACTATCAATTTAAATTGTGTCACAATTAATAATAAATAACCGAGAGTAGAATCCCGGGTCGTTTCCCAAAGAGTTGACACAAGATGCAAATTATTGGTTAGGATTTTTCTGAGTATTTTTGGAATTGAGAACGGAAAAATAAATAGATGGAAATTAAAGCAATAAATGAATAACAAGAGGTGATATGTATTTGAAATAAAAGGCCTTGGTTAGGGGAGAGAATTGGAGTTTCTATCCTTATTGTCTTTCTCAAGTATAATCGTAAAGTTTCATTGCTCCCACTTAGTTATCCTCTAACAATTGAAGGAAAGTCAAGTGGCTTCACTAACTCTAGCTCACAAGTCCTAGTCACTTTGTGGGGAATGACTAGAATTGGTGAGAATTGAGCTAGCCAGCAATGTCTTATTACGGATTAATACTTGAGGGTCACAACTCAAGGGACCCCAATTAATCAACCCCTAAGCCAAGTTGGAAGGTCTACTCCACTAACATGAATGTCATTTTCATAAACACATAATAGGAGTAAATAAAAGACATGGTAATTATGAAAAATTAATTAAATCAAAATTGGCATGAACAATAATTAACCAGAATCAAACACGTACTTAAATTAATCATAAGATGATTCAATGCATTAATAAAATTCAAAATTAACAAGATCCAAACATGAATTCAGAACAATTAAGTGTAAAAGAGTAAATGAGGGAGTTAGAAAAGAAAACTGGAAGGAAATTGACTCTAATTGAAGGTAGCAAAAGCTCTCCCAAGCTCTAAATCCAAAGCAAAACTAAGAATGTCAAAAACCCTAGGAGAAGTATTTGTTTCTCTCTCTATAACTCAAAACTAATAAAAAAACTAAGTGAAAAATGGAGTGTGTTCAGTTTCAGCTCTATTCTTGCCTCTAGTCTGTGTTATTGGGCTTGAAACTGGGTCCAAATCAGCCTAGAAATTGCCCCCAACAAGTTCTGTTAAGTGCAGCACGTGACGCTCCGTCACGTGTACGCGTCGCTGAACCTTGACGCTCCTGGTCACGCGCACGTGTCGGCCATGCGTACGCGTCGCTCCTCGCTTCTCAACTCTTTAGTTTCTTGTGTTCCTTCCACTTTAACATGCTTCATCTTCATCCTTTAAGCCATTTATGCCCTGTAAACCTGAAAACACTTGACAAACACATCACGGCATCGAATGGTAATAAAGGAAAATTAAAAATTAACAATTTTAAGGCTTAAAAGGCATGTTTTCAATCATAGCACAAAATTAGGAAGAAAACTTAAAAACATGCAATTTACATGAATAAGTGCGAGAGTAGTTGACAAAACCCACTCAATTCAATCCGAAATATATCATAAAATAGTGGTTTATTAAATCTTCCCACACTTATATATTAGCATGTCCTCATGCTAAGCTCAAGGAGACCAAAAGAGTGAAGGAAAAAAGGTGAGACTCATGCAATGCAACCTATCTATATGAATGCAACAACATGCTAAAATGCTTCTACCTACTTGGTTAAAAGTAAACAAATTCTTAATGAACAACCATAAGTGAATTCCACTAATTTAAATCTCAAAATAAAGTACAAGTAAACTTTCAAGAAGAAAACTCATGAAAGCTAGGAACAAAGACTTGAGGACTGAACCCTCACTGGAAGTCTATACACTCTAATCGCTCAAGTGTTTGATGGTCGATTCTCTCGGCTCTCTACTAATCTTGCTTTCTAAGGCTTTCTTTTCTTCTACCAATCAACACAATTTAATGCAAAAATACACATATCAAGAGGTCTTTTCAAGGGTTGTAATGGGGTTAGGGTCAAGGTAGGAATGTATTGGTTAAGTGGACTAAAATCCGAATCCTTGATTAACCTAAACTTCCTACCTAACTTAAGACATTCCATGGTATCACAACGCAAAGCCTAGCTACCTATTGACTATTTTTCCACAAATCCATGCTCATTGATATCATTTGAATACAAATCATATGTATTAGTTCACTTATTAGGCTTGGGGCACTTTGTCCCCTTTTTATTGCTTTCTCTTTTTATTTTACTTTTCCTTATTATTCGTATTTTTTTATTTGTCTTTCTTTTTTTTTCAATGAGTTAATGCATATGATTAATGTGCTGGATGCATGAACAAGTGCCCAAACTATTTTCACATTTTCATATAAGAATATAAAATACCCAATTCCCAAACCAGGTATTCCCCAAACCCAATTTTCCCACACTTAATTCATGTACATCTCACTAGTCTAAGCTAACCAAGGATTTAAATTAGGGGGCATTTATTATTTTTTGCTTAGAGTTAGTGATGTGCTAATATAAAGAATTAATGGGGTAAAATAGGCTCAATATTGGGTTGCAAAGGAAAATAAAAGGGTAAGGCAGTATGGGTGTGTGAGCTATAGTGAAACAAGGCCTCAATCACGTAAGTGCATGCATATATCAAACAATGGAAATATAGAATCAAGTAAGACAAAGATTACAATTTTAGAGAGAACAATACACACCAAAATAAAACATTGGTTGATAAGATACAACCAATCAAATAGGTTCAAAATCTCACTGGTTTTTGTGTGTTCGAGCTCTAAACCCATGTTCCGAAATAAAATTCTTCAAGCAAGTTCGAAAAGTTTTAATTCAAATTGCTGAAATGCTTTAAAGCAGTGTCTTGAAAAAGAATTTATCACTTCAACCAAGTAGTACCTACATGCAGGCAATTATCTACTTATGTAATTTATCCTATCTAACAAAAAAAATTAAAGTATTGGTGTTGAGAGAGCGGGTTGTTACCTTCGGGAGTCAGTTACCTACCTCCCCACACTTAATGCCTGGCACGGCACTCCGTGCCATCAGTGATCCGCAAGGTGAGTCTGGGATTGCCACTTCCAAGGGCTAAATGATGATGGGATAGGGGCGCCTCCATGTCCATATCTTGATTGCTCGTCTCGCCATCAATGGAAGTAGAGTCCGAGGTGTCGGGTTCCTCCATAGGTGGGTTAGAACACCCAATTAGCGCCTTCAAGTAATCATAGCGGCACTTGTTACATCGCTCCATCTGCTCTATTCTCTGACCTTGTCGGTCTACCTTCTTGATGAGCTCAAGTAACAACTGGTGGGTGGATGGTTCATGTGGTGTCTTTGATGGTGGAGCAGAGGATGAAGGGGCGTCGAAGGACGGGTCTTCATGCCAGCTCACAGGTGGTGCTGGAGGTCTGATATATTTCCCATTCGCGACAAATTCATCAACCCTAGGAATCATGGTCCTCGTATCCCCAGACCGATAAGAGACTCCTGCTGCAGATACCAAGTCTATAACCAATGCGGGAAAAGGTAGGTTACCTGCAATATGCACTCGGCCCATAGCCTATCAGATGAGTCGTGGCAAGTTGAGAGGTTTCTCTGTGAGAATGCACCAGACGAGAACAGCCATGTCAGCATTGAAAGTGGACTCATAAGTGTTCAGAAATATGTAGTAGGACATGATCTGTGCCCACACTCGAGCCTTCATAGCAGAGATGCTCTAGGGTCTAGTCCTGTATTGCCCATAGATCCAGTTGCTTTCAGGTTGGGCAATAAGTCTGTGGACAAGGTTCCGGTCAAATTGAAAAGTCTTGCGCGCAAGCTCTACTTCTTGATAGGCATCCAACCCATCCGGACTAGATAAGAGACCAATTACTTCCTGAATAGCACTTTCCGAGATAGGGACTTGCTTTTGGTGCACAAAAACCTACTGAAGGGTAGGCGAGTGATAGTTGGCGTAGAATTCAACTACTCAAGAGAGATTAGCTTGTTGTGGCTGCCCAGCAAGAATCCCCACTGTCCCCTTTTAATACTAAGCACCACAAATTCGACGAAGTGTTTTAGATGAATGAGGAGGTGCTTATTGTGGTAGTTTCTCTCTACTAAAATGGGGAACATCCGCTCACAATAGCAGTTAGTAAATCATGTGGAGTCCCGTGCGGAAAATTCCTTCTCCGTTTTATCAACTCGAATAGTTCTCTTCACCTGCTTAGTAAGAGGCTTGACCCTTGAGGATGGTTTCACCTTAGCCGGTGCTCTTTTAGTTCCTTTCTTTGCCGGTGTCTTGTTAGAAACCTTCTCTTTTCCTTTCTTGATGGCCATCCTAAAAAAGGAAGAAAAAGAAGGACTATTAAACATAGAAAAATAAACATTGAAAGTAAGAAAGTGCAAGTGATAATGAATGCCAGAGAAAAAGAAAGTGTCTTAAATACATGGTAGCTACAACATGCAAGTAAGAAATTAATTAAAATCATGACGGTATATCATAACAACTAGATGCAAGAGGGATAAAAGCATGCAAGTAACAAGCATAAGAAGAATAGCTCAAGCGTCAATATTAAAAACAAGAAGTAATGTAATAATCCAAGTGTATAGGGGATCCAAAATAGAATGCCAATTGTCAAAGCACACCTCATAACACAAACATGTTAAGAAATATCAAAATAATCCACCAAATAAAATTTCAACCCCAACATAAAATTGCAAGAGAGAAAAGAATTAAAAAGAAATTACAAATAACAAAATTAAGATGCAATTTAAAAAATAATTAAAATATGCAAATGCAAGAAACAAAAGAAAAACTAAAGGGTAGAAGAAAGTAAGAAAATGAAACCTTGAAAGGAAGATGAAAAGAGGGAGATAAATATGAGTAAGAAGGAGGAAGAGGGGTAGGAAGAGAAAAAGAGAAGGAAAGGAAATTGTAGCTGCCGGAGTTGGTGGCTCGACGGTGGTGGTGGAGGGGGGAAAGAGAAAGAAGGATGAAGTAGAAAGAAAGAAGGAAGAAGAATAAAGAAGAATTAGGATTAGAGAGAGAAGAGAAGAGTGAAAGAAGAGAGGTCTGGGTGGCACGCTGAATTAAGTGACGCAATGCTTATGATGCGTGCACGTCGCCCACGTGTACGCGTGGGCTCTCGTCGTGCCAGACACATGACTCCAGCCTTATAGCAGCACAACTCTCTATTCAATGTACTTAGTTACACCGATTTTCAAATCACGCGTACGCGTCATTAACGTACACGTGTGGAACCACAAAATTGCTAATGATACGTATGCGTGGACCATGCGTACGCGTGGGGTGATTTGTGCGCCAGGCACCCCACCCGCATAGTTCCAGCGTAACTCTTTGTTCAGAGTGCATGAGAGCGAACCTCCACATGACGTGTGCGCGTCATTGACACTTACGCGTCAGATGCACTTTTTTTTAAAAAATAAAATGGAAATATGCTTAAGTAAAAATTAACAAAGACAAAGAATGAAATAAATAGAAGCACATAAATAAAATAGAATTATAAAAAAGGAAGATCATACCTTGGTGGGTTGCCTCCCACCCAACACTTTTCTTTAACGTCCTTAAGTTGGACGGTCCATAGGCTCATTCCTCTTCCTTTGCTGGATCCTTCAAGAGAAAGATCTCCACCTCCTTGTTGTTCTTCATGTTTGCACCATGATACAGCTTCAAATGGTGGCCATTGACTTTGAAGAAGGTAGGGCTTGAGGGATGACTTAGGTGGACAACTCCATACGGTTCCATCTTCTCTACCGTGTAGGGTCTATCCCACCTTATCTGGCTTATACCACGAAGATTCTGTTGGGGAATCTAAGAGATACACATTCAAGCTCTGTTGCATGTAGAACGGAAGTGGTTGTCAATCACGTGCGTTCATAAGTGAGAATGATAATGAGCGTCACTTAATCATCACATTCATCATGTTCTTGGGTACGAATGAATATCTTGGGATAAGAATAAGAGAGATTTGAATAAAAGAGAATAGAATTGCATTAATACTTGAGGTACAGCAGAGCTCCACACCCTTAATCTATGGTGTGCAGAAACTCCACCGTTGAAAATACATAAGTAAAAGGTTCAGGCATGGCCGAATTGCCAGCCCCCCTGAACGTGCTCAATGGCCTCCTAAGATGAAGAATAAAACAAAACTGAGACCAAATATGAAACGTGGTCAAAAGACATCTAATACACTAGTAAAAAGTCTTATTTATACTAAACTAGCTACTAGGGTTTACATGAGTAAGTAATTGATGCATAAATCCACTTCCGGGGCCCACTTGGTATATGTTTGGGCTGAGCTTGATCTTTCCACGAGCTGAGGCTTCTCTTGGAGTTGAACTCCGAGTTATGACGTGTTTTGGGCGTTCAACTCCGGATCATGACGTTTTTCTGGCGTTTAACTCCAGACAGCAGCATGTACTTGGCGTTCAACGCCAAGTTACGTCGTCTATCTTCGCGCAAAGTATGGACTATTATATTGTGCTGGAAAGCCCTGGATGTCTACTTTCCAACGCCGTTGAGAGCGCACCAATTGGACTCCTGTAGCTCCAGAAAATCCATTTCGAGTGCAGGGAGGTCAGGATCCAACAGCATCAGCAGTCCTTTTGTCAGCCTTTTTCAGAGTTTTGCTCAAGTCCCTCAATTTCAGCCAGAATTTACCTGAAATCACAGAAAAACACACAAACTCATAGTAAAGTCCAGAAATGTGAATTTAACATAAAAACTAATGAAAACATCCCTAAAAGTAGCTCAAACTTACTAAAAACTACCTAAAAACAATGCCAAAAAGCGTATAAATTATCCGCTCATCAGTACGCATCTCTCACGTACACACGTGAGATGGTGAAAATTACTGGTGATGCATACGCGTGGTGTGGGTTGTGCGCCAGGCACCCCTCTCGCATAGTTCCAGCCCAACTCTCGGGAAAAATGAACCAGAGAGGGCCATCATCCCTACGACGCATGTGCGTCAATGGCGCTACGCGTGGGATGCTCTTTTTATTTTTTTTAACTCATAACAGAAGGTAGACATGCTGATGTGAAAATTAACAAAGACAACTAATGAAATGAACATAAGCAAATAAATAAAATAAAACTATAACAAGGGAAGATCATACCATGGTGGGTTGTCTCCCACCAAGCACTTTTCTTTAACGTCCTTAAGTTGGACGGTCCATAGTCTCAATCCGCTTCCTTTGCTGGATCCTTCAAGAGGAAGATCTCCAGCTCCTTATTGTTCTTCACTTTCGCACCATGATAGAGCTTTAACCGGTAGCCATTGACTCTGAAGAAGGTAGGGCTTGAGGGATGACTAAGGTAGACAACTCCAAACGGTTTCACCTTCTCCACCACGTAGGGTCCATCCCACCTTGACCTCAATTTGCTTGGCATTAACCTCAACCTTGAGTTGTAGAGAAGGACCTGATCCCCAGCTCTAAACTCTCTTCTCTTGATGTTCTTGTCATGTACCACCTTAACCTTTCTTTTGTAGAGCCTTGAGTTTTCATACGATTCTAGTGGAAGGCACTCCAATTCCTCTAGTTGCAATTTTCTTTCAATTCCGGCTCCTCCCAATCCTGAGTAGCATTCCTTCACAGCCCACTAAGCTTTGTGTTCCACCTCTACCGGAAGGTGACAAGCCTTTCCGTGGACTTGGCGAAATAGACTCATGTCGATGGGTGTCTTATATGCAGTCTGATAAGCCCAGAGCGCATCTCCAAGCCTAGAGCTCCAGTCCCTTCTATGAGGTTTTACAATCTTCTCCAGTATGTGCTTGATCTCTCTATTAGACACCTCGGCTTGGCCATTTATTTGGGGATGGTAAGTCGTTGCCACCTTGTGAATGATGCCATGTTTCTTCAACAATCTTGTCATTCTTCTGTTACAAAAATGAGAGCCTTGATCACTCACAATTGCTCGTGGTGATCCAAAGCGACAGATAATATTATTCCTAACAAAGGAAACAACCACGTTAGCATCATTAGTATGGGTAGGAATTGCTTCCACCCATTTGGAAACATAATCAGAAGCTAACAGAATGTATAAGAAACTATTCAAGTTTGGAAATAGACCCATGAAGTCAATACCCCAAACATAACAAATTTCACAAAACAACATGAGTTGTTGGGGCATCTCATTGATAAATCCCGATTTTGTGGTTTATCTTGTACTTATTTTGGGGGATTTTATCACCTTTTCTCACATTTATTCAATGAAATAGCATGGTTTTGCAATTCTCCCTTGATTTGTGCTTAAATATGAAAATATGCTTTTTAAGCCTTAAAATAGCTAAATTTAACTCACTTTAATTCCATTCGATGCCTTGATATGTTTGTTGAGTGATTTCAGATTCATAAGGCAAGTATTGGATGGAAGAAGTGAGGAGAAAAGCATGCAAAGTGGGAGAACTCATGAAGAAATGAAGGAACTGTAAAGCTGTCAAGCCTGACCTCTTCGCACTCAATCGACCATAACTTGAGCTACAGAGGTCCAAATGAGGTGGTTCTAGTTGCGTTGGAAAGCTAACATCCGGAGCTTCGAAATGATATAAAATTTGCTATATGTTGCTTCGCGTATAGGGGCGTGCGTGCGCGCTGATGCTGCTCGTGGCCCACTAAAGTGAAATCACCCCAGCAATTTCTGAAGCACTTTGGGCCTAACCCAACTCATTTCCAATACTATTTCATGCAGAATTCAAGCTTTGGCAAGGGAGGAGCAATTGTTTGGTAGTATAGCATCATGTAGGTTAGTTTCTAGAGAGAGAAGCTCCCTCTTCTCTCTAGAATTCGGTTAGGTTTAGGTTAATCCATCTTAGATCTAGGCATGATTTCTTGATTTCATCTTGCTTCTTCTACAATTTCTTGTTTCTACACTTTCATTCTCTTAGTTTATGGTGTTAATTTTACGTTTATGCTCTCTTTTATGTTGATGAACTCTTGTTGGATTTGGATCTTTTCTTTAATGCAAATTAATGTTTGATGTTCTTTTAATGTTGATTTGAGTTGTTGATTTACTTTTCTTGCAATTGGTAGTTGTTAGATTTTATCTTTCCTTGCAATTTACCATGCTTTCCTTTTGTACCTACCAAGTGTTTGACAAAATTCTTGGTTGGGCTTTAGAGTAGATTTTGAGCATTCTTGGCTTGGAAAGAGTAATTAGGTAATCTTGAGTCATGATACCCAACTAATGTTGGTCATCTAGAGTTGTTAGTTAATATGAATTTCATTGACTCTAATCTTTTGCTAATTCTATTAGTGAGTTGATTAGTACATTTGGATTGAGGTTAACTAGTCCTGTTTGACTTTCTCTCATGGAAGATAATGTGATACCTTCTTCTAATATTGGAGATGACGAAATGAGATAGATTCTTGTTATTATTATGATATGATTGATTAGTCTTGTTTGACATTCTCCCTATGTGAAGATAACATGATACCTTCTTCCATTTGTTGGAGTTGACTAAATAAGATGAATTAATCATTGTATGACTAGAATAGAAAGCCTATGATCTCAATTCTTGCCATGAATGTCTCTCCTTATTACTTGCTTTCTTTAGTTATTTGCTTGATTTACTTTCCTTGTCATTTAATTTCTTGCCCTCTTCTCAATTAAAACCCCCTTACATCCTTCATAGCCAATAATCATACACTTCATTACAATTCCTTGTGAGAGGACCCGGAGTCTAAATACTTCGGTTAATTCTTATTGGGGATTGTTAATTGTGACAACCAATATTTTTGTATGAAAGGATTATTGATTGGTTTGGAAACTATACTTTACAACGAGACTCTATTTGATAAATTCTAAACTGTCAAGAATTCGTTCATCACTCATCCCTCTTGGATATGTTTCCAAACCTCTGGCATTGGTGGCAAGAGTCACAGAAAATATTAGCATCCTTAAAAAGTGTGGGCCACCAAAATCTGCAGTCTAAAATTTTTTTTACAGTTCTCTGAGGACCAAGGTGTCCACCACTCTCAGAACAGTTGCATGCCTCTAAAATAGACTGAATTTTGGATTTTGGAACACACCTTCTAATTATTTGGTCAACACCATATCTCCACAAATATGGGTAATCCCATGTATAATACTTAGCCTCACTCTTTAGCTTGTCCTTTTGATGTTTAGAAAAATTTGGAGGAAATGTGTGACTAACCAAATAATTAGCTATGGGTGCATACTAAGGAACCACCTCAGATATTGCTTGCAAGCTATCAAGTGGAAATGCATTATTGATAGGGGTGGAGTCACTTTTAATATGTTCAAGGAGACTCAAGGGGTCCGCCACCAAATTATGGGAACCACTCCTATCTTTGATCTCTAAATCAAAGTCTTGCAATAACAATATCCAACGGATTAACCTTGGTTTAGACTCTTTCTTAGCCAACAAATATTTCAAGGCCGCATGGTTTGAATATACTACCACTTTGGTTCCAAGTAAATAAGTTCAGAATTTATCCTAAGCAAAAATAATGGCCTACAGTGCCTTTTCAGTGGTAGTATAATTAGACTGGGCACCATCTAAAGTTTTAGAAGCTTAAACAATAATATAAGGATCCTTACCTTTGCACTGATCTAGCGCCACTCCTACCGCATAGTTAGATGCATCGCACATGATCTCGAATGGCCTACTCCAGTCAGGCCCTCTCACAATAGGATCTTGGGTCAAGGCGATCTTCAGCTTGTCATATGCTTCCTTGCAGTCTTCACTCAATTCAAACTCTACATTTTTCTGCAGTAGACGGGACAAGAGTAGTGCAACGTTACTGAAGTCCTCGATAAAGCGCCGGTAGAAACCTGCATGACCAAGAAAAAAATAGACTTCCCTCATAGAGGAGGGATAAGGTAAACCAAAAATAACATCAATCTTTGCAGGATCAACAGATATACCAGTATTAGAAACAACATGGCCTAGAACAACACCTTGCTTTACCATAAAATGACATTTTTCAACATTAAGCACCAGGTTTGAACTAGTACATCTTTCTAATACTCTAGCAAGACTATCCAAACAAATGTCAAAGGAATCACCATAGACACTAAAGTCATCCATAAATACTTCCATACAGTGCTCAAGAAGATCTAAGAAAATACTCATCATGCACCTTTGAAACGTAGCCGGTGCATTACGTAGACCAAAAGGCATTCTTTTATATGCGTGCGTTCCAAAGAGGCATGTAAAAGTAGTTTTCTCCTGATTTTCCAGAGCAATATGGATCTGAAAATAACCAGTATAACCATATAGAAAATAATATTGTGATTACCTTGACAGGCGATCAAGCATTTGATCGATGAAAGGTAGTGGATAGTGATCCTTGCGAGTAGCCAGGTTCAAGCGCCTGTAGTCGATGCACACTATCCAGGAATTTTGCACCCTTGGACCCCACAGGATCATCTCAGGATCTGTGGACCCTACAGGATCCCCACCTACCCCACTTCTCTCTTCTTCACACAATCCAATAACATTATACCCTACACCAATCACCTCAATCTCTCTTCCCATTACTCCTTCACCAATTACATCTATCCACTCTTCCCCATAAACCTCACCTACCTTCAAATTCAAAATCTCTTTCCCACCCAAACCCACCCTAAATGACCGAATCCAAACCCCTCTCCCTCCACTATATAAACCCCTCCATCCTTTCACACAACACAACCCTCTCTTCTCCCCTTTGGCCGAAACCCTCACCTCCCTCCCTCTCTTTTATATCTTCTTCTTCTTTTGCTCAAGGGCGAGCAATATTCTAAGTTTAGTGTGGTAAAAGCATAGCTTTTTTGTTTTTCCATAACCATTGATGCCACCTAAGGCCAGAGAAACCTCAAGAAAGAGGAAAGGGAAGGCAATTGCTTCCACCTCTGAGTCATGGAAGATGGAGAGATTCATCTTAAAAGCCCATCAAGACCACTTCTATGAAGTTGTGGCCAAGAAAAAGGTGATCTCTGAGGTCCCTTTTAAGCTCAAAAAGGGCGAATATCCGGAGATCTGACAAGAGATTAGAAGAAGAGGATGGGAAGTTCTTTCCAATCCCATTCAATAAGTCGGAATCCTAACGGTTCAAGAGTTCTATGCAAACACATGGATCACTAGGAACCATGATCAAAGCATAAACCCAAACCCAAAGAATTGGCTTACAATAGTTCGGGAGAAATGCTTAGATTTCAGTTCGGAGAACGTAAGGTTGGCGTTCAACTTGCCTATGATGCAAGAAGATGCACGCCCCTACACTAGAAGGGTCAACTTTGATCAAAGGTTAGACCAAGTCCTCATGGACATATGTGTGGAAGG
>NC_029774.3:67771528-67773717 GCF_000817695.3 Arachis duranensis | reverse complement strand
TCTCTAAGCTTGAACAATTGCCCAATTTCTTGATTTAATTGCTCATGGGAAGAGATGAAAGTGCGGTCACTGATTATACCACATGTATTTCCAAATCAAAGTGTTGGGAGGATTACATGTCACTATATCCGCCCAAACCCCAATTTGGTCCAACATGAGAAAG
This sequence comes from Arachis duranensis, assembly GCF_000817695.3. Lineage (NCBI taxonomy): Eukaryota > Viridiplantae > Streptophyta > Magnoliopsida > Fabales > Fabaceae > Arachis > Arachis duranensis. Next base: position 67,773,554 of record NC_029774.3, on the reverse strand, counting down.
CATTTCTAGCATGATCTCCTCATCCCTTTTCCAAGGCTCAGAGGAGATCCAATTATGGAGAGTTTCTTTCCCAAGATAACAATCCGTTAGATGAAGATCGGAATATTTCTAGTAAGATCAAGAGAAAAGAAAGAAGGAGAAGAATGAAAACTATAATTGATCCATCAAATTACAACAGAGCTCCCTAACCCAATGAAAGGGGTTTAGTTGTTCATAGCTCTAGAAATCAAAAATGGCAGAAAAGAAGAATCCATGCTAAAAGTGCAGAAAAGTAAATATACAGAGGTAGTTTTCCCAGGTGCCAAGCTTCTCTATAGTTCAAAACTACTCCAATATATACTACTCCTCTTAATTTTCTAGTGAGTTCTTCAAGTCTTGGATATGGGATCTAAAATTTGAGTTGAAGCAGTTCTAATCTTTAGTGGGCCTAGCTTACAGAGAAGTATGAATTAGGCATGGGCGTTAGTGAGATTAACGTTAAGTGACATTGTGGGTTCGAGAACGTTAGTGGCAATCACTTTTTCCACTAACGTTCCACCCTCAAATACCTCACGTTAACTCCAACGTTGTGGCACTAATGTGACCACTAACGTTGCCTTCTAAATCTTTGCTAACTTATTGGGACTCACTTTTCCCAATAACGTTGGCTTATACCCCTTTCGCAAGCGTTATTAGGACTCACATTTCCCAATAACGTTGCTATGTGCCTTTTGTCCCTACGTTAGAGTTCACGTTAGTATAACTAACGTGGCTCTTAACGTGGGTATACTTCACCTTCGAGAGCGTTAGTGACACTTACCTTTGTCACTAACACTCCAAATGCCCCTACTCTCCACGTTAGAGCTCACGTTAACTAAGTTAACGTGACTCTTAACATAGTAGAGAATGCCATCTTCCAATGTTAGTGACAAAGGTGAGTGTCACTAACGTTGGCTCATCAATCCTCAACTCCACGTTAACTCTCACGTTAGTGGTCTTAACGTGACCACTAACGTGGGTAATGCTAGTTGATCCAACGTTAGTAACAAAGGTGAGTGTCACTAACGTTGGCGTTGTTCTTCTCTTCTACATTAGAGTTCACGTTAACTTAGTTAACGTGACTCTTAACGTAGCTCATTGCCAAGTCTTAGAACGTTAGTGGTGTTCACATTTTCCACTAACATTGGAGTAGAACGTTAGTGGTGTTCACATTTCCCACTAACGTTGGAGTTCTCTTTTGTCTCTACGTTAACTACCACGTTAACTTAGTTAACGTGGCAAGTAACGTGAGCTATTGATGGCTTCGCAGGCGTTATTGGTGATCACTTTTCTCATTAACGTTGCAAGCTATTTACCATTCCACGTTAGTGTTCACGTTAACTAGATTAACGTGAGTACTAACGTGGTTCTTCCTTGCTTCCTTGGCCCTGAAATCAAGCAAATAAAGTACATCAAAGCTCTAGGCAAAGTCATGAGATTATGCATCATCAATTTATCATGAAATTCTAGCAAAATCCTCATGAAGTCATATGAAATTCACAATAGTTGCTTGAATCAAGGTGTAGGTGTATTTTCATCCAAAACTTGCCGTATTCACTAAGAAAATGCATGAAACTACCCTAAAACACTAAAGAAAAGGTTAGTGAAACTGGCCTAGATGCCCTGGCATCACAACACCAAACTTAAAGCTTGCTTGTCCCTAAGCATGTACTGAAATATAGGAAGAATGAAATGAAAGAACAAGAAGATAAAATAGAAGTAGAATTCCTGGTTTATGGGGTTTCATGCATAGCAACTTAGGTTATTTCCCTTTAGGTTTCAAGCCTTTATCAATTCCTTGGTCACTTTCTTGATTGCATCCTTTGAGACTTCTTTCTTGTTGATCCTTCCTTCTTTTCCAAGGTTTATTACCTTCTTCTTTTGGCTAAGTGCTGTGTAAGAGGGCGACTCTTTATGATAAGCTTTCAGCCAACACTCCCGAACCAGTTGGTTCAAGGTGCTAGGTGTTAAGAAACCCCTAAGGACTTACTCCCTCAAGTCTCTTTCC
>NC_029774.3:67748263-67771516 GCF_000817695.3 Arachis duranensis | reverse complement strand
GGCTACTAAGTGCTCTGTAGCAAAGGTTACTCTTGATAGTGGACTTTCAGCTGATAATCCCGGATTAATTAATCCAAGTTACCAAGTGATAAGGCACCCCTAAGAGCTTATTCATCCAAGTATATCCCTTGCACATAAACACCACAGACACATTCCTCAATTTTGAAACCCTTGGTGCCTAGTATTGTTTCTTATTGTGTTTCTTTCTTTTTCACTTTTATTGCTCTTTCTCTTTTCTTATTGGGATCTTATTGTTTAGTTAGTCTCAAGGGATGTGTTTCAAACATAGGACTTAGGATAGATAGTTGCTTTCTTTCCTTGTTTGGTGAACCAACTTAGCTTACTAATCATCCTACCACAAATATTTAGAATTCACTTCACAAAATAACTCCACTCTTGTTCTTTTCATAACATTTTCTTTTTGATTAACTTAAAGGACAAGCATACAAGTAAGAAAGATAAAAGTGTACTAGGGACATTAAGCTCAATAAACATAGACCTAAGCAATGAAAAACTTAAATGCAGAATTGAGAATCCTAAGCTACCATGGAAGCATGTTCTATTTCATACATGATTTTCCTTATGTAAAGCTATGAATTAGATAGAACTAAGAAGGAACTCCACCACCTTAAATGATCATGTTCCTTTGTCTTGGGATCCTCCTTGATTGCTTGAATCTCCATTCCCTTTGCACTTCCCTATCAGCTTTTTCCAGAAACCAGCATCCTTCATCTTCTTCTTTAACACTTCCTTTTGCTGTTTCACCTTTTCCTTCTTCTTGCTCTGTTAAGTCCTTGCGAACTGCCTCATAACTTGGGATGGCAGGGTGCAAGTTATGCATATGCCCAGTCATATAGTTTAACTTTGCCTGAGTGTTTATGCTGAATTCTTCTCGATGCAGTTGCCTTCCTTCATTGAGCACACTGAATTCGTTGAATGCTTTCATTTGAGCCATCTGGCGTTGGTTGAGTTCCTGGAGGCGTTTATCTTGGTTTTTCTTGCCTTTCAGACACTTTATTGATGGCTTGAGTGTGTTGAGAGTAGTGCTCTTGTTGTTGCTCCATTAGCTGTTTCTGCCACTCCCCTTGTTGATTCATCCAATTTGATAGCATTTCCTCTTGACGATCTATTCTCTGAGATTGAAATTGCAACTGTTGTTTTTGTCCTTCCATGTATATTCTTGATAAATCGTCAATGGCTCCTCGAATGTGGCCCGCATTTATGTTGGTTGGGTCATAATACCCTTCTTGATGATATTCTGTTGGTTGGGGTTCTTCTTGGAAAGGTTCTTCTTCTGGTTCTTCTTCTGATGTCCTCTTCCTTAGATGGGGTCTTTTCTGCTGTTGAGCTGGTGTTACATGCATTATGCGTTGAAATGTAAGTGACCTCCCAAGACTTACCCAAACTGGATTACTGTCCTCGAAGACTACCTTGGCTTTCATGCATAATCTAAAGATGGTGCTGGGGTACCAAAGTCTAGCACCCGAATCACTTTTCTCTGCTGACTCTTGAATTCCCTCAGCTATGATTTCGTGCACATTGATGCCTCCACCCTTTATTAAGCAATGTACCATAGTAGCTCTAGCGATGTTGACCTCAGAATTGTTTGTAGCTGGGAGGTTAGATCGTTTCACAAGCTCAAACCATCCCTTGGCTTCCGGGGTGAGGTCTCCTCTTCTGATGAACCGGGGCCTCTTATCCGAATACCTTTCCCAGTCAGATCTCAAAAGACATATATCGCCCACAATTTCTTCCAGTTCATCATTGTTGGGGCCATTATTTATTCTTTCTTGATAACCGAGCTCAACAAAACGTGGTGATTTCAGCTGGAGAACCCTTGTTATGGCATTGGGGCTGAAATCCACCTCTGTTCCTCTTACGTAGCTCTTGAAGGTGGGGGTCATAGTCTTGTCTTCTCTAACCACATTTGCATAGAATTCCTTGATGAGGGTTGCATTAATCCTTGTTTCCGGATTGGTGAGCTTTTGCCAACCTCTTTGCTCAATCTTCTCTCGAATTTGTGGACATTCATCTTCGTTGAACTGGAATGTCAACTCAGGCAGTATCTTTTTGTTCTTTATTCGTTCAAACTCGAGCTCATGGAAGGCCATTTTGAATCTCCTTCCATCGAAGGGAATGCTCTCCATTGGTTCCTTCCCCTTTTGCCTCTTGGAGCTTGATGATGCCATAAGTGAGAATTGGTTTGTGAAGATGGTGAAGGCTATGAGTTTGAAGATAGAGTTCAACTGGTTTGAGGCAGAATGTGTCTTAGAGGAATGTGTTTTGGGAGAAGGAAGAGAGGTGAGTTGGATGAATATTTGAGAAGGGCTAGAGTGGTGAGGGTTCCTTATATAGGCCGGTGGTGATAGTTGAATGGTGTAGATCAATGGCATGGCTTTGATAGTGGACGGTTGGGGTTTGGTACAAGGTGAGCACAAGGATCATCATATTTATGAACTGATTGCTTCGGTTTCCAAAACTATCCACTCCCAATGTTGCATAGCAACACTTCCAAGGACATTCCCCATGAAGACAAGTGTGAGATTCCCTTGGTATAGTGGCCGAATCTCCCTTCCTCAATTGTCCTATCAAGTACCATCAATGTCCTTTTTGATTCCCTATACACGAAGAGAAAGTGCAATCAGTTATTTGAAATTTTTGGTGGAAAACTTTAAAGTGTGAACTAGCTAAAAAAATTTCTTTTTCTTTTGTTTTTAAATTACTAAATGCTTTCCATGAATGCAAATCAATCAACCATTAAGCTTCCCATGCATGCAACGTTGGTAAACCAAACTTGTTTGTGATCACATGGTGCAACAAGTTTGGGGAATGAATTTTTCCTCATAATGTGTGTTCAAACCCCACTTGGTGTGCTTTGAACACCAAACTTATCATGTACTATACGCTGCATGTAAAGGGGTCTTATATTAGTTGTCAAAATTGATTTAAAAATACATGAAATTCGCCTTATTACTATTATTAGAGATTTAAGACAGAGGGTATAGAACATGGGTTGCCTCCCATGGAGCGCTTCTTTAGCATCATTAGCTTGATATTTGGTCCTTGTCAAGGTGGTTGATAGTGCTTGAAGTCTTCTCCCCTTGCAGTGAACCTATATCCATTGGCTTTGTTGATAAGCTCCATATGCTCTAAGGACAAGATTTTGTTGATGGGGTACACTGGAGGTAGTTGAGATGGAATGGTGGGGAGGTGAGGTGGTATAGATGGGAAGTATGTAGAAATCACTTCATCTCCTGGCGAGAAATCTTCTGTAGGAATTTTCTTCTTTTTCCATCCCCTTGGGACTTTTTTTCTTGTGTCCGTTGATGCCAACTTGTTCTTTGTGGTTTCCTTTCTGAGGATGGTTTTGTTGTCTATTTCATGTGATTCTGGTGGGTCTGGTTCCTTTTGGATTACACTTGGCTGTTTCTCCTTCTGATTACATTGGTTGTTGACCATAGGAGTCCTTATGTGTGGTGCTTGTGCTTCCTTATTTGGCTCCTCCATCAGCTCATTGTCATCATGATCTGCTTCTTGTGAGAGATTGGAAACATTGAAAGTGAGCTGCTCGTCATGTATTCTCATCACTAACTCTCCTCGCTCTATATCTATGAGTGCTCTAGCTGTGGCTAGGAATGGCTTTTCCAGAATGATGGGGTAAATAGGATTCTCATCCATTTCCAGGACAACAAAGTCTATGGAAAGATAGTAGAACCTTCACCAGCACATTTTCAACTACTCCTATTGCCTATTTTTGAGTTTTGTCAGCCAATCTGATAATTACATCAGTAGGAGTTAGTTCATTGATTTGGAGCTTCTTCATGAGGGAGAGGGGCATTAAGTTGATGCTTGCTCCTAAGTCACAAAGCCCTTTGTCAATCTTTGTTTTGCCTATAGCACAAGGAATGTGGAAACTTCCTGGATCCTTCTTCTTTGTGGGTGGCCCTGGTTGAATGAGAGCACTGCAATCCCTGTTCATCTTTATTGTCTGTCCACCCTTCAATGGACTTTTTCTGGTTAGTAGCTCCTTTATATACTTGATGTAGAAAGGCATTTGCTGGAGGGCCTTAATGAATGGTATATTTACATCAAGAGATGCAAACATATCGAGGAACCTTGAATACATTCTCCCTGCTACACCACCTTTAAGCCTTTGGGGAAAAGGTGCATATGGGTTCAATACCTCCTTCTTCTTCAGCTCTTCCTTGAGTATGGGTTGAAGTGCGTGGCTTATTTCTTCCTGGTTTTCCTTTTGATCATCCTGGAGGTGTTCTACTCCATTCATACTCCTCTCATCACTTGTGGTTATCATCTTACATTCCTCCCACCTTACTTTCTTTGTTTCTCCCCTTGGATTCTTCTCTGTGTCACTGGGAAATCCATCAATGAGTTTGGGAATTTGTTGAGATAGATACCCTACTTGGAACTCCAATCTCTTGATGTTTTCTCCTTGGTTTTTGATATAGGCTCGCACTTCTTCCTTAAACACCTTGTTGTCTTGGACTTCTCTACATAAATTTTCAAGTAGAGCCTCAATCTTTGAGAGCCTATCATCTGTTAGAGATGGTGGGTTGAGATTAGGTGGTTGAGAAGGTTGGTTAGGTGGGTGTTGATAGGATCTTTGTGAGGTGTGTTGATGAGTTGCATTGTTGTTGGAATTGAGGTTGTGGCGTCTCTGATCTTGACCTTGGTCTTGTTGATTTTCCCACCCAAAGTTGGGGTGATTTCTCCATCCAGAGTTGTAAGTTTTGGAGTATGGATCATGGATTTGTCTAGGTGAGTTTCCAACATAGTTGGCTTGCTCCCAGTCACCTTCTTCTCCTATATTCACTCCTTCTTAAACTGGTGATGAAGTGATGGCTTCTGCAACTTGGTTTTCCTCCACCTCTTTAGTAAGATCTGCTAGCTGCTTGGTGATCATCTTATTTTGAGCTAGCAATGCATCCATGTGGTTCAGCTCCATTACTCCTCTAGTGTTACTTCTTTCGGAGGCATAGAAGTAGTCATTCTCAGCAACTGTTTCAATGACATCTATGGCTTCTTCAATGGTTCTCTTCTTGTTTAGAGAGCCTCCTGATGAATGATCTACGGCCTTCTTTGACTCATAGGAAAGATCTTTATAGAAAATGTGAAGTTGAACCCACTCATTGAACATATCTGGTGGGCATCTTCTTGTTAAGTCCTTGAATCTCTCCCATGCTTCATAGAGAGTCTCACCATCTTGTTGCCTGAAAGTCTGCACCTCAGCTCTCAGCCTGTTGATTCATTGAGGAGGGTAGAATCTTGCCAAAAAATTGTCCACCACATCTTCCCAATTTGTTAAGCTCTCCTTTGGGAAGGATTCAAGCCATTTGGATGCCTTGTCCCTGAGTGAAAAAAGGAATAAGAGCAGCCTATAGACATCCGGGTGGACTCCATTAGACTTCACAGTGTCACAAATTCTCAGGAAGGTGGTTAGGTGTTGATTGGGGCCTTCTTGAGCACTTCCTCCAAATGAACAATTGTTCGGAACAAGGGTGATGAGTTGGGTTTTAGTTCAAAGTTGTTGGCATGTATGGTGGGCTTCTGGATGCTACTTCCACAGTTTCCTGGATTAGGATTAATGTAGGAGCCTAGAACTCTCCTTTCTTGCCCAGCACGGTTTGTAGGGCCTTCTCTAGCATGGTTGTGAGCTTCTTCTTCATGATTGTTTTCCAAATTCTCTTCCAAGTTGGGTTCAAAGTACTCTTCCTCTTCCTCAGCACCAACAATTCCTTTCCCTCTTGCTTCCCTCCTTAGTCTCCAAAGGGTCCTTTCAGGTTCTGAATCGAAGGAAGTTGAAGATCCCTCTCTTCTTCCTGTCATACAACAGACAAAACTCACAGCAAGAGATAAAATGAAGAGATTATTCTTGTTAGAGTAATTGTTAGTGTGAGTGATGCAAATTATCAAACAGTTAGTGGGTTAGTGAGCAGAATTGTAATTAACAAAGAACGAAAGAAAACAGAGAGGGTAGAGAGGATGAGGAAGAAACTGAACAAACTGAAGGAAATTGACCGAATCAAATAAACAAATAAAGAAAAAGAAAAATGCTCAATCTAGTGAACTTCCAACTTAATCATTGTTGATTCAAAATCAATCCCCGGCAATGGCGCCATAAACTTGATGCATGAAAACTTCTCTATCAACAAATTTCCCTTCGGCAAGTATACCGAATTGTTGTCAAGTAAAAACTCACAATAGAGTGAGGTTGAATCCCACAAAGATTGATTGGTCAAGCAATTTTAATTGGAAGATTATGCTAGTTGAGCTGAACAGGATGTAGTTGAAAATTGCAAAAAATTAAATGGCAGGAAAGTAAATAACAGAAAATAAAGTGCAGAATCTTAAATGGGGATTTGGGGCAATGAGCATGAAAATAAATGACAAAAAGTAAAGAGAATGGGTAAGATCAGAAATGGGGAAATCATTGGGTTCAGGAGATGTTTCATTCTCCAGATCAAGTTTATTCTCATCTCTTCCTCAATCAATGCATTCATTGATCTCCTTGGCAATCTTAAGTGATTGGATCCCAATTCCTTGGCAATCTAATCTCTCTAAGCTTGAACAATTGCCCAATTTCTTGATTTAATTACTCATGGGAAGAGATGAAGTGTGGTCACTGATTATACCACATGTATTTCCAAATCAAAGTGTTGGGAGGATTATATGTCACTATATCCGCCCAAACCCCAATTTGGTCCAACATGAGAAAGCATTTCTATCATGATCTCCTCATCCCTTTTCTAAGGCTCAGAGGAAATCCAATTATGGAGAGTTTCTTTCCCAAGATAACAATCCAATTAGATGAAGATCGAAAGCTTTCTAGTAAGATCAAGAGAAAAAAAAGAAGAAGAAGAATGAAACCTATAATTGATCCATCAAATTACAACAGAGCTCCCTAACCCAATGAAAGGGGTTTAGTTGTTCATAGCTCTAGAAATCAAAAATGGCAGAAAAGAAGAATCCATGCTAAAAGTGCAGAAAAGTAAATATACAGAGGTAGTTCTCCCAAGTGCCAAGCTTCTATATAGTTCAAAACTACTCCTATATATGCTACTCTTCTTGATCTTCTAGTGAGTTTTTCAAGTCTTGGATGTGGGATCTGGATCTTGAGTTGAAGCAGTTCTAATCTTTAGTGGGTCTAGCTTGCAGAGAAGTATGAATTAGGCATGGGCGTTAGTGAGATTAACGTTAAGTGACATTGTGGGTTTGAGAACGTTAGTGGCAATCACTTTTTCCACTGACGTTCAACCCTCAAATACCTCACGTTAACTCCAACGTTAGTGGCACTAACGTGACCACTAACGTTGCCTTCTAAATCTTTGCTAACGTTATTGGGACTCACTTTTCCTAATAACGTTGGCTTATACCCCTTTCGCAAGCATTATTGGGACTCACCTTTACCAATAACGTTGCTATGTGCCTTTTGTCCCTACGTTAGAGTTCACATTAGTGTAACTAACGTGGCTCTTAACGTGGGTATGCTTCACCTTCGAGAGCGTTAGTGACACTTACCTTTGTCACTAACGCTCCAAATGCCCCTACTCTCCATGTTAGTTAACGTGACTCTTAACGTAGTAGAGAATGCCATCTTCCAACGTTAGTGACAAAGGTGAGTGTCACTAACGTTGGCTCATCAATCCTCAACTCCACGTTAACTCTCACGTTAGTGGTCTTAACGTGACCATTAACGTGGGCAATGCTAGTTGATCCAACGTTAGTGACAAAGGTGAGTGTCACTAACGTTGGCATTGTTCTTCTCTTCTACGTTAGAGTTCACGTTAACTTAGTTAACGTGACTTTTAACGTAGCTCATTACCAAGTCTTGGAACGTTAGTGGTGTTCACATTTACCACTAACGTTGGAGTAGAATGTTAGTGGTGTTCACGTTTCCCACTAACGTTGGAGTTCTCTTTTGTCTCTATGTTAACTACCACATTAACTTAGTTAACGTGGCAAGTAACATGATCTATTGATGGCTTCGCAGGCATTATTGGTGATCACTTTTCTCATTAACGTTGCAAGCTATTTACCATTCCACGTTAGTGTTCACGTTAACTAGATTAACGTGAGTACTAACGTGGTTCTTCCTTGCTTCCTTTGCCCTGAAATCAAGCAAATAAAGTGCATCAAAGCTCTAGCCAAAGTCATGAGATTATGCATCATCAATTTATCATGCAATTCTAGCAAAATCCTCATGAAATCATATGAAATTCACAATAGTTGCTTGAATCAAGGTGTAAGTGTATTTTCATCCAAAACTTGCCTTATTCACTAAGAAAATGTATGAAACTACCCTAAAACAGTAAAGAAAAGGTCAGTGAAACTGGCCTAGATGCCCTGGCATCACCTATATTGCTTTCTCACTGACATGCGTAGCTAACATGTAGTGAGGACCCTACTCTTATTTGGCATTAGCCCCCGCCTATGTTCTAGTTGCTTCAATATCTTTGTTATATGCTTAACTTTCTTTCTTTTTCTCTCCTTTGAGGTTGGCCACCAAGAAGAAAAGAAATGAAAAGGCTTCTAAATAGGGCACCACATAAGTTCACTCGCACAACCTTTTGAAGGAGCTCATCAATTGTCGCAACCCATCCATATTGCTCTTCTTTGCATGCACCGAGGACGATGCAAATTTCTAAGTGTGGGGTGGTCGTCCGACCGACCTCCATGGGTAACAACTTCCTTGTTCAACACCAATTTTTAATTTATGTCTTTATTAGATTAGTTGTTGCATTGCATAATAGGTTGCATGTTAGTTAAAATTTGTACATATTTCACCATTTCTTTTTATGTTAGGACTACTTGGTTAAGGTGATGATTTCTTTTCCAAGAAACTGTTTTTAGGGCACCCAACCAATTTGAAAAAAAAATTTGTTGAACTTGCTTGAAGAATTTATTTTGGAACATGGTTTTTGAGCTAAAAACACAAGCATGTGAGTTTTGAGCCAAATTGTGTGGTTACATCATATAACCACTTATTTTCATTCTTGTGTGCATTATTCTCTTTTCTATGATTGTAATCTTTGAATTGTTTGATTCTTTATGTCATTATTCCATGTATACATGCATTTATATGATTGAGACCATCATTTTATTTAGCTCACTTACCCAATAGCTACCTTTCATCAATCATTGTTAGCCAAATTTGAGCCTATTTAATCCCTTTTGTTCTTAATGTTAGCACATCACTAACCCTAAGTGAAAAACAATAAATGTCCTTAATTTGGATCTTTGATTAGCTTAGGCTAGTAAGGGTGTGTATCATTTGGGTATGGGAAATTTGGGACATTGGTTGAGGTAAAAGTGTAATTTTTGTATTTTTGTTGAAAATATTGGGAATTGGGTACATATTCATGCATTATATGTAAAACCATATGTATTGATACATTTGTATATACTTTTGAAAAAACAAAAAATGTGAAAAAATGATAAAGAAAAAAAAACATATATATATATATATATATATATAGAAAAAGAAAAAAAGAGAGGAAAGGAAATAAAAAGGGAACAAAAATGCCCCAAAGTAAAGTTCAATAAAAATCAATGCATATGGAATGTGAATTAAAGAGAATGCATGAGTATGTGAAAAAGTGGGAATCGTGGGTAGCTAGGTTCTGTATTAGAATTGTACAGGTTGTTATATGTGTTTGGTTAGAGCTTAGATTAATCAAAGATTCAAATTCCAAGCTCACTTGACCATATGCATCCTACCCTGATCCTAGTCCCGTTACAACCTATGAATAAGACCTCATGATAAATATATGCATGCATTGAATAATTGTTGACTGTTAGATGAAAAACAAATCATGAAAAGCATGATTAGAAGAGAATTGAGTGGATCGACCCTACACACTAGAGTAACAAGAGCAGATATACTTCCGATGAGGGTTCGATGCTCAATTCCTTGTTCCCGGCTTTCATGAGCTTTCTTCTTGCAAGTCTATTTGAACCTCATTTTGATATTTGAATTGATAGGATTCATGAATCATCAAATGATCTTAGCCCAACTTATTCATACATGCTCTTGGAGATTGATTTGCTTTTGACCAAGTAGGTAGAATCATTTTACATTTAGTTGCATTCATATAGATAGGTGCATATAGTTTATTTGAGTTGAATAAATGTTCATAACCCTTTTCTTGTCCTTCTTTATTCTTAGCATGAGGACATGCTTGGTTTAAGTGTGGGGAGATTTGATAAACCCCGATTTTGTGGTTTATCTTGTGCTTATTTTGGGAGATTTTATCACCTTTTCTCACATTTATTCAATGAAATAGTATGGTTTTGCAATTCTCCCTTGATTTGTGGTTAAATGTGAAAACAAGCTTTTTAAGCCTTAAAATAGCTAAATTTAACTCACTTTAATTCTATTCGATGCCTTGATTTGTTTGTTGAGTGATTTCATGTTCATAAGGCAAGTATTGGATGGAAGAAATGAGGAGAAAAGCATGCAAAGTGGGAGAACTCATGAAGAAATGAAGGCACCGTAAAGCTGTCAAGCCTGACCTCTTCGCACTCAATCGACCATAACTTGAGCTACGGAGGTCCAAATGAGGCAGTTTTAGTTGCATTGGAAAGCTAACATCTGGGGCTTCGAAATGATATAAAATTTGCCATATGTTGCTTCACGTATAGGGGCACGCACGCACCATGTACGCGTGCGCACCGATGCTGCTCGTGGCCCACTAAAGTGAAATCGCCCCCAGCGATTTCTGAAGCACTGTGGGCCCAACCCAATTCATTTCCAATGTTATTTCATGCAGATTCAAGCTTGGGCAAAGGGGGAGCAATTGTTTGATAGTATAGCATCATGTAGGTTAGTTTCTAGAGAGAGAAGCTCCCTCTTCTCTCTAGAATTAGGTTAGGTTTAGGTTAATCGATGTTAGATCTAGGCATGATTTCTTGATTTCATCTTGCTTCTTCTACAATTTCTTGTTTCTACACTTTCATTCTCTTAGTTTATGGTGTTAATTTTACTTTTATGCTCTCTTTTATGTTGATGAACTCTTGTTGGATTTGGATCTTTTCGTTAATGCAAATTAATGTTTTATGTTCTTTTAATGTTGATTTGAGTTGTTGATTTACTTTTCTTGCCATTGGTAGTTGTTAGATTTTATCTTTCCTTGAAATTTACCATGCTTTCCTTTTGTACCTACCAAGTGTTTGACAAAATACTTGGTTGGGCTTTAGAGTAGATTTTGAGCATTCTTGGCTTGGAAAGAGTAATTAGGTAATCTTGAGTCATGATACCCAACTAATGTTGGTCATCTAGAGTTGTTAGTTAATATGAATTCCATTGACTCTAATCTTTTGCTAATTCTATTAGTGAGTTGATTAGTACATTTAGATTGAGGTTAACTAGTCTTGTTTGACTTTCTCTCATTGAAGATAATGTGATACCTTCTTCTAATATTGGAGATGACAAAATGAGATAGATTCTTGTTATTATTGTGATATGATTGATTAGTCTTGTTTGACATTCTCCCTATGTGAAGATAACATGATACATTCTTCCATTTGTTGGAGTTGACTAAATAAGATGAATTAATCATTGTATGACTAGGATAGAAAGCCTATGATCTCAATTCTTGCCATGAATGTCTCTCCTTATTACTTGCTTTCTTTAGTTATTTATTTGATTTACTTTCCTTGTCATTTAATTTCTTGCCCTCTTCTTAATCAAAACCCCCCTTACATCCTTCATAGCCAATAATCATACACTTCATTGCAATTCCTTGTGAGACAATCCGGAGTTTAAATACTTCGGTTAATTCTTATTGGGGATTGTTAATTGTGACAACCAATATTTTTGTATGAAATGATTATTGATTGGTTTGAAAACTATACTTTACAACGAGACTCTATTTGATAAATTCTAAACTGTCAAGAATTCGTTCATCACTCATCCCTCTTGGATATGTTTCCAAACCTCTGGCATTGGTGGCAAGAGTCACAGAAAATATTAGCATCCTTAAAAAGTGTGGGCCACCAAAATCTGCAGTCTAAAATTTTTTTTACAGTTCTCTGAGGACCAAGGTGTCCACCACTCTCAGAACAGTTGCATGCCTCTAAAATAGACTGAATTTTGGATTTTGGAACACACCTTCTAATTATTTGGTCAACACCATATCTCCACAAATATGGGTAATCCCATGTATAATACTTAGCCTCACTCTTTAGCTTGTCCTTTTGATGTTTAGAAAAATTTGGAGGAAATGTGTGACTAACCAAATAATTAGCTATGGGTGCATACTAAGGAACCACCTCAGATATTGCTTGCAAGCTATCAAGTGGAAATGCATTATTGATAGGGGTGGAGTCACTTTTAATATGTTCAAGGAGACTCAAGGGGTCCGCCACCAAATTATGGGAACCACTCCTATCTTTGATCTCTAAATCAAAGTCTTGCAATAACAATATCCAACGGATTAACCTTGGTTTAGACTCTTTCTTAGCCAACAAATATTTCAAGGCCGCATGGTTTGAATATACTACCACTTTGGTTCCAAGTAAATAAGTTCAGAATTTATCCTAAGCAAAAATAATGGCCTACAGTGCCTTTTCAGTGGTAGTATAATTAGACTGGGCACCATCTAAAGTTTTAGAAGCTTAAACAATAATATAAGGATCCTTACCTTTGCACTGATCTAGCGCCACTCCTACCGCATAGTTAGATGCATCGCACATGATCTCGAATGGCCTACTCCAGTCAGGCCCTCTCACAATAGGATCTTGGGTCAAGGCGATCTTCAGCTTGTCATATGCTTCCTTGCAGTCTTCACTCAATTCAAACTCTACATTTTTCTGCAGTAGACGGGACAAGAGTAGTGCAACGTTACTGAAGTCCTCGATAAAGCGCCGGTAGAAACCTGCATGACCAAGAAAAAAATAGACTTCCCTCATAGAGGAGGGATAAGGTAAACCAAAAATAACATCAATCTTTGCAGGATCAACAGATATACCAGTATTAGAAACAACATGGCTTAGAACAATACCTTGCTTTACAATAAAATGACATTATTCAAAATTAAGCACAAGGTTTGAACTAGCACATCTTTCTAACACTCTAGCAAGACTATCCAAACAAATGTCAAAGGAATCACCATAGACACTAAAGTCATCCATAAATACTTCCATACAGTGCTCAAGAAGATCTAAGAAAATACTCATCATGCACCTTTGAAACGTAGCCGGTGCATTACGTAGACCAAAAGGCATTCTTTTATATGCGTGCGTTCCAAAGAGGCATGTAAAAGTAGTTTTCTCCTGATTTTCCAGAGCAATATGGATCTGAAAATAACCAGTATAACCATATAGAAAATAATATTGTGATTACCTTGACAGGCGATCAAGCATTTGATCGATGAAAGGTAGTGGATAGTGATCCTTGCGAGTAGCCAGGTTCAAGCGCCTGTAGTCGATGCACACTATCCAGGAATTTTGCACCCTTGGACCCCACAGGATCATCTCAGGATCTGTGGACCCTACAGGATCCCCACCTACCCCACTTCTCTCTTCTTCACACAATCCAATAACATTATACCCTACACCAATCACCTCAATCTCTCTTCCCATTACTCCTTCACCAATTACATCTATCCACTCTTCCCCATAAACCTCACCTACCTTCAAATTCAAAATCTCTTTCCCACCCAAACCCACCCTAAATGACCGAATCCAAACCCCTCTCCCTCCACTATATAAACCCCTCCATCCTTTCACACAACACAACCCTCTCTTCTCCCCTTTGGCCGAAACCCTCACCTCCCTCCCTCTCTTTTATATCTTCTTCTTCTTTTGCTCAAGGGCGAGCAATATTCTAAGTTTAGTGTGGTAAAAGCATAGCTTTTTTGTTTTTCCATAACCATTGATGCCACCTAAGGCCAGAGAAACCTCAAGAAAGAGGAAAGGGAAGGCAATTGCTTCCACCTCTGAGTCATGGAAGATGGAGAGATTCATCTTAAAAGCCCATCAAGACCACTTCTATGAAGTTGTGGCCAAGAAAAAGGTGATCTCTGAGGTCCCTTTTAAGCTCAAAAAGGGCGAATATCCGGAGATCTGACAAGAGATTAGAAGAAGAGGATGGGAAGTTCTTTCCAATCCCATTCAATAAGTCGGAATCCTAACGGTTCAAGAGTTCTATGCAAACACATGGATCACTAGGAACCATGATCAAAGCATAAACCCAAACCCAAAGAATTGGCTTACAATAGTTCGGGAGAAATGCTTAGATTTCAGTTCGGAGAACGTAAGGTTGGCGTTCAACTTGCCTATGATGCAAGAAGATGCACGCCCCTACACTAGAAGGGTCAACTTTGATCAAAGGTTAGACCAAGTCCTCATGGACATATGTGTGGAAGGAGCTTAATGGAAAAGAGACTCAAAAGGAAAGCCGGTTCAATTGAGAAGACTGGACCTTAAGCATGTGGCTAGAGGATGGTTGGAGTTCATCCAACATTCCATTATCCCCACTAGCAACCGATCTGAAGTAACTGTGGATCGGGCCATCATGATCCATAGCATCATGATTGGAGAGGAAGTAGAAGTTCATGAAGTCATCTCTCTAGAACTATACAAAGTAGCCGAAAAGCCCTCCACCTTGGCAAGGCTAGCTTTTCCTCATCTCATTTGCCATCTATGCAACTTAGTTGGAGTTGTCATAGAAGGAGACATCCTCATTGAAGAGGACAAGCCCATCACTAAGAAGAGGATGGAGCAAACAAGAGAGCCCATTCATGGATCTCAAGAGACGCATGAGGAAGCTCATCATCAAGAAATCCCTGAGATGCCTCAAGGGATGCATTTTCCTTCAAACAACTATTGGGAACAACTCAACACTTCTCTAGAAGGATTGAGTCATAACATGAACTAATTAAGGGTGGAACACCAAGAGCATTCCAACATTCTTAATGAGATTAGAGAAGATCAAAGAGCTATGAGGGAGGAGCGACAAAGGCAAGGAATAGACATAGAGGAGCTCAAGAACACCATTGGTCCTTCAAGAAGAAGGCACCACCCTCACTAAGGTGGACTCATTCCTTAACATCCTTGTTCTTATCTCTCTGTTTTTTAGTTTTATGCTATATGTTTGTCTATGTTTTGAGTCTTTACTACATAATCATTAGTATTTATTAACTATGTCTTAAGGCTATGAATAATTCCACGAATCCTTCACCTTTCTTAAATGAAAAATGTTTTTAGTACAAAAGAACAAGAAGTACATGAGTTTCGAATTCATCCTTGAAATTAGTTTAATTATATTGATGTGGTGATAATACTTTTTGTTTTTTGAATGAATGCTTAAACAGTGCATATTTTTGATCTTGTTGTTTATAAATGTTCAAATTGTTGGCTCTTGAAAGAATGATGAAAAAGATAAATGTTACTGATGATCTGAAAAATCATAAAATTGATTCTTGAAGTAAGAAAAAGCAGTGAAAAACAAAGGTTGCGAAAAAAAAAGAAAATTTAAAGAAAGAAAAAGAAAAAGCAAGCAGAAAAAGCCAATAGCCTTTAAAACCAAAAGGCAAGGGTATAAAGGATCCAAGGCTTTGAGCATCAATAGATATGAGGGCCCAAGGAAATAAAATCCAGGCCTAAGCGGCTAAATCAAGCTGTCCCTAACCATGTGCTTGTGTCATGAAGGTCCAAGTGAAAAGCTTGAGACTGAGTGGTTAAAGTCGTGATCCAAAGCAAAAAGAGTGTGCTTAAGAGCTCTGGACACCTCTAACTGGGGACTTTAGCAAAGCTGAGTCACAATATGAAAAGGTTCACCGAGTCATGTGTCTGTGGCATTTATGTATCCGGTGGTAATACTGGAAAACAAAGTTCCTAGGGCCACGGCCAAGACTCATTAAAGTAGCTGTGTTCAAGAATCAACATACTTAACTAGGAGAATCAATAACACTATCTGAACTCTGAGTTCCTATGGATGCCAATCATTCTAAACTTCTAAGGATAAAGTGAGATGCCAAAATTGTTCAAAAGCAAAAAGCTACAAGTCCCGCTCATCTAATTAGAACTAATATTCATTGATATTTTGGGATTTATAGTATATTCTCTTCTTTTTATCCTATTTGATTTTCAGTTGCTTGGGGACAAGCAATAATTTAAGTTTGGTGTTGTGATGAGCGGATAATTTATACGCTTTTTGGCATTGTTTTTAGGTAGTTTTTAGTATGATCTAGCTACTTTTAGGGATGTTTTTATTAGTTTTTATGAAAAATTCACATTTCTGGACTTTACTATGAGTTTGTGTCTTTTTCTGTGATTTCAGGTATTTGCTGGCTGAAATTGAGGGACCTGAGCAAAAATCTGATAGGAGGCTAAAAATGGGCTACAGATGCTGTTGGATTCTGACCTCCCTGCACTCGAAATGGATTTTCTGGAGCTACAGAACTTCAAATGGTGCGCTCTTAATTGCGTTGAAAAGTATACATCCAGGGCTCTCCAGCAATATATAATAGTTCATACTTTATTCGAGTTTAAATAACGCAAATTGGCATTCAACGCCAGTTCCATGCTGCATTATGGAGTAAAACGCCAGAAACACGTCACAAACCAGAGTTAAACGCCAAAAACATGTTACAACTTGGCGTTTAACCCCAAGAGAAGTCTCTGCACGTGTAAAGCTCAAGCTCAGACCAAGCACACATCAAAGTGGGCCCCGGAAGTGGATTTCTGCACTAAGACTTATTTCTGTAAACCCTAGTAACTAGTCTAGTATAAATAGGACTTTTTACTATTGTATTTTGATCTTTTGATAGATCTTTAGACGAGCTTTTGGAACATCTTTGATTATTGTTAGTCCTTAGACATTGGGGGCTGGCCTCACGGCCATGCCTACCTTATTTTCACTTATGTATCTTCAACGGTGGAGTTTCTACACACTTAGATTAAGGTGTGGAGCTCTACTGTTCCTCGAGTATTAATGCAATTACTACTGTTTTCTATTCAATTCATGATTATTCTCATTCTAAGATATTCATTCGCACTTCAACCTCATGAATGTGATGATCCGTGACACTCATCACTATTCTCACTTATGAACGCGTGCCTGACAAACACTTCCGTTCTACCTGCGAAAGCTAGAGTGTGTATCTCTTGGATTCCTGACCCACGACGCATGGTTGCCTCGCCTGACAACCGATCCTCCCATTCCATGAGATCAGAGTCTTCGTGGTATAAGCTAGAATCCATTGGCAGCATTCTTGAGATTCGGAAAGTTTAAACCTTGTCTGTGGTATTCCAAGTAGGATTTGGGATGGGATGACTGTGACGAGCTTCAAACTCGCGAGTGTTGGGCATAGTGACAGATGCAAAAGGATCAATGGATCCTATTCCGACATGATCGAGAACCGACAGATGATTAGTCGTGCTGTGACAGTGCATTTGGACCATTTTCGCTGAGAGGACGGGAGGTAGCCATTGACAACGGTGAAACCCAACATACAGCTTGCCATGGAAATGGGTAAGAATGATTGGATGAAAGCAGTAGGAAAGCAGAGATTCAGAAGGAACACAGTATCTTCATGCGCTTATCTGAAATTCCCACCAATGAATTACATAAGTATCTCTATCTCTATTTTCTGCTTTATTTATCTTTATATTCGAAAACCATTATAACCATTAGACTATGCCTGGATGAGATTTACAAGATGACCATAGCTTGCTTCATACCGACAATCTCCGTAGGATCAACCCTTACTCACGTAAGGTTTATTACATGAATGACCCAGTGCACTTGCTGGTTAGTTGTAGGAAGTTGTGAAAAAGAGTGATATTACAATTGTGTGTACCAAGTTGTTGGCACTATTGAGATCACAATTTCGTGCACCAGTGCGCACCTTGTACGCGTGCGCACCCATCGATGCTTTCCCAATCTTGGTTTCTTTATGCATTCTCTATTTTGTATGCTTTTGTTCTCATTTCTTCCATCCAATACTTGCCCTATGAACCTGAAATCACTCAACAAACATACCAAGGCATTGGATCGAATTAAAGTGAGTTAAAATCACCAATTTAAGGGCCTAAAAAGCATGTTTTTACACTTAAGCACAATTCATGGGAGAATTACAAAACCATGCTATTTTATTGAATAAATGTGGGAAAAGGTGATAAAATCTCCCCAAATTAAGCACAAAATAAACCACAAAATCGGGGTTTATCAAATCTCCCCACACTTAAACTAAGCATGTCCTCATGCTAAAATTAAGAAAGAAGCAAAGGGTATCACATTTATTCAATGCAAACTAACTAAATGCAACCTATCTATATGCAATCTATCTATATGAATGCATCCACTTGGTCAAAACAAGTCAATTTCCAAGAATACCTATATGAGTACAAGCGCTAAAGTAATAGCAATCAAAGCAAACCCACAATTGAATTGAATCATTGAAAGATTATACAAACTTGCAAGAAAAGATGATCATGGGTGGAGACATGTAATTGAGCGATCGAACCCTCACCGGATGTGTATCCGCTTTAGGAACTCAAGTGTAATAGGGTTGATTCACTCTAAAAACTTGGTGCACAAAATTGCAATCACACTTGCAATTCTGCACAACTAACCAGCAAGTGCACTAGGTCGTTCAAGTAATACCTTACGTGAGTAAGGTTCGATCCCATAGAGATTGTCGGCTTGAAGCAAGCTATGGCTACCTTGTAACTCTTAGTCAGGGGATTAATAATGAAAAGGATTTTTGTTTGCAATATAATAAATAAGCATGAAATAAAAGGTACTTGTGGTTCAATAGTGGAGAATAGGTTGGAGTTTTGGAGATGCTCTGTCATCTGAATCTCTGCTTTCCTACTATTTTCTTCTTCACGCACACGAGGCTCCTTCCATGGCAAGCTGTGTGTAGGGTGTCACCGTTATCAATGGCTACTTTCCATCCTCTCAATGAAAATGGTCCATGTGCACTGTCACTGCACGGTAATCATCTGTCGGTTCTCGATCATGTTGGAATAGAATCCAGTGATCTTTTTGCATCTGTCACTACGCCCAACACTCGCGAGTTTGAAGCTCGTCACAGTCATCCCTTCCTAGATCCTACTCGGAATACCACAGACAAGGTTTAGACTTTCTGGATCCCAGGAATGGCCGCCAAAAATCCTAGCTTATACCACGAAGACTCTGGATGCACGAATTCGAACACTCTGTTGTCAGGAGAGGTACTCAAAGTCGTGAACCAGGAACCCAAGAGATACACATTCAATCTAAGATAGAACGGAGGTGGTTGTCAGGCACGCGTTCATAAGTTGAGAATGGTGATGAGTGTCACGGATCATCACATTCATCATGTTTAAGTGCGAATGAATATCTTAGAATGGAGACAAATGTGATTGAATAGAAAACAGTGGTAATTGCATTAATCCATCGAGACACAGCAGAGCTCCTCACCCCCAACAATGGAGTTTAGAGACTCATGCTTTAGAGATACAATGTAAAACGTGAAAATGTCATGAGGTACAAAATAGATCTCTAAAAGTTGTTTTTATACTAAACTAGCTACTAGGGTTTACAGAAATAGGTAAATGATGCAGAAATCCACCTCCGGGTCCACTTGGTGTGTGCTTGGGCTGAGCATTGAGCTTTACACGTGTAGAGGTCTTCCTTGGAGTTAAACACCAGCTTTGGTGCCAGTTTGGGTGTTTAACTCCAACTTCTATGCAAGTTTTGGAATTTTGACGCCAAAAAGGGCAGAGAGCTGGCTTTTTGACGCCAATTTACATCATCAAAACTCACTTAAAGTATAAATTGTCATATATTTCTGGAAAGCCCTGAATGTCTACTTTCCAAAGCAATTGGAAGCGCGCTATTTGAAGTTCTGTAGCTCCAAATAATCTACTTTGAGTGCAGGGAGGTCAGAATCCAACAACATCTACAGTCCTTTGTCAGCCTTTGAATCAAATTTTTGCTCAGGTCCCGCAATTTCAGCCAGAAAATACCTGAAATCATAGAAAAATACACAAACTCATTGTAAAGTCCAGAAATGTGAATTTTTCTTAAAAACTAATAAAAATATACTAAAAACTAACTAAATCATACTGAAAACTATATAAAAATAATGCCAAAAAGCGTATAAATTATCCGCTCATCACAACACCAAACTTAGATTGTTGCTTGTCCCCAAGCAACTGAAAATAAAATAGGATAAAAAGAAGAGAATATACAATGAATCCCACAGTATCAATAAAACTTAGTTCTAATTAGATGAGCGGGGCTAGTAGCTTTTTGCTTCTGAACAGTTTTGGCATCTCACTTTATCCTTTGAAATTCAGAATGATTGGCATCTATAAGAACTCAGAAATTTAGATAGTGTTATTGATTCTCCTAGTTAAGTATGTTGATTCTTGAACACAGCTACTTTATGAGTCTTGGCCGTGGCCCTAAGCACTTTGTTTTCCAGTATTACCACCGGATACATAAATGCCACAGACACATAATTGGGTCAACCTTTTCAGATTGTGACTCAGCTTTGCTAAAGTCCCCAGTTAGAGGTGTTCAAAGTTCTTAAGCACACTCTTTTGCTTTGGATCATGACTTTAACCACTCAGTCTGAAGCTTTTCACTTGGACCTGCATGCAACAAGCACATGGTTAGGGACAGCTTGATTTAGCCGCTTAGGCCTGGATTTTATTTCCTTGGGCCCTTCTATCCATTAATGCTCAAAGCCTTGGATCCTTTTTACCCTTTCCTTTTGGTTTAAAGGGCTATTGGCTTTTTCTTTTTCTTTTCTCTCTCTTTTTTTCGCCATTTTTTGCTGTTTTTTCTTGCTTCAAGAATCAATTTCATGATTTTTCAGATTATCAATAACATTTCTCTTTGTTCATCATTCTTTCAAGAGCCAACAACTTTAACATTCATAAACAACAAGATAAAAAATATGCACTGTTCAAGCATTCATTCAGAAAACAAAAAGTATTGCCACCACATCAAAATAATTAAACTAGTTTCAAGATAAAATTTGAAATCCAAGTACTTCTTGTTCTTTTGTAATTAAGCACATTTTTCATTTAAGAGAGGTGAAGGATTCATGAAGTTATTCATAGCTTTAAGACATAGACACTAGACACTAATGATTATGTAGTGAAGACACAAACATAGATAGAGCATACAGCATAAAGCTGAAAAATAGAAAATTAAATAGACAAGGAGATTAAGGAATGAGTCCACCTTAGTGAGGGTGCCGTCTTCCTCCTCTTGAAGAACCAATGGTGCTCTTGAGCTCCTCTATGTCTCTTCCTTGCCTTTGTTGCTCCTCCCTCATAGCTCTTTGATCTTCTCTAATCTCATGGAGAATGTGGTGGACGAAATTGTGATTCCTTTGATAATGTATTTTGTAAAATTCATTGCTTTTTCAACTATGTGTGGACACAACTCCGTTCAACTTAACCAGCAAGTGTACTGGGTCATCCAAGTAATACCTTACGTGAGTAAGGGTCGATCCCACAGAGATTGTTGGTATGAAGCAAGCTATGGTCACCTTGTAAATCTCAGTTAGGCAGATTAAATTGGTTTATGATGAGTTAAAAAATTAATAATAAATAGACAATAAAAAAGGGATAGAGATACTTATGTAAATTAATAGTGGGAATTTCAGATAAGTGTATGGATATGCTGTGCTCCTCTTGAATCTCTACTTTCCTATTACATTCATCCAATCCTTCCTACTGATTTCCATGGCAAGCTGTATGTAGGGCATCACGTTGTCAATGGCTACATCCCATCCTCTCAGTGAAAACGTTCCTATGCTCTGTCACAGCACGACTAATCATCTGTCGGTTCTCAATCAGGTTGGAATAGAATCCCTTGATTCTTTTGCGCTTGTCATCACGCCCAGCATTCAAAAGTTTGAAGCTCGTCACAGTCATTCAATCTCAGAATCCTACTCGGAATACCATAGACAAGGTTTAGACTTTCTGGATCCTCATGAATGCCGCCATCTATCTAGCTTATACCACGAAGATTCTGTTGGGGAATCTAAGAGATATGCGCCCGGTCTAAAGTAGAACGGAAGTGGTTGTCAGTCACGCGCGTTCATAGGTGAGAATGATGATGAGCGTCACGGATCATCACATTCATCAAGTTGAAGTGCAACGTATATCTTGGAATAAGAATAAAAGAGAATTGAATAGAAAGTAGTAATAATTGTATTGAAACTTGAGGTACAGTAGAGCTCCACACCCTTAATCTATGGTGTGCAGAAACTCCACTGTTGAAAATACATAAGTGAAAGGTTCAGGCATGGCCAAATGGCCAGCCCCCTGAGTGATCAAGAGACCGAATAGTCAAAAGATTAAACTGTCAAAAGATGTCTAATACAATAGTAACTTATCCTATTTATACTAGACTAGCTACTAGGGTTTACATGAGTAAGTAATTGATGTATAAATCCACTTCCGGGGTCCACTTGGTGTATGCTTGGGCTGAGCTTGATCTATCCACGAGCTGAGGCTTTTCTTGGAGTTGAACTCCAAGTTATAACGTGTTTTGGGCGTTCAACTCCGGATCATGACGTATTTCTGGCGTTTAACTCCAGATAGCAGCTTGTACTTGGCGTTCAACGCCAAGTTACGTCGTCAATTTCCGAATAAAGTATGGACTATTATATATTGCTGGAAAGCTCTGGATGTCTACTTTCCAACGCCGTTGAGAGCGCACCAATTGGAGTTCTGTGTCTCCAGAGAATCCATTTCGAGTGCAGGGAGGTCAGATTCCAACAGCATCAGCAGTCCTTTTGTCAGCCTTTTTCAGAGTCTTGCTCAAGTCCCTCAATTTCAGCGAGAAATTACCTGAAATCACAGAAAAACACACAAACTCATAGTAAAGTCCAGAAATGTGAATTTAACATAAAAACTAATGAAAACATCCCTAAAAGTAGCTTGAACTTACTAAAAACTACCTAAAAACAATGCCAAAAAGCGTATAAATTATCCGCTCATCAATAGGCGTATGGAGATGCTGTGCTCCTTTTGAATCTCTACTTTCTTATTACATTCATCCAATCCTTCTTACTCCTTTATTGGCGCGCTCTCAATGGCGTTGGAAAGTAGACATCCTGGGCTTTCCAGCAATATATGATAGTCCATACTTTGCCCAAGATTTGATGGCCCAAACCGGCGTTCAAAGTCACCCTCAGGAATCCCAGCGTTAAACGCTAGAACTGGCACCAAAATGGGAGTTAAACGCCCAAACTGGCATAAAAGCTGGCGTTTAACTCC
>NC_029774.3:67745225-67746374 GCF_000817695.3 Arachis duranensis | reverse complement strand
AAAATCATAAAATCCAAAAATTTCTTGTTTGAGTCTAGTGTCTCATGTTAAGTTTGGTGTCAATTGCATGCATTCATTCATGTGTCTTAAAGATCTTCAAATAATTCTTGATGATTTCTTACTCTAATCTTTGAATTCTCTTGACTTGAGTGTTTATGTGTCTCATATGCATTATCATTAGTGTTAGTAGTATACAAACTGCTAAGTTTGGTGTCTTGCATGCATTGTTATTTGATTTTAGTTGTATTTTGATTTTTCCTTATTATTAAAAATTCAAAAATATTTTTTAATTTGCGTCTTCTCAAGTCAATAACACAGAGAATTGAAGATTCAGAACATGCTGCAGAGGAATTATACAGAAAAAGCTGGGCGTTCAAAACGCCCAGTGAAGAAGGACAAACTGGCGTTTAAACGCCAGCCAGGGTACCTGGTTGGGCGTTTACGCCCAAAAGGGTAGCATTTTGGGCGTTAAACGCCAGAATGTGCACCATTCTGGGCGTTTAACGCCAGGATGGCACAATGGGGAAGATTTTGTTTTCAAATCAATTTTTTAAGTTTTCAAAATTTTTTTTTTCAAAATCAAATCTTTTTCAAATCAATTTTACAATCAAATCTTTTTTCAAAATCAATTTCTTTCCATTTTCAAAGATACTTACTATCAATTAATGATTTGATTCAACATTTCAAGTATGTTGCCTTTTCTGTTGAGAAAGGTATAATGTTTGAATCATATCTTTTCTTGTTAGTCAAGTTTTTAATTTTTCAAAATCAAATCATTTTAAAATGTTTTTCAAATCATATCTTCTCAATCACATTTTTTTCAAAATAGTTTTCAATCATATCTTTTTAATTTCTAATTTCAAAATATTTTTTCAAAAAAATCACTTGATTTCTTTTCCACTCTTAGGTTTCAAAAATCAATTAGTATTTTTCAAAATGTTTTTTTAAAATCTCTTACTTAATTTTCGAAAATTTCTTCCCCTCTTCTCACATCCTTCTATTTATAGACTAACACTATTCCTTAATGCAAAATTCGAACTCCATCTTCTTTGATAAGTTCGAATTTTTCACTTCTGCCTTCCATTTTTCTTTTCCTCTGACACCTCAAGGAATCTCTATACTGTGACATAGAGGATTCCATATTTTCTT
>NC_029774.3:67742796-67742977 GCF_000817695.3 Arachis duranensis | reverse complement strand
TGACATTAAAGAAGCGCTTGTTGGGAGGCAACCCAATGTTATATTTTATATATTTTTCTTTGTTATTTTATATTTTTTGTAGGTTGATTATCATAAGAATTCACAAAATCAATGAAAAAAGCAAAAACAGAATGAAAAACAGGAAGAAAAACAGCACACCCTGGAGGACGCACCTACTGGT
>NC_029774.3:67741835-67742597 GCF_000817695.3 Arachis duranensis | reverse complement strand
GTTTAACGCCAGAATTGGCACAAAACGAGATTTTGCTTGCCATTTGGTGCAGGGATGACTTTTTCTTGACACCTCAGGATCTGTGGACCCCACAGGATCCCCACCTACCCTACCACTCTCTCTCTTCTTCACCAATCACCTCAGCACCTCTTCCCCAAAAACCCTTCACCTATCAAATCCCTTCTTTCTCTTCACCACTCACATCCATCCTTCATAAAACCCCACCTACCTCACCATTCAAATTCAAACCACTTCCCCACCTAAACCCACCCTCAAATGACCGAACCCTACCCTTCCCCCTCTCCTATATAAACCCTCCTTCACTCCTTCCTTTCCACACAACCTAAACACCATTTTTCTCCCCTTTGGCCGAACACAAAGCCATTCCCTTTCTCCTCATTTCTTCTTCTTCTCCTCTCTTCTTCCTTCTTTTGCTCGAGGACGAGCAAACATTTTAAGTTTGGTGTCGTAAAAGCATTGCTTTTTGTTTTTCCATAACCATTTATGGCATCCAAGGCCGGAGAAACCTCTAGAAAGAGGAAAGGGAAGACAAAAGCTTCCAAGGAAAGGGTGCATCAAGACCACTTCTATGAAGTTGTGGCCTTGAAGAAGGTGATCCCCGAGGTCCCTTTTTCACTCAAAAAGGGTGAATATCCGGAGATCCAACATGAGATCCGAAGAAGAGGTTGGGAAGTTCTTACCAACCCCATTCAACAAGTCGGAATCTTGATGGTTCAAGAGTTCTATGCCAATGCATGGATC
>NC_029774.3:67740224-67741127 GCF_000817695.3 Arachis duranensis | reverse complement strand
CTATTGGGAGCAACTGAACACCTCCCTAGGAGGATTGAGTTCCAACATGGGACAACTAAGGGTGGAGCATCAAGAACACTCCATCATCCTCCATGAAATTAGAGAAGATCAAAGAATCATGAAAGAGGAGCAAAAAAGACAAGGAAGAGACATTGAGGAGCTCAATCACTCCATAGGGTCTTCAAGAGGAAGAAAGAGTCGCCATCACTAAGGTGGACCCGTTCCTTGATTTCCTTGTTCTTTATTCTTCTGTTGTTTTTTTCGAATTTTAGCGTTTATGTTTATCCATGTTTGTGTCTTGTGATCATTAGTGTCTTAGTGTCTATGCCTTAAAGTTATGAATGTCCTATGAATCCATCACCTTTCTTGAATAAAAATGTGCTTAATTGAAAAAGGAAGAATTGCATGAATTCTGAATTTTATAACAGTTTAATTATTTTGATGTGGTGGCATTACTTATGTCTTCTGAATGTATGCTTAAACAGTGCATATGTATCTTGAATTTGTGGTTCATGAATGTTGGCTCTTGAAAGAATGATGAAAAAGGAGACATGTTACTGAGGATCTGAAAAATCATTAAAATGATTCTTGAAGCAAGAAAAGCATTTCTAAAAAAAAAAAAGAAAAAGAAAAAAAAAGAAAAAAAGAGAAGAAAAACGAAAAAAAATAATAAAGTTGTGATCCAAGGCAAAAAGAGTGTGCTTAAGAACCCTGGACACCTATAATTGGGGACTCTAGCAAAGCTGAGTCACAATCTGAAAAGGTTCACCCAATTATGTGTCTGTGGCATGTATGTATCCGGTGGTAATACTGGAAGACAGGGTGCTTTGGGCCACAGCCAAGACTCAATAAGTAGCTTTGTTCAAGAATCATCATACTCTACTAGGAGAATCAATAACACTA
>NC_029774.3:67735289-67740124 GCF_000817695.3 Arachis duranensis | reverse complement strand
CAGTGACCACACTTCATCTCTTCCCATGAGCAATTAAATCAAGGAATTGGGCAATTGTTCAAGCTTAAAGAGATTGGATTGTCAAGGAATTGGGATCCAATCACTTAAAATTGCCAAGGAGATCAATGAATGCATTGATTGAGGAAGAGATGAGAATGAACTTGATCCGGAGAATGCAACATCTCCTGAACCCAATGATTTCCCCATTTCTGATCTTACCCATTCTCTTTACTTTCTGTCATTTATTTTCATGGTCATTGCCCCAAATCCCCATTTAAGATTCTGCACTTTATTTTCTGTTATTTACTTTCCTGCCATTTAATTTTCTGCAATTCTCAACTACATCCTGTTCAGCTCAACCAGCATAATCTTCCAATTAAAATTGCTTGACCAATCAATCCTTGTGGGATTCGACCTCAGTCTATTGTGAGTTTTTATTTGACGACAATTCGGTATACTTGCCGAAGGGAAATTTGTTGAGAGACAAGTTTTCATGCATCAATAGGCAAATGGCATATCAACTAATACTTGATGCAAGAACAAGGTAAGGCATGAAGAGCATGTTGAGCATCAAGTTTAATCAACAATTGGCACTCCCAAGATTAGTGATAAGCATGAAAGCATTTAGTCTCATCCTAACTCAATGATGATGAGGTATAAAAACAAGGGATCATGAGTTAGGAAGGACTAAAGCACTAATCTTGTGTGTAGAGCAAATATTACAATTAATGTCAAACAAGTCACAAAGCACCAAGATTAACCAAGAAATTCTCAATAATTGAATAAGAGCATTCAACACTATTATTAAAATAAGAAACTTGAAAAAATAAAGTAAAAACAGGCTATAAAAACAAAATGAAAATGCGAAGAATAAAAGAATGCGAATGCAATGGACAAAAGAAAATGGAAGATGAGAAAAAAAACTGTTTTTTTTTACCGGCGCAGACGCGTCATGCACGCGTACACGCCGATGCGCAGTTGGGCGTAGAACACAATGTCAGCTCAGGATTAGCCCAACTCTCTGGAAAATGTACCAGGAGGGCAGGTGGCGCTATCGGCGCACACGCGCAGTGTGCGGGCGCGTGCATTGCGCAATTAGCATCAAGGACGCGTACGCGCCAGGTGCGTGTACGCATGGGTTGACTTGTGCCTCAGGCATGGTGCTGGCGCAATGTAGGCACAACTCTCGGGTCAATGTATGGAGGGATGAAATTTTTCAATCCACGCGTACGCGTACATGGCGCGTTCGCGTAGGTGATCGAAGATGCTTGAGGCGCGCGTGCGCGCACCTTTTTCAAAATTTTTCCAAGTTCTTGCCCCAAACCAAGCATTCTTAACCTCCAAACAGCTACCAAAATACCATAAAACCTTGTTTAACCTACTAAACTACCAATTATACTCAATAAACTCAACAAAACATGAAATTAAAATAATTACCAATATGTACAAAAGGGAAAAATGAAAAGAATTTACCATGGTGGGGTGTCTCCCACCTAACACTTTTGTTTATTGTCCTTAAGTTGGACTTATAGGAAGCTCCTTGTCATGGTGGCTTATGCTTGTATTCATCCTTGAATCTCCAAGGGCGCTTGCTCTTCAATTGGTTGTCAGAATTTCCAACCATCCTCACCAAGCTTGGAAGAAGTTCTTCCCAAGATATGAGCTCCCAAAATTGGTCTTCAGGTTGTGATCCGAGATCCCATATCTTATTTTCACACCCATCTTCTAGTTGATCATCACAATTCCAATTGGGTGAGAAGTGATCCGAATTCTCAAGTATACACCAAAGCATCTTCCTAGACCCTTTTAGTTGAGAACTATACCAACCATTACACTTAGACTTTGAGTTTCCAACCATAAGGAACCTTGATTGGCAATTCCACCTATCAACCAATTCTCTCTTGCTCTTAACTCCACAAAGAGCTCTAAGTTGCCCATCCGTCTCAAGCAAACCATATTCAAGTGAGAAAGTAAAGATTAGAGATAAGAATTTTACCCACTTGAATGTTATGTTGGATGGTGACTTAGGAAGGGACGTCTCCAATGGTCTTGTAAGTTCCATTCCCTTGTGCTCTTCTTTGACTACCTCCACCTCTTGGCAAGCTTCTTCAACTTCAACCTCTTCCTCTTGACAAAGTTATTCACATTCAACCACTTCTTCACCAACTTCTTCTAGCTCTTCTCCATTCTTCATATCACAACTTGGAGGTAATATGAAACTTGTCTCAACATCCACCTCAATTTCAAGAGGAGAAGATTCCTCAAATACCAAACGATCATGTGTTGGTGTGGGCTCATCTTCAAGAGGAAGATTTGTTATTTGCTCACCTTCTTCCAATTCTTCATCATTCATTATATGCTTAGGAGGTTGTGTATTATCCTCCTCAACACCAAATTCAAGCTCATTGGAGGAAGGTTCAACAACTTCCACAAAATCAACCACCACATTTCTTGGTGTGGAAGTGTCATCCAACTTGAAATCCACCTCTTGTTTAACTTCGCCTAGGTCTTCAACCACTTCTTCTTCATTAATAATCTTTCCCTCCTCCACTTGTTGCAAGACAAACCCCATCTCCTTGTCCTCATGTTGAGATTCTAAAATCTCCTCCATGCTCATTTCTTCGGTTAGTTTCTCACATTTATCCATGGAGGTGCTTTGCTTGTTGCATGAGTCCCATGAGTCCAAGGTAGCGGTAATGTTAGCAAATTGAGCCATGATTTTTTCAAATATGGGAGGTGATTCATCTTGTGGTTGAGAGTTCTCATACATTGGAGGTGGTTCATCTTGGTAATAGTATGGAGGTGGTGGTTATTGAGGGTATTGGTGGTGAAATTGGGGTGGTTTTTCATATGGTTCATATGGTTCACAAGGTGGTTGGTATGGTGGATATGGGTTGGGGTCATAATGAGGTATTTGGTGATATGGAGCTTGTGAGTAAGGTGGTTCAAAATCATGTTGAGGAGGTGGTTCATACACTTGTGGTGGTGGTTGTTGACAATCACAATAAAGGTCACCACATCTATTAGATTGATATGCATTAGGATTAGAATTATACCCATAAGAACCCGGAGGGGGTTGTTGCCAATAAGGTTGATCAATCCCTTGAGGCCCCTCCCATCTTTGATTGTTCCATCCTTGATGCATATTGTCATTGTAGCTCCCATTTCTTACAACATAATTTGAGCCAAACTCATAGCCAAAGTGGTGAGAATTCATAATAGCAAGAGGAAATAAAAACTAACAAAAATGAGAAACAAAGTCCTAAACCTAACAAAAACCAACAAACAAGAAAAAGACAAACATATTCACATATTCACAATTGCCAATAACATAACACCATTGCAACTCCCCGGCAACGGCGCCATTTTGATGAACGAATTCTTGACGGTTAAGAATTTATCTAATAGAGTCTCGTTGTAAAGTATAGTTTCCAAACCAATCAATAATCCTTTCATACAAAAATATTGGTTGTCACAATTAACAATCCCCAATAAGAATTAACCGAAGTATTTAGACTCCGGGTCATCTCACAAGGAATTGCAATGAAGTGCTCAATTATTGACTCTGGGGATCAAGGGGTTTTGTTTATAAAATGGCAAGAAGAGTAAATCAAACAAGCAATTAAAGAAAGCAAGTAATAAAGAGAGACATTCATGGCAAAGTTTGAGATCATAGGCTTTCTATCATAGTCATACAATGATTAATTCATCTTATTTAGTCAACTCCAACAAATGGAAGAAGGTATCATGTTATCTTCACATAGGGAGAATGTCAAACAAGACTAATCAATCATATCATAATAATAACAAGAATCTATCTCATTTCGTCATCTCCAATATTAGAAGAAGGTATCACATTATCTTCCATGAGAGAAAGTCAAACAGGACTAGTTAACCTCAATCCAAATGTACTAATCAACTTACTAATAGAATTAGCAAAAGATTAGAGTTAATGGAAATCATATTAAATAACAACTCTAGATCACCAACATTATTAGTTGCGTATTCAAGACTCAAGGTCACCTAATTACTCTTTCCAAGCCAAGAATGCTCAAAATCCACTCTAAAGCCCAACCAAGTATTTTGTCAAACACTTGGTGGGTACAAACGGAAAGCATGGTAAATGTGCAAGAATAGTAAAAGAACATTAAAAAAAAGATCCAAATCCAACAAGAGTTCATCAACATAAAAGAGAGCATAAACGTAAAATTAACACCATAAACTAAGAGAATGAAAGTGTAGAAACAAGAAATTGTAGAAGAAGCAAGATGAAATCAAGAAATCATGCCTAGATCTAAGATGGATTAACCTAAACCTAACCGAATTCTAGAGAGAAGAGGGAGCTTCTCTCTCTAGAAACTAACCTACATGATGCTATACTACCAAACAATTGCTCCTCCCTTGCCAAAGCTTGAATTCTGCATGAAATAGCCTTAGAAATGAGTTGGATTGGGCCCAAAGTGCTTCAGAAATCGCTGGGGGCGATTTCACTTTAGTGGGCCATGAGCAGTATTGGAGCGCACACGTACATGGCATGTGAGCACCCCTATACGCGAAGCAACATATAGCAAATTTTATATCATTTCGAAGCTCCGGATGTTAGCTTTCCAACACAACTGAAACCGCATCATTTGAACCTTTGCAGCTCGAGTTATGACCGTTTGTGTGCGAAGAGGTCAGGCTTGATAGCTTAGCAATTTCTTCAACTTCTTGTATTCTTTCCACTTTTGCATGCTTTCTTTCCATCCTGTAAGCCATTCCTGCCCTGTAATCCCTGAAATCACTTAACACACATATCAAGGCATCGAATGGTAATAAGAGAGGATTAAACATAG
>NC_029774.3:67732182-67733243 GCF_000817695.3 Arachis duranensis | reverse complement strand
CTCATTATCATTCTCACTTATGAACGCACGTGATTGACAACCACTTCCGTTCTACATGCAACAGAGCTTGAATGTGTATCTCTTAGATTCCCCAACAGGATCTTCGTGGTATAAGCTAGATAGATGGCAGCATTTCTGAGGATCCGGAAAGTCTCACCTTGTCTGTGGTATTCCGAGTAGGATTCCGGTAATGAATGACTGTGACGTGCTTCAGACTCGCAAGTGCTGGGCGTTAGTGACAGACGCAAAAGAATCAAGGGATTCTATTCCAGTAGGAGCGGGAACCAACCAGTGATTAGCCGTGCTGTGACAGAGCGCATTAGCGTAGTTTTCACTGCGAGGATGGGATGTAGCCTTCGGCCAGGTGATGCCTCCAGACGATTAGCCATGCGAGTGACAGCCGCAGAGGATCATTTTCCCGAGAGGATTCAAAGTAGCCATCGTCGAACGGTGAACCCCTATACACAGCTTGCCATGGAAAGGAGTAAGAAGGATTGAGTTGAAGCAGTGGGAAAGTAGGCGTCCTTGAGCCATACAGTATCTCCATATGCCTATCTGAAATTTTTACCAATGAATCTGCATAAGTATCCCTTTTATTATTTCTTTTTATTATTTGATTTTCTAATTTCCATAATTTTATCTGCCTAACTGAGATTTACAAGGTGACCATAGCTTGCTTCATACCAACAATCTCTGTGGGATCGACCCTTACTCACGTAAGGTTTATTACTTGGACAACCCAGTACACTTGCTGGTTAGTTGAACGGAGTTGTGTCCACTCGTGCCAATTTCAAATTCCATAAAAATACAACTTAAAGAATAGTGATCACGTACGCGTCGTTTGAAAAATCGGCACACCCTGGTACATTTTCCCGAGAGTTGTGATGGTATTATGCTGGAATCGTGCGTCTAGCACGACGAGTAGTCACGTGTACGCGTGACTGATGCTTACGCGTCACTTGAATTTCTGCTTACCTGTCACCCACGCGTCGCAGCGCGAATCCAATTAAACCAGCGCGCCGCCCAGACCCCTTTCCTCTTTAATCCCCTTTTTCTTTCCC
>NC_029774.3:67721892-67732082 GCF_000817695.3 Arachis duranensis | reverse complement strand
CATGCTCTTGTTTTACAGTCAAATGCTCTATTACTAAGTTATGGACCCTTGAGATGAATCTCTCCATCTCCCATGACTCGGAGGTGGAAGCAATTGCCTTCCCTTTCCTCTTTCTAGAGGTTTCTCTAGCCTTAGGTGCCATAAATGGTTATGGAAAAACAAAAAGCAATGGTTTTACCACAACAAACTTAAAATGTTTGCTCGTCCTCGAGCAAAAGAAGAAAGAAAGAAGGGAAAGACAAAGAAAAATGGAGGAGATGGAGGGAGAAGTGAATTCGGCCAAGATGAGGGAAAGGTGTGTATGATGTGTGAAAATGAAATAGTGGAGAGGGGTATTTCAGGGAAGAGTTAAGGAAGTGATTGGTGAAGGATATTTGGTAAAGAGTGGTGTAGAAAGGTGTGAAGAGGAGAGAGAGTATGTTGAGGTTGGTGGGGATCCTGTGTGGTCCACAGATCCTGAGGGGTCAAGGAATTCTTCATCCCTGCTCCAATTGGGCGTTCACAACGCCTTAGAGTGCAATTCTGGCATTTAAACGCCAGTCTGCTGCCCTGTTCTGGCGTTTAAATGCCAACTTTCCTTCTTGTTCTGGCATCTAAACGCCAGTTTGTTGCCCTATTTCGGCATTTAAACACCAGTCTGGTGCCCTATTCTGGCGTTTGAATGCCCATAAAGGTGCCAGATTGGGCATTTAAACGCCCATTTTGCTACCCTTATTGGCGTTTAAACGCCAATAAGTCCTTCCTCCAAGGTGTGCTATTTTCAATGCTGTTTTTGATTTTTTTCTTTGTTTTTGTAATGGTCTTTGTGACTTCTCATGATCATCAACCTAAAAGAAAACAAAATAATATAGATAAAATTAAAATAAAATTGGGTTGCCTCCCAATAAGTGCTTATTTATTGTCTTTAGCTGGACCTCACTGAATGTTATTCTAGTCTCAGTTTTGAGCACTCTTGCTCAATATTGCTTTCAAGATAGTGTTTGACTCTTTGTCCATTAACAATGAATCTTTTATCAGAGTCAGTATCTTGAAGCTCCACATATCCACCGGGATTTTAATTTCCCAGGGAATAATTTGAGTCTAGACTTCAATAGCAGGACCTTTTGTCCTGGTTCAAAGACTCTGGATGATAATTTTTTGTCATGCCATCTTTTTGCTTTCTCCTTGTAAATTTTTGCATTTTCGAAAGCATTGAGCCTGAACTTCTCTAGCTCATTCAACTGGAGCAATCTTTTCTCTCTAGCTAATGTAGCATCAAGGTTTAGGAATCTGGTTGCCTAGTAGGCTTTGTGTTCCAGTTCCACGGGCAGATGACAGGCTTTGCCATACACAAGTTGGTATGGAGAAGTTCCTATAGGAGTCTGATCGGGGGAAAACTTGTCTCTCAACAAATCTCCATTCGGCAAGTGTACCGAATTTGTCGTCAAGTAAATACTCACAATAGAGTGAGGTCGAATCCCACAGGGATTGATTGATCAAGCAACTTTAATTAGAGGAATGTTCTAGTTGAGCGAATCCATGAATAGAGTTTATACTTGCAGAAAATAAAATGGCGGGAAAGTAAATGACTGAAAATAAATTGTAGAATTGTAATTGGGAATGGGGGAATTGCTCATAAAAGTAAATTGCAGAAATTAAAGAGAACGGGTAAGATCAGAAATAGGGAGTTCATTGGGCTCAGGAGATGTTGCATTCTCCGGATCAATTTCATTCTCATCTCTTCCTCAATCAATGCACTCATTGATCTTCTTGGCAATCTTAAGTGATTGAATCACAATTTCTTGCAATTTAATCTCTCAAATCTTGATCAATAGCTAATTCCTTGGTCAATTGCTCATGAGAAGAGATGAAGTATGGTCACTGATTATACCACATGCATTTCCCAAATCAAGTGTTGAGAGGGTTATAGCCACATACCCATCCACACCCAATTTGGTCCAGCATGAGTAAGCATTTCTAGCTGATCTCTTCATTCCTCTTTCAAGGTTCCGAAGAGATCCAAGTTTGAATAGTTTCTTTTCCAAGATAACTATCCAATTGGATGAAGATCGAAAGCTTTCAAGTAAAATCAAGAGGAAAGATAGAAGAGGAATAATGAAAACTAGTATTGATCCATCAAATTACAACAGAGCTCCCTAACCCAATGAAAGGGGTTTAGTTGTTCATAGCTCTAGAAATCAAAATCAAAGATGGAGAATACATGATAAAGCTAGAAGTGCAGAGAAAGTAAAATACAAAGAGTAGTTCTATTTCCTAGCTCCCGTCCGTCTCAAGTAAAATACAAAGAGTAGTTCTATTTCCTAGCTCTTCTCAGCTTCTAGTTGGCTCTTCAAGTCTTGGGCCTTTGGATCTTGAGTTTGAATCAGATCCTTTCTTCA
Source organism: Arachis duranensis (assembly GCF_000817695.3). Classification (NCBI taxonomy): domain Eukaryota; kingdom Viridiplantae; phylum Streptophyta; class Magnoliopsida; order Fabales; family Fabaceae; genus Arachis; species Arachis duranensis. The sequence goes on along the minus strand of NC_029774.3, from coordinate 67,729,704 downwards.
TTTGGGCTTGGCTTTACTTGCAGAGAGAAAGTGTGAAGTGGGTAGAGACTTTAGCTCAAGACGTTAGGAGTGTTTAACATTTAGTGAAAGTATAAGTTTGAGAACGTTAGTGACACTTAACATTGTCACCAACGTTCCAATGCACCCCTTAGCCTCACGTTAAAGCCCACGTTAACTAGGCTAACATGCCTTCTAACGTGGCTTTTGTCAACCTTCGAGAACGTTAGTGACACTCAACATTGTCACTAACGTTCCAGTGTGCCGCTTCTTGCTTCACGTTAAAGCCCACGTTAACTAAGTTAACGTGGCTTCTAACGTGGCTTTTGCCAACCTTCGAGAACGTTAGTGACACTCAACATTGTCACTAACGTTCAAGTGTGCCCCTAGGTCTCACGTTAGAGACCACGTTAACTAGGTTAACGTGGCTTCTAACGTGGCCATTCTTAGCCATCCCAACGTTAGTGACAATGTTGAGTGTCACTAACGTTGGCTTCTCTTCCCCCTTTAACGTTAGAGGCCACGTTAACTAGGTTAACGTGGCTCCTAACGTGGCCATTTGTGAGCAATTACCAACGTTAGTGACAATGTTAAGTGTCACTAACGTTGGCTCAACTTCTCTTCTCCACGTTAGAGTTCACGTTAACTTAGTTAACGTGACTCCTTAACGTGGCATTGATGGCTTTTGAGAGTGTTATTGGCAATCACTTTTCTCCTTAGCCTTGCAAGTTACTCCCATTCTTTGCTTCCTTTGTCCTGAAATCAAGCAATAAAGTGCATCAAAGTTCTAATCCAAGTCATGGGGGATGCAATATCAATTTTGTCATTAAAATCATGCAAAATCCTCATGAAATCATGTAAAATGCACAATGCATGCTTGAATCAGGATGTAAATGATTTTCTACCCAAAACTAGCTTATTTCCTAAGAAAATGCAATGAAACTACCTAAAAACAGTAAAGAAAAGGTCAGTGAAACTGGCCAAAATGCCCTGGCATCAGAGTCTTGAATGCTATTCTGTATGCCCACAGAGCATCATCGAAGCTTTTTGCCCAATCCTTTCTATGGGCCATTACAGTCCATTCCAGGATTCTTTTTAGTTCTCTATTCAAGACCTCAGCTTGCCCATTTGTCTGTGGATGATATGGAGTTGCTACCTTGTAGCTAATTCCATACCGGACCATAGTAGAGTAAAGCTATTTATTGAAAAAACGAGTGCCTCCATTACTAATTATTACTCTGGGGACACCAAATCTACTGAAGATGTGTTTTTGGAGGAACTTTATCACTGTTTTAGTATCACTAGTGGGTGTTGCAATTGCCTCTACCCATTTAGATACATAGTCTACTGCCACCAGAATATAAGTGTTTGAGTATGAAGGTGGGAAAGGCCCCATGAAGTCAATCCCCCATACGTAGAACAATTCAATCTCTAAGATCCCTTGCTGAGGCATGGCGTAACCATGAGGTAGATTACCAACTATCTAGCAACTATCACAGTTTCGTACAAACTCTCGGGAGTCTTTATAGAGAGTCAACCAGTAGAAGCCACATTGGAGGACTTTTGTGGCTGTTCGCTCACTTCCGAAATGTCCTCCATATTATGATCCATGGCAGTGCCAAAGGATCCTCTGTGCTTCTTCTCTAGGTATGCACCTACGGATTAATCCGTCTACGCATCTCTTAAAGAGATATGGTTCATCCCACAAGTAGTACTTTGCATCAGAAATTAATTTTTTCGTTTGCAGCCTGCTGTACTCCTTGGGTATGAACCTTGTAGCCTTATAGTTTACAATGTCTACAAACCATGGTACTTCCTAAATGGCAAAGAGTTGCTCATCCGAAAAAGTTTCAGAGATCTCAGTGATGGGGAGGGATGCCCCTTCTACTGGTTCTATCCGGGACAGGTGATCTGCCACTTAGTTTTCTGTCCCTTTTCTGTCTCTTATTTTTATATCAAACTCTTGCAAAAGCAGCACCCACCTTATGAGACTGGGTTTTGAATCCTGCTTTGTGAGTAGATATTTAAGATCAGCATGGTCAGTGTACACAATCACCTTTGATCCTACCAAATAGGATCTGAACTTGCCAATGGCATAAACCACTACAAGCAATTCCTTTTCTGTGGTTGTGTAATTCTTCTGTGCATCATTTAGGACACGACTGGCATAATAAATGACATGCAGAAGTTTGACATACCTCTGTCCCAATACTGCACTAATGGCATGGTCACTGGCATCACACATCAGTTTGAATGGTAATGTCCAGTTTGGTGCATAAATGACTGGTGCTGTAACCAGCTTGGCTTTTAGGGTCTTAAACGCCTGCAGACACTCTGTGTCAAATATAAATGGCATGTCAGCAGACAGCAAATCACTTAGAGGTTTTGCGATTTTTAAAAAATCCTTTATAAACCTCCTATAGAATCATGCATGCCCCGAAAGCTTCTGATTACCTTAACATTGGCAGGTGGTGGTAATTTTTTAATTACCTCTACCTTAGCTTAATCTACCTCTATTCCTCTGTTTGAGATCTTATGCCCAAGGACGATCCCTTCAGTCACTATAAAGTGACATTTTTCCCAGTTCAAAGCCAGGTTATTCTCTTGGCACCTTGACGTGACAGAAATTGGTGGGTTAAGAAATTATTAATAGAAATGTGTTGCAAGTACAGTCCTTAGTCCTTAACCAACCGAAAATCCACTTATCAATTTAGAAGGGTTGCCACAAAATTTAAATTAAAATACTGGAGTATGAGTCCCAGGTCGTCTCCCAACGAGTTGCAGAGAGATGTGCTATTTTATCAATCAGGTGTTTTCAAAAATAGTTGAGTTGATAAACAGGAAATTAAAATAGAGAATTTAATTAATTCTAAATAAAAGCCTTGACTGGGAGTAGATTAGTTGGAAGCCCTATTCTTGTTGAAGTACTCTCAAGATTAATTCATAATTGATGATTGCTCTGTTTAGTTACCCCTTACTAGGTAAGGGAGAGTCAAACAAGTTGGAATGTTGTTTCTATTCACAAGTCCTAATCCGCTCATTGAAAAGGATTTGTGTCAGTTACTAGAGGGCATTCCAACAATGAGCCCAATTACAATTTCACCTTTAAGTACCCAACTCAAGGGTTTCTTTCAATCAACTCCCCATCAAGTAAGGGAACTACTCGCTCATTGTGAATTTAGAACTCATAACATAGGAAAGGGAATTAAAAAGAGACATGATAAATAATAATGAAAAGGATTAATTAAAAATAAAAATAGTCTATATTAATAACGTGTAAAAATAAGGCAATGTCAACTCTAGGGGGATTAAGAACATGGAAGAATAAGTAAAAAGTAAATAGCAAAGTATAATGACTAGTACCGGAGGTGGCCTCTTCTCAAAAGGTAAAAAGCAAAATCTTCCAAAACTCCTAATTATGAATGTCAAGTGATAAAAACCTAGGGGAGGAGCCAATTCAGATCTAAAACTAAAAATTATATGGAATGAATTCCTCTCTCTGTTTCTGCATATTCCCTGGCTCTAGTCTGTGTTTCTGGGCCGAAAACTGGGTAGAAATTTGGCCCAGAAACTCTGCCAGCGACTTTTGAAATTCTGTAGGTTGCGCACGCCACGCGGTCGAGTCATTCATGCGGACGCGTTATTCGGCGTTTTGCTTTCCCACGCGGGCGCGTCGTCCATGCCTCCGCGTAACTTATGCTTTTCCAATCCGCACGGTCGCGTGAGCCATGCGGCCGCGTCACTGCGATTTCCTCTCTTTCGCACGGTCGCGTGAGCCATGCGGCCGCGTCACTTCTCGCTAGTCATCTCCTTAATTTCTTGTATTGCTTCCATTTTTGCAAACTTCCTTTCCAATCTCCAATTCATTCATGCCCTATAAAGCCTGAAACACTTAACACACAGATCACGGCATCGAATGGGATAAAGGAGAATTAAAATACCTAATTAAAAGTCTCTAGGAAGTAAGTTTCAATCATGTGACAATTTTAGGGAGGAAATATAAATGCATGCTAATTATATGAATAAGTGGGTAAAGATCATGATAAAATCACACAATTAAACACATTATAAACCATAAAATAGTGGTTTATCAACCTCCCCACACTTAAACATTATCATGTCCTCATGCTTAGTTGAAGGAGATAAAATAAATGAGTAGGAACATGTAAAAACTCATGTAATGCAATGCAACCTATATATGTGAATGCAACTATATGATTCTTGTCCACTTGATCAAGAATAAATAAGCTCTTCAAAACAATTACAAATCAAACTCCACTAATTCAATTCTCATACAGTAAGAACAGATAAAAATGCAAGAAGGTAGCTCATGAAAGTAGGGAACATAGAATTTTAAGCATTGAACCCTCACTGATGATGTATGTATATTCTAATCTCTCCAATGTATAGGGTAATCACTCTATCCTTCTCTAATCATGCTCCCTAAATTTTGTTCTTTTCCTAATCAATCAACAACATTTAATATACCAATGCAACATCATGAGGTCTTTTCAAGGTTGTAACGGGGCCAAGGTAAGGGTAAGGATACATATATGGTTAAGTGAGCTTATAAATTGAATCTTTAATTAACTCAAATTCTAACATAACCTATATATTTTATATAACTATGGAGTTCGTACCTAGCTACCCAGAATTCTCTTTCACATCCCATACCCATGTATCAACTGTTTATTTTAATTCTATCATACATGCATTGACCCTTGAATTCTTAACTCAACATTAGGGTAATTTTGTCCCCTTATTTATTTATTGAATATTTTTTTTAACATAGCTTATCAATGCTCATGGATTTTTGATTTCCATAGTTTCACATGAGTAGGTGTCTAAATTCCCATTATGTTATCATGACATATCCGCTTATTATCTTTTGTTCCCACAATTTCCCATACTTAATTAGCACACACAATTCTATCTTAAGCTAACCAAAGATTCAAATTGGGGTATATAATTGTTTTTCCGCTTAAGGCTAGTAATGTGGTAAATTATAGAACAAATGGGATTTAAAGGCTCAAAGTGGCTAACAAAGGTAATTGAAAGGGTAGGCTTAATTTGGATAAGTGAGCTAAACAATTAATGGCCTCAATCATATGCAGCATATAGGATGGAACAAAATATAGGATGGAACAAAATATAGGTTACAATCATAGAGAAGTAAACACATAAGAATAAAACAAATATGGTTAAATAATGTAACCATGCATAAAGGCTCAATTCTCACAGGTTGTGTGTTCTTTAGCTTTAAAAATCATGTTCTAAATACAACTTCAAGCAAATTTAACATAAGATTTTTAATTAAAAATTAGTGAAATTTTGTTCCAAAGATAGAGTTTTAGAAGAAACTTATTGTCTTTTCGATCAAGTAGAACATGCATGCAACTAATCTATTACTATGTAATTTATCCTATTCTACAAAAGAAAGAAAAAACTAACTAAATATCCTAATTTATTGGTGTTTAGGGAAGAAAAATTACCTCCGAAGTCAGGTACTGACCGACCTCCCCACACTCAAGGATTTGCACCGTCCTCGGTGCCATCTGTCAGGAACAGTGGTGGGCTGGTGGCAGTGTCTCCACAGTCGGGACCGTCGTGGCTCCCTGTGCTGGTAAAAGAAGTGGAGTCCGGAGTGCCTGGATCGTCATCGGGTCTGTGATTGCCTGTAACTAGCTCCTTGAGATGTTTGAAACGGCGGTGGTTGTGGCGCTCTCGGAGCTTTGCTTTCTTTTCTTGTTGGTCCAATCGCTTCAGTATTTGGTGCAGCAGCTGACTAGTAGATGGTGGAGGAGCTGCAGCATCCTCTGTGACTTGGCTGGTAGTGGTAAGTTGTGGCCTGAGATATCTCCCATTGGGGACGTACTAATCATCCCGTGGAAGTATTGCTTTGGTGTCTCCAGCTCTGTAGGATACTCCAGCTGCTGAGATAAGATCAGAGACCAAGGCGGGGAAAGGTAGGTTGCCTGTGATCTGCACATGTTCCATAGCATTCCAGATATGTCTTGGTAAATTAAGAGGCTGGTCTATGAGGATGCACCATAGTAGAACGGCCATGTCTGCGGTGAAGAATGACTCATGAGTACTTGGGAAGAGATAATGGGACATAATCTGTGCCCATACGTGAGCCTCTAAGGTAAGTGCGGAAGCCGAGATTCCCTTAGGACGGGAACGATGGTATCCGAAGATCCATTTGCTGTCAGGTTGAGCGATAACTCTGAGAACAGCGTCCCAGTCAAAGGTGTATGCCTGGTGCTTGATTGCGGCTTTCTGAAAGGCGTCCAATCCTTCTGGAACAGGTGGAAGATCTAAGGCTCGCTGAATGGCTTCTTCTTTAATAGGGACTTGCTTCTGACATATATAGACAGACTGCAGGGTTGGCAGGTGGAAGTTGGAGAAGAACTCAACTACCCAAGAAAGATTGACCTGCCGTGGCTGTCTTTGTAAAAATCCCCAGTGTCTTTGTGCAATTTGCAGCTCAACAAAGGCGGCAATATGAGGCGGAAGGATGAGAAGGTGTTCGTTGTTGTAATTCCGAGTTGCCAGAATAGGAAACATCTGCTCACAGTAGCGATTCGGGAATCATGCAGTGTCCTTTGCTGGGAAAGCTCTCTCCTTTTCATCAACCTTTATGATCCTTTTAATTCTTTTTGTTGAGGGCTTGATTGCAGTTGAAGAAGGTTTTGCCACTAATGCTCTTTTTGTTCCTTTCCTTGCTGTGGGTTTGGGGGTAGCTTTCTCTATGCCTTTCTTAGTGGCCATTCTGAAAAAAAGGGAAGAGAAAGTAAATTAAATTTAAAGAGATAAAGCAAGGGAGAGGGTTGAGTGACTGATAGTCAATGCACGGTAAAGATGAATGAAGGGAACACATGGTCATGACAACATGTGAAAAGTTCATCAAAAGGAAAAAATAAGTGCATTAGAGGGTAAGTAGATGCAAGATGTTTATTGGCATGCCGGCAAGGGCATGAGTAGCATAGATCAAGCATCACTTCGTAACAAACTATCACGTTTGTATTGACAATTAAATTCAATTAATAAAATAATAAATGGAATTTGTGAAAAGCAAGCATTGAATAGTAGAATAGAATAATGTAGAAAAGTGCATGATGCCATACGGACTTTTTCACAAACACATAGCATGCATGATAACTAAGGTATGGAAAGTATTAGATTGAACATGCAAGCAACCCTAAAAGGAATATATAATTGTCAAACAATATTTTTTTAATAATTCACAAGCAAAACAATGACCCAAATAAATTTCAACACCAATTAAAAGAAAGAAGAAAAGAAAAGGGGAAGAAAATATGGATAGTGAAAGTAATAGGTGATGAGCGGATAATTTATACGCTTTTTGGCATTGTTTTTATATAGTTTTTAGTAAGTTTAAGCTACTTTTAGGGATGTTTTCACTAGTTTTTATGTTAAATTCACATTTCTGGACTTTACTATGAGTTTGTGTGTTTTTCTGTGATTTCAGGTAAATTCTGGCTGAAATTGAGGGACTTGAGCAAAACTCTGAAGAAGGCTGACAAAAGGACTGCTGATGCTGTTGGAATCTGACCTCCCTGCACTCGAAATGGATTTTCTGGAGCTACAGAACTCCAATTGGCGCGCTCTCAACGGCTTTGGAAAGTAGACATCCAGGGCTTTCCAGCAATATATAATAGTCCATACTTTATTCGACGAATGACGACGTAACTTGGCGTTGAACGCCAAGTACATGCTGCTGTCTGGAGTTAAACGCCAGAAAAACGTCATGATCCAGAGTTGAACACCCAAAACACGTCATAACTTGGAGTT
>NC_029774.3:67717277-67717805 GCF_000817695.3 Arachis duranensis | reverse complement strand
GCACAAGTGGGCCAGCTGAGTAAGAAAGTTATTGAAACTCCTCCCAGTATTCTCCCAAGCAATACAGAAGAGAATCCAAAAGGAGAGTGCAAGGCCATTGATTTACTCAGAGTGGCCGAATGCATAGGGGAGGAGGAGGACGAAAATCCTAGTGGGGAAGACCTCCTGGGATGTCCTTCAAGCAAGAAGGAGTTTCCTATTAAGGATCCTGAGGAATCTGAGGCTCATACAGCGACCATAGAGATTCCATTAAACCTCCTTCTGCCATTCATGAGCTCTGAAGACTATTCATCCTCTGAAGAGGATGAAGATGTGACTGGAGAGCAAGTTGCTCAATATTTATGAGCTATCATGAAGCTGAATGCCAAGCTGTTTGGTAATGAGACTTGGGAAAGTGAACCTCCCTTGCTCATTAGTGAACTAGACACTTGGATTCAGAAAACTCTACTTCAAAAGAAACAAGATCCTGGCAAGTTCTTAATACCTTGCACCATTGGCACCATGAGCTTTGAAAAAGCTCTATGTGAT
>NC_029774.3:67716087-67716955 GCF_000817695.3 Arachis duranensis | reverse complement strand
AAATTGACCTGATCACCTTGTGGCTCCATGAGAGTCACTGTCAAGCTATTGACATTAAAGAAGCGCTTGTTGGGAGGCAACACAATTTTATTTATCTAATTTTATTTTATTTTGTTTCTTTGTTTTTTTTGTGTTTAATTAGGTACATGATCATGAGGAGTCACGAAAAAATCAAAAAAATTAAAAACAGAGTCAAAAACAGAAGAAAAAAATTTTTTCACCCTGGAGGACGCACGGGCTGGCGTTCAACGCCAAGAAGGTGCATCTGGCCGGCGTTCAACGCCAGAACAGAGCACCATTCTGGCGCTGAACGCCAGAAACAAGCAACATCCTGGCGCTGAACGCCAGGAATGTGCCCAGAGAGGAAAAACTGGCGCTGAACGCCAGTAACAAGCATGAAACTGGCGTTCAACGCCAGAAACATGCATCATGGTGCACGAAATTGTGATCAATACTTTTTAATACACAGAATACATGGGCGTTGAACGCCCAGCATGTGCACCAATGGGCGTTTAAATGCCAGAATGATGCACAAAGGCATTTTACATGCCTATATGGTGCAGGAATGGTATTTCTTTTCACCTCAGGATCTGTGGACCTCACAGGATCCCCACCTACCTCGCCCTCTCTCTTTCCATTCATGGCCATCCCTTCTATTTTTCATTCACCACCTACATCTATCCACTCTTCCCCATACACCCCACCTACCTTTATAATTCAACTTCTCTTTCCCACCCAATCCCACCCATATAGCCGAATTCATCTCCCCTCACTCACCTCTATTTTCTTCTTCTTCTTCTTCCTCTCTTCTTTCTTCTCTTGCTCGAGGGCGAGCAATATTTTAAGTTTGGTGTGGTAAAAGCATAGC
>NC_029774.3:67715697-67716004 GCF_000817695.3 Arachis duranensis | reverse complement strand
CCTCAAAGGGAAGACAAAAAGCTTCCACCTCTGAGTCATGGGAGATGGAAAGACTAATATAAGCCGTCATAGCTCAGTGGTAGAACATGTGGCTGCAAATCAAGAGATCCCTGAGATACCTCAGGGGATAAATTGTCCTCCACACAAACATTGGAAGCAATTAAGGGTGGAACATCATGAGCACTCCATCATTCTCCAAGAAATAAGAGAAGAGCAAAGAGCAATGAGGGAGGAGCAACAAGGGCAAGGAAGGGACATAGAAGAGCTGAAGAACATCATTGGTCCTTCAAGAAGAAGACGCCACTAA
>NC_029774.3:67713787-67714696 GCF_000817695.3 Arachis duranensis | reverse complement strand
AAGTTTAAGCTACTTTTAGGGATGTTTTCACTAGTTTTTATGTTAAATTCACATTTCTGGACTTTACTATGAGTTTGTGTGTTTTTCTGTGATTTCAGGTAAATTCTGACTGAAATTGAGGGACTTGAGCAAAACTCTGAAGAAGGATGACAAAAGGACTGCTGATGCTGTTGGAATCTGACCTCCCTGCACTCGAAATGTATTTTCTGGAGCTACAAAACTCCAATTGGCGCGCTCTTAACGGCGATGGAAAGTAGACATCCAGGGCTTTCCAGCAATATATAATAGTCCATACTTTATTCGAAGAATGACGATGTAACTTGGCGTTGAACGCCAAGTACATGCTGCTGTCTGGAGTTAAACGCTAGAAAAACGTCATGATCCGGAGTTGAACGCCCAAAACACGTCAAAACTCAGAGTTCAACTCCAAGAGAAGCCTCAGCTAGTGGATTAATCAAGATCAGCCCAAGCATACACCAAGTGGGCCCCGGAAGTGAATTTATGCATCAATTACTTACTCATGAAAACCCTAGGAGCTAGTCTAGTATATATAGGACATTTATCTATTGTATTAGACATCTTTTGACCACTTTAAGTCCTGGATCATTCGGTCACTTGATCATGGAGAGGGCTGGCCATTCGGCCATGCCTGAACCCTTTGCTTATGTATTTTCAACGGTGGAATTTCTGCACACCATAGATTAAGGGTGTGGAGCTCTGCTGTACCTCAAGTATTAATGAAATTCTATTATCTTTTATTCAAATCTCTCTTATTCTTATTCCAAGATATTCATTCATACCCAAGAACATGATGAATGTTATGAGTCAGATTACCCTCATTATCATTCTCACTTATGAACGCGCGTGATTGACAACCACTTCCGTTCTACATGCAACAGAGCTTGAATG
>NC_029774.3:67706252-67713593 GCF_000817695.3 Arachis duranensis | reverse complement strand
TGAAAGTAGCCACAGCTGATGGTGAACCCCTATACAAAGCTTGCCATGGAAAGGAGTAAGAAGGATTGAGTAGAAGCAGTAGGAGAGCAGGTGTCCTTGAGCCATACAGCATCTCCCTTTGCTTATCTGAAATTCCCACCAATGAATCTGCATAAGTCTTCTATCCCTTTTATTATTTCTTTTTATTATTAATTATTCGAAAAACCCATAAACCTATTTAATCTGCCTGACTGAGATTTACAAGGTGACCATAGCTTGCTTCATACCAACAATCTCTGTGGGATCGACCCTTACTCACGTAAGGTTTATTACTTGGACGACCCAGTACACTTGCTGGTTAGTTGAACGGAGTTGTGAATTCAACCAGTGCCATAATAATGATTTCATACAAAGACAAACAACTTAAAGAGAATTGATCACAATTTCGTCCACCAATAGGAAAAGAGAAAAAAAAGAAAATAACATATAAAATTAAGAAGAATAATAGAAAAGTAAGGGGAGAAGAAGAAAAGGAAACCTTGTTAATGGGGGTGAGGGAGAGAGAGAGAGAAAGAGAGAGAGAGAGAGAGAGAGAGAGAGAAGGAAGAGGAAGAAGAGAAAATAGGATTTGGAGAAAAGAAAGATAAGATAGTTGGCAAACCAGGGGCGCTGAGTGGCGCAGGTGACGCGCCCGCGTGGGGCACGCGATCATGCGACTTGTGCTTATACTGATTGACGCGGTCGCGTCGGTCACGCAGTCGCGTGACCCGTTTGATGCTACTGGCGCGAGGGTAGCCTTGCACTCGCACAACTCTCTGTTCGAAATATTATTTTTGCCTATTCTAGGGTCACGCGATTGTGTGGGTCATGCGATCGCATGGGTGGTCATTAAAAGGCTATGACGCGGACGCGTGAGCCATGCATCCGCGTGGAAAGAATTGGGCATTCAGCGCCAAGCCAGCACCACTCTAGCACAAATTTTGGTCGTGCACCCATTTTACGTTGAATTCAAGGGCACGCGGCCGCGTGAGTAACGCGGTCGCGTGGTAGGATTTGTGCCATTGGCACACCTCCAGCCACGCTCCTGTGTGACTCTCTGTTTGTTTCTTAATCTTTCCAAACCACCTGCGACGCGGACGCGTCAATGGTGCGGTCGCGTCGCGTAATTTTTTTTAATTTTTAATTATTTTTTTAAGCATGTAAATGCAGATGCACGAAATGTACTAAGAAAGAGAAGAGTTATTGAATGTGAAAATAAAAATAAAGAAAGGAACGATAATACCATAGTGGGTTGTCTCCCACCTAGCACTTTGCTTTAACCTCCGTAAGTTGGATGCTCCACTAGCTCAGTCTTCGGCTATGTGGGGATCTTCCAAGAGGAAGATCTCAAGCTCCTTGGTTTTCTTCATCTTCTCGCCATAGTACAGCTTTAAGCGATGTCCATTAACCTTGATAAGTTCGGAGCTAGAAGGGTGACTTAGGTGATAAACTCCGTACGGTTCGGCTTTCTCTACTCTGTATGGACCTTCTCATCTTGATCTCAACTTGCCTGGCATGAGCCTCAGTCAATATTTGTAAAGGAGGACTAAATCTCCAGGTTGGAATTCTTTCCTCTTGATGTGCTGATCATTTATAGGCTTCATATTCTCCTTGTATAGTCTTGAGTTCTCATAAGCTTCTAGGCGAAGGCTTTCCAGTTCTTGCAGTTGTAATTTCCGTTCAGCTCCGGCTTTCTCAATTCCTATGTTGCACTCCTTTACTGCCCAAAAAGCTTTGTGCTCTACTTCAACTGAAAGATGAGAAGCTTTTTCATAAACTAAGCGAAAAGGGCTCATCCCAATGGGTGTCTTGTACGCTGTTCTGTATGCCCAGAGTGCATCTTGTAGCCTGGTGCTCCGGTCTCTTCTATGAGGTTTGACTATCTTCTGCAAGATATGCTTTATCTCTCTGTTTGACACCTCGGCTTGCCCATTAGTTTGAGGATGGTAGGTAGTCGCAACTTTATGAATGATCCCATGCTTCTTCAGTAATCCTGTTAGTCTCCTGTTACAGAAATGGGTGCCTTGATCCCTCATGATTGCTCGTGGTGATCCAAAGCGACAAATAATGTGGTTTCTCACAAAGGAAACAACAGTGTTAGCATGATCAGTACGGGTAGGAATTGCTTCCACCCATTTAGAAACATCATAATCTACAACTAACAGTATATAGAGGTGGCCATTAGAATTTGGAAATGGACCCATGAAGTCAATGCCCCAAACATCAAAAATTTCACAGAAAAGCATAATTTGTTGAGGCATTTCATCCCTCTGGGATATATTACCAAACTTTTGGCATGGGGGACAAGATTTACAAAATGCAGCAGCGTCTTTAAAAAGAGTGGGCCACCAGAATCCACAGTCTAAGATTTTTCTAGCTGTTCTTTGAGGGCCAAAATGTCCTCCACTCTCAGATGAGTGACAGGCCTCTAAAATGGACTGGAATTCTGATTGAGGCACACACCTTCTAATTACCTGGTTAGTGCTACATCTCCATAAATATGGATCATCCCATATATAATAGTTAGACTCGCTTTTCAGCTTGTCTCTTTGATGCTTGGTAAAGTTTGGAGGAAAAGTGCGGCTAACTAGATAATTAGCCACAGGTGCATACCAAAGGATTACCTCAGATACTGCTTGTAGGTTATCAAATGGAAAATTATCAGCTATAGGAGTGGATTCATCTTTAATGTGCTCAAGGTGACTCAAGTGGTCTGCCACTAGATTCTGGTTACCACTCCTATCCTTTATTTTTAAATCAAATTCTTGTAGTAGCAGTATCCAACGTATAACCCTTGGTTTGGATTCCCTTTTAGCTAATAAATACTTTAGAGCTACGTGGTCTGAATACACTACTACTTTCATACCAAGTAAATAGGCTCAGAATTTATCCAGAGCAAAAACAATAGCAAGAAGCTCTTTTTCAGTAGTAGTGTAATTGGACTGAGCGGCGTCTAAAGTTTTAGACGCATAAGCAATAACAAAAGGATCCTTACCTTCACGTTGAGCCAGCGCTGCTCCTACTGCATGGTTGGAAGCATCGCACATGATTTTGAATGGCTGGCTCCAGTCCGATCCTCTCACAATTGGAACTTGAGTCAGGGCAGTTTTCAGCTTATCAAACGCTTGTTTACAATCCTCACTGAACTCGAAGTCAATATCCTTCTGTAGTAATCTAGATAGGGGAAGTGCTACCTTACTAAAGTCCTTGATGAATCTTCGGTAAAAACCTGTGTGTCCAAGGAATGAACAGACTTCCCTCACAGAAGAGGGGTAAGGTAAACCACAAATAACATCCACCTTTGCTGGATCTACAGAAATGCCAGTATTAGATACAACATGTCCCAGCACAATACCTTGTTTAACCATAAAATGACATTTTTCGAAATTCAATACAAGGTTTGTATTGACACATCTATCTAATACTCTAGTTAGACTATCCAAGCAAAGGCTAAAAGAATCACCATAAACGCTGAAATCGTCCATAAAAACTTTCATATAGTCCTCGATAAGATCAGAGAAAAGACTCATCATGCACCTTTGGAAAGTAGTTGGTGTATTGCACAAGCCAAAGGGCATTCTCTTGTAAGCATAGGTCCCAAAAGGACAAGTAAAAGTAGTATTTTCTTGATCCTCAGGAGCTATATGAATCTGGAAATATCTTGTATAACCATCTAAAAAGCAATAATGTGATTTACCTGACAGGCGATCCAGCATTTGATTAATGAATGGAAGAGGATAGTGATCCTTACGAGTGGCTTGATTGAGACGCCTGTAATCAATGCAGACCCTCCAGACGTTCTGAACTCTGGTAGCTATGAGCTCTCCATGCTCATTCTTTACTGTAGTGACTCCTGACTTCTTGGGCACCACTTGTACTGGGCTCACCCATTCACTGTCTGAAATGGGGTAAATAATATCTGCCTCCAACAGTCTGGTCACTGTCTTCTTGACAACCTCTAAGATAGTGGGGTTTAGTCTTCTCTGGGGTTGACGAACGGGTCTTGCTCCTTCTTCTAAAAAGATTCGGTACTCACAAACTTGAGGGTTGATGCCTATTATGTCTGCCAAACTCCACCCAATTGCTTTCTTGTGCCTCCTTAGCACACTAAGTATTGCTCTTCTTGTTGAGAAGTGAGGTCCCGTGCAATGATAACTGGAAACTTCTGCTTGTCTTCAAGGTAATCATATTTGAGGTGTGGAGGGAGAGGTTTCAACTCTGACTTCTGTTCATGGTCAGGCTCGGAACTATCTGGAGCTGGTGGCAGTGGTAGAGTACTGTCGTTGTCCTCTGAGAATGTCCCCACACTTGGACCTTGTCCTATGTACTTCTCTTCAAACTCCTCCAGGTGAACTTCAGCTACGGTTTCATCTATGATGTCACACCAGAGGATAGAATGATCTTCTGGAGGGTACTTCATAACTCCATTCAGATTGAAGCTAACTACTCGACCGTTTATTTCAAAAGAGTATGTTCCTGAGAAAGCATCTAATTTGAACTTCGAAGTCTTCAAGAAAGGTCTTTCGAGTAGGATTGATGATGGCTTCTCTGAGTCATGTTGGGGCATCTCCAGGATGTAAAAATCAATGGGGAAAGTGAGACCTTTAATACCCACTAATACATCTTCAGCAACTCCAGCCACTGTAATAATACTTTCATCTGCTAACACAAAATAAGCTGTCGACCTTTTTAAGAGAGGGAGCCTTAAAACATCATATACAGATAAAGGCATTATACTAACACATGCTCCTAAATCACACATGCAGTCAGAAAATATCACACCTCCAATGGTACAGTTAACCATGCATGGATCTGGATCACTACATTTTTCAGGTATATTTCCCATTAAAGCAGATATAGAACTTCCTAAAGGAATAGTTTCTAATTCATTAATTTTGTCTTTATGTATGCACAAATCTTTTAGAAACTTTGCATATTTAGGTACCTGTTGAATAACATCAAAAAGGGGAGCAGTTACCTCAACCTTTTTGAATATCTCTACCATTTTGGGATCAAGTTCCAACTGCTTCTTTGGCTTCCTTGCAAGTTGTGGAAATGGAATAGGAGTGGCGTGTTCTGTAGTGTCTGTGCCCTTTAGTGCTTCTTCCTGTGATTTGGCGTCTTCTTCCTCAGCCATGTCCTGTATATCCTTTTCTTCCTCAATATCTTCTAACTCCACTACCTCTTTAGCTGAGGCATGTTCAGGTGGGTTTGGCTCCTCTTGATTCCTCTCTTGCAATGTGGTTCCGGACCTTAGAGTGATGGCATTAATACCACCCTTTGGATTGGGTAATGGTTGAGAGGGGAGTCCACTAGAGCTTGAGGACTGGTTGTTGGAGTTGGTCATTGATCCAATCTGTGAGACAAGGGCTTGCAAAGTAAAAGTCAGACCATTCAAAGTAGCAGTAAAGTTGTTTTCCATGGCCTGTTGTCTCCGATCAATAGATTGCAGTAACTCATTATTAGGAGATAAAGAGGGATGAGTGATCTGAGAGGGCTGCTAAGATGCTTGAGGCTGTCTTAGATGAGGTGCTCTGTAGGCCTGATTCTGATTCTGCTGCCTGAAGTTGTTATTGTTATTCCACCTCTGATTTCCATTGTTATCTCTGCCTCCTCTGTTGTGATTGTCCCTCCAACCCTGGTTAGAGTTGTCTCTCCAGCCTTGGTTAGAGTTATCCTGCCATCCTTGGTTATAGCTGCCACCTTGATTATACCCTTGATTGGGCCGGTCATAGAAGTTATGAGTGGCTGCTACAGTGTGGTCTTCCGGTTGGAGTTGTGGACACTCATCAGTGTAATGACTGTAATCTGTACATATTCCACATACCCTTTGTGGAACCAACTGCTGGTTGTGCTGTGGTGGAGAAGGTTGAACTTGTTGTGGTTGTTGTTGATTTAGCTGCATCTGCTTTAGCAAGTTAGTCATTTCACATAAGCTCTGAGCTATAGCAGCAGTCTCTTTGCTAGTGGATACCTCTGCAACAGCTCTTGACCGACCTTGTTTCTGTTTGTGATTTCTGGTAGAGTCAACTAAGTCGCTGATCAATTGCCATGCTTCTTCCGTAGTCTTGTACTTTTTCATAGACCCATTGCTGGCACCTTCCAATGTGGTCCTATCTTGAGATTTCAAATCCTGTGTAAAGTAGCCGAGTAACACTATCTTGTCAATCATATGGTGGGGACATGCTTCTCAAAGATTGTTGAAGCATTCCAAGTATTCATAGAGGGTCTCAGATTCATCCTGAACGATCATAAACATGTCCTTCCTCAGCTTGTCGGCAACTTCAGCTGGAAAGAATTTCTCCAGAAATTCTCTTCTAAGTGTATCCCAGTTGGAAACAGTTGTTCCGGGCTGAGTGTAGTACCACTCTCTTGCCTTTCCCTCCAGAGAAAATGGGAAGGCTTTCAACAGAATGGAGATTTCATCAGTGTCATCACGCTTAACAGTAGAACAAGCAGTCTGGAAATCCCTAAGGTGCTTGATAGGCTCTTGAGCTGGTAAGCCATGAAACTTGGGCATCAAGTTGAGTAGCGAGGACTTTATTTTGAAATCCACAGCCACTGCTGGGTGGTGTGCCTGAAATGGTTGGAGTGTAAAATCAGGGGCTCCTTCCTCCTGGATAATGACTCTCCTGGGGTGCTGCCATGTAGTGCACGAAATTGTGATCATCAATGGTGCCATCAACATGGTACGCTCAATTGCAATCTCAACTCTTTATCACAACTTCGCACAACTAACCAGCAAGTGCACTGGGTCGTCCAAGTAATAAACCTTACGCGAGAAAGGGTCGATCCCACGGAGATTGTTGGTATGAAGCAAGCTATGGTCATCTTGTAAATCTCAGTCAGGCGGATTCAAATGGTTATGGAGGATTAATGATTAAAAGATAAATAAAACATAAAGTAAAGATAGAGATACTTATGTAATTCATTGGTGAGAATTTCAGATAAGCGTATGAAGATGCTTTGTCCCTTTCGTCTCTCTGCTTTCCTACTGTCTTCATCCAATCCTTCTTACTCCTTTCCATGGCAAGTTGTATGTTGGGCATCACCGTTGTCAATGGCTACAGTCCCGTCCTCTCTGTGAAAATGTTCAACGATCTCTATCACAGCACGGCTATTCATCTGTCGGTTCTCGATCATGTCGGAATAGAATCCAGTGATTCTTTTGCGTCTGTCACTAACGCCCCACAATCGCGAGTTTGAAGCTCGTCACAGTCATTCAATCCTTGAATCCTACTCAGAATACCAAAGACAAGGTTTAGACCTTCCGGATTCTCAAGAATGCCGCCATCAATTCTAGCTTATACCACAAAGATTCCG
>NC_029774.3:67703814-67706088 GCF_000817695.3 Arachis duranensis | reverse complement strand
ACAAGAATAAGCTAAATTGAATAGAAGAACAATAGTAATTGCATTAATACTCGAGGTACAGCAGAGCTCCACACCTTAATCTGTGGTGTGTAGAAACTCCACCGTTGAAAATACATAAGAACAAGGTCTAGGCATGGCCGAATGGCTAGCCTCCCATAATCTAAGAACTAGACGTCCAAAGATGATCCTAAGATCTAAAGTGATCAAAAGATTCCAGGATCTCAAATACAATAGTAAAAGGTCCTACTTGTAGATAACTGGTAGCTTAGGGTTTACAAAAATGAGTAAATGACATAAAAATCCACTTCCGGGCCCACTTGGTGTGTGCTTGGGCTGAGCATTGAAGCTTTCATGTGTAGAGACTTCTCTTGGAGTTAAACGCCAGCTTTTGTGCCAGTTTGGGCGTTTAACTCCCATTCTTGTGCCAGTTCCGGCGTTTAACGCCGGGCAGTCTTGAGCTGATTCGGAAAGCCGGTTTGGGCCATCAAATCTCGGGCAAAGTATAGACTATTATATATTGCTGGAAAGCCCAGGATGTCTACTTTTCAACGCAATTGAGAGAGTGCCAATTGGGCTTCTGCAACTCCAGAAAAATCCACTTCGAGTGCAGGGAGGTCAGAATCCAATAGCATCTGCAGTCCTTTTTAGCCTCTGAATCAGATTTTTGCTCAGGTCCCTCAATTTCAGCTAGAAAATACCTGTAAATCATAGAAAAACACACAAACTCATAGTAAAATCTAGAAAAGTGAATTTTAAATAAAAACTAATAAAAATATAATAAAAACTAACTAAAACATACTAAAAACATACTAAAAACAATGCCAAAAAGCGTATAAATTATCTGCTCATCACAACACCAAACTTAAATTGTTGCTTGTCCCCAAGCAACTGAAAATCAAATAAGATAGAAAGAAGAGAATATGCAATGAATTCCAAAAACATCTATGAAGATCAGTATTAATTAGATGAGCGGGGCTCTTAGCTTTTTGCCTCTGAATAGTTTTGGCATCTCACTCTATCCTTTGAAATTCAGAATGATTGGCTTATATAGGAACTCAGAATCTAGATAGTGTTATTGATTCTCCTAGTTAAGTATGATGATTCTTGAACACAGCTACTTTATAAGTCTTGGCCGTGGCCTAAAGCACTCTGTCTTCCAGTATTACCACCAGATACATACATGCCACAAACACATAACTGGGTGAACCTTTTCAGATTGTGACTTAGCTTTGCTAGAGTCCCCAATTAGAGGTGTCCAGGGTTCTTAAGCACACTCTTTTTTTGCCTTGGATCACAACTTTATTTTTTTTTCGCACATAATCTCGTTTTCTTTTCTTTTTTCTCTTTTTTTTTCGATTTTTTTTCATAGCTTTTTCTTGCTTCAAGAATCATTTTTATGATTTTTCAGATCCTCAGTAACATGTCTCCTTTTTCATCATTCTTTCAAGAGCCAACAATTTTAACATTCATGAACAACAAATTCAAAAGACATATGCACTGTTCAAGCATACATTCAGAAGTCAAAGTATTGCCACCACATCAAAATAATTAATCTGTTATAAAATTTGAAATTCATGCAATTCTTCTCTTTTTCAATTAGGAACATTTTTTCATTTAAGAAAGGTGATGTATTCATAAAACATTCATAACTTTAAGGCATAGAAACTAA
This sequence comes from Arachis duranensis, assembly GCF_000817695.3. Taxonomy (NCBI): domain Eukaryota; kingdom Viridiplantae; phylum Streptophyta; class Magnoliopsida; order Fabales; family Fabaceae; genus Arachis; species Arachis duranensis. The sequence continues at coordinate 67,704,419 of NC_029774.3, read as the reverse complement.
GACACAAATGATCATAAGACACAAACATAGACAAACATAAGCATAAAAATTCGAAAAACAGGAAAATAAAGAACAAGGAAGTTAAAGAACGGGTCCACCTTAGTGATGGCGGCTTGTTCTTCCTCTTGAAGATCTTATGTAGTGTTTGAGCTCCTCAATGTCTCTTCCTTGCCTTTGTTGCTCCTCTCTCATGATTCTTTGATCTTCTCTAATTTCATGGAGGAGGATGGAGTGTTCTTGGTGCTCTACCCTTTAGTTGTCCCATGTTGGAACTCAATTCTCCTAGGGAGGTGTTGATTTGCTCCCAATAGTTTTATGGAGGAAAGTGCATCCCTTGAGGCATCTCAAGGATTTTCATGATGAGGAATTTCCTCATGTCCATGAGTGGGATCTCTTGTTTGCTCCACTCTTTTCTTGGTGATGGGCTTGAGGTCATGCCTTCTTAGATGAACCGGCTTCCCTCTCTCTTCCATTGAGCGCCCTCTTCACAGATGTCTATGAGGAGTTGGTTCAACCATTGATCAAAGTTGACCCTTTTTGAGCTTGAAGGGGATCTCGGGGCTCACCTTCTTCTTGGCCACAACTTCATAAAAGTGGTCTTGATC
>NC_029774.3:67703411-67703651 GCF_000817695.3 Arachis duranensis | reverse complement strand
AGCAATGCTTTTACCACACCAAACTTAGAAGGTTTGCTCGTCCTCGAGCAAAAGAAGAAAGAAGAGAGTAGAAGAAGAAGAGAGATAGGAGATGGGGGGCTTTGTGTTTTGGCCAGGGGGGAAGTAGTGTTTAGGTTGTGTGAAAATGAAGGAGTGAAGATGGGTTTATATAGGGGTGGAGAGATGGGTAGGGTTCGACCATTATGGGTGGGTTTGGGAGGGAAAGTGGTTTGAATTTGG
>NC_029774.3:67702773-67703301 GCF_000817695.3 Arachis duranensis | reverse complement strand
TGGGATTTGATAGGTGAGGGGTTTTTGGGGAAGAGGTGTTGAGGTGATTGGCGAATGGGTGAAGAAGAGAGAGAGTTGTGGGGTCCACAGATCCTGAGGTGTCAAGGAAAATTCATCCCTGCACCAAGTGGCGAGCAAAAATGCTCCTTCTGCCAATCCTGGCGTTAAACGCCGGGCTGGTGCCCATTGCTGGCATTTAATGCCAGCTTCTTGCCCATTCCTGGCGTTAAACGCCAGTCTGGTGCCCCTTTCTGGCGTTAAACGCCAGCAAGCTTTCTTCCAGGGTGTGCTGTTTTTCTTTCTATTTTTCATTCTATTTTTGCTTTTTTTCAATTGCTTTTGTGACTTCCCATTATCATCAACCTATAGAAAACATAAAATAACAAAAGGAAAATAGATAAATATAACATTGGGTTGCCTCCCAACAAGCGCTTCTTTAATGTCAGTAGCTTGACAGTGGGCTCTCATTGAGCCTCACAGATACTCAGAGCAATGTTGGATCCTCCCAACACCAAACTTAGAGTTTGA
>NC_029774.3:67701783-67702585 GCF_000817695.3 Arachis duranensis | reverse complement strand
GGATTCTTCATTCACTTGAATGATCAATTCTCCTCTGTCAACATCAATCACAGCCTTTGCTGTGGCTAGGAAGGGTCTGCCAAGGATGATGGATTCATCCATGCACTTCCCAGTCTCTAGGACTATGAAATCAGCAGGGATGTAATGCTCTTCAATCTTTACCAAAACATCCTCTACAAGTCCATAAGCTTGTTTTCTTTAATTGTCTGCCATCTCTAGTGAGATTCTTGCAGCTTGTACCTCAAAGATCCTTAGCTTCTCCATTACAGAGAGAGGCATGAGGTTTATGCTTGACCCTAGGTCACACAGAGCCTTCTTAAAGGTCATGGTGCCTACTGTACAAGGTATTGAGAACTTCCCAGGATCCTGTCTCTTTTGAGGTAATCTCTGCCTAGTCAAGTCATCTAGTTCTTTAGTGAGCAAAGGGGGTTCATCCTCCTAAGTCTCATTACCAAATAACTTGTCATTTAGCTTCATGATTGCTCCAAGGTACTTAGCAACTTTCTCTTCAGTGACATCTTTGTCCTCTTCAGAGGAAGAATACTCATCAGAGCTCATGAATGACAGAAATAAATCCAATGGAATCTCTATGGTCTCAGTGTGAGCCTCAGATTCCCATGGTTCCTCATTGGGGAACTCATTGGAGGCCAGTGGACGTCCATTGAGGTCTTCCTCAGTGGCATTCACTGCCTCTTTCTCCTCTCCAAATTTGGCCATGTTGATGGCCTTGCACTCTCCTTTTGGATTCTCTTCTGTATTGCTTGAAAGAGTACTAGGAGGGAGTTCAGTAACTTTCTTACTT
>NC_029774.3:67699900-67700241 GCF_000817695.3 Arachis duranensis | reverse complement strand
CAAGCTTGTTTCCTTATGTTGCCCTCCTAGAGGGCAGTGTGCCCTTGTGGAGGGCAATGTTTGCTTCCTCCCTTCCATGCGACACACTTCTCATCCCTTTAACCACGCTTCCTTCTCCTTGGGTCACGCTTTCTTTAGGCCACGTTTTTTTTTCTTTTTTTTTTTCTTCACCTACAATAAACCAAAACAACCACTCAAAGTATCACTAAATTCAAGAGGCTTAAAATTCAATTAAAATTAGCTTAAACCTCAAGGATTAACATTAATTTCATGGTGGTTGCTTGATTTAAAGAACTTATGCATTTTCATTCCAAATCACTTACTTAGGATGCAAGAAAGTG
>NC_029774.3:67691454-67696527 GCF_000817695.3 Arachis duranensis | reverse complement strand
GAATTTCCAACACACAAATCCAACCGGCAAGTGTACCGGGTCGCATCAAGTAGTAATAACTCACTTAGAGTGAGGTCGATCCCACAGGGATTGATGGATCAAGCAACTTTAGTGGGTGATTAGTTTAGTCAAGCTAACATTGAATGAATTGTGTGAAGTTAATCAACAGAAAGTAAATTGCAAGGAATTTAAAAGATGCAGAAAGTAAAATTGCAGGAAACTTAAAGAACAAGAAAGTAAAATTGCAAGAATCTTAAATGACAAGAAATGTAAATTGCATGAAAAGTAAAGGGGGTTGGGTGCTGGAAATTAAAATTCAACAGGAAAGTGTAAATAGCAATCGAACAGAGAAGTAAAAGGTGCAAAATCATGCAACAGATCTAAACAGAAAATGGAAATTGCTTGAAGAATTCTAAACAGAAAAGCAGTGCTTAATTTGCAGCAATTTAAAAGAATGTTGAAGATCTCAGGATTGGAGGAGACTAGATAACAAGTCTAGATCTCAAATCCTTCCTTGATCCAACAAGAACAATTGCAGAAGAAGTAAAAGAAAGCAAATTGCAGAAATTGCAGAAGAAGAAATGAACAGAAAGCAAAATTCAATTATGCAGAAAATTAAAGAAGAGATCTCAAGGTGAGATTGAAACAGAAGTTCTTCAATTATTCACCCAAGATCCAAAGCAAGAAAAGTGAAGAGTGCTCAAGCAAGAACCAGGAAGAAGAGAGATCAATTCTCCTTCCTAATCCTCTAAGAAATTCCAAAGTTCAAAGTTAAAATGCAAGTGGAAAGGAAAATTACAAAATAAAGTCTCTCGCCCCCTCAATTACATAAAACTAGCTCCTATTTATACACTTTCTATTCTTGGATTTTGGAATTTTGATGGGCCTTTGATTTGGTGAAGAAATGAATTAAATTGGATTTTTAATCCAATTTTCAGCCCATGAGAAATTAGCTTCCAGGAGGCTGCCCTGCCCTTGTGGAGGGCAGGGCAGAAAATTGAAGCTTGGTGCGTGGATTTGGTGCGGCGTGGTCGAGGATTGGTGCGCCATTGGTGCGAGTCTGGCACGGCGTGGTGCTTGAGAGGCTGCCCTGCCCGCGCCAAGGGCAGGGCAGAAAAGTATGATGCGCCAGATTTGTGTTGGTGCGCGCGGTTGGTGCTGCCAGGGACGAAGCTTGGTGCGCGCGATGCTTCTTGGTGCGCCACATTGGTGTGCCATCCAAATGCTGCCCTGCCCGCGCCAAGGGCAGGGCAATGTTTCCAAAATGCTTGTCCCGTGTTCGAATCATGGAGGAGGCAAACACGCTACTATAATTTCCTTGGTTTATTTTTTCTTATTTTTGGCCCTTAAAGATGCCTTTCGTTCCTGCCTCAATTGGACGCCAAATATGAATTTCTATATATCGTTGGAAAGCTCTGAATGTCAGCTTTCCAACGCAACTGGAAGCACATCAATCGGACGTCTGTAGCTCAAGTTATAGCCCTTTGAAGTAGGCATGGTCATGCTGTGAGCGCCCAGATTTTAACTTAGCCAAAATTTGCTTCATCCTCACTTTGCTTCATCATGATTCTGCCCTTGTGAGCCCGACATTGCCCTTGAGGAGGGCAGGGCAGAATTGCTTCTCAAGCTTGTTTCCTTATGTTGCCCTCCTAGAGGGCAGTGTGCCCTTGTGGAGGGCAATGTTTGCTTCCTCCCTTCCATGCGGCACACTTCTCATCCCTTTAACCACGCTTCCTTCTCCTTGGGTCACGCTTTCTTTAGGCCACGTTTTTTTTTCTTTTTTTTTTCTTCACCTACAATAAACCAAAACAACCACTCAAAGTATCACTAAATTCAAGAGGCTTAAAATTCAATTAAAATTAGCTTAAACCTCATGGATTAACATTAATTTCATGGTGGTTGCTTGATTTAAAGAACTTATGCATTTTCATTCCAAATCACTTACTTAGGATGCAAGAAAGTGTATAAAAACTAACAAAACAAGTGAAATTAGCTTGAAAAATGGGTATATGATGACTTGTCATCAAGGATTATAGGTGTTTCTATAGGGTTCTCCCATGTAATTCACCTCTTCCATTGAAGGGTTCTAAGGATCATAAGCTTCTTCTTCAGATGAAGCGTCCTTAGTACTGCTTGGTGCAGCTTGCATTCCAGACAGACTTTGAGAAATCATATTAACTTGCTGAGTCAATATTTTGTTCTGTGCTAATATAGCATTCAGAGTATCAATCTCAAGAACTCCTTTCTTCTGATTCGTCCCATTGTTCACAAGATTCCTTTCAGAAGTGTACATGAATTGGTTATTTACAACCATTTCAATGAGTTCTTGAGCTTCTGCAGGCGTCTTCTTCAGATGAAGAGATCCTCCAGTAGAGCTGTCCAATGACATCTTGGATAGTTCAGACAGACCATCATAGAAGATACCTATGATGCTCCACTCAGAAAGCATGTCAGACGGACACTTTCTGATCAATTGTTTGTATCTTTCCCAAGCTTCATAGAGGGATTCACCTTCCTTCTGTCTGAAGGTTTGGACTTCCACTCTAAGCTTACTCAATTTTTGAGGAGGAAAGAACTTTGCCAAGAAGGCATTGACTAGCTTTTCCCAAGAGTTCAGTCTTTCTTTAGGTTGTGAGTCCAACCATATCCTAGCTCTGTCTCTTACAGCAAAAGGGAATAGCATAAGCTTGTAGACCTCAGGGTCAACCCCATTGGTCTTGACAGTGTCACAGATTTACAAGAATTCAGCTAAAAACTGATGAGGATCTTCCAATGGAAGTCCATGGAACTTGCAATTCTGTTGCATTAGAGAAACTAATTGAGGCTTAAGCTCAAAGTTGTTTGCTCCAATGGCAGGGATAGAGATGCTTCTCCCATAGAAGTTGGGAGTAGGTGCAGTAAAGTCACCCAGCACCTTCCTTGCATTGTTGGCATTGTTGTTGTTTTCGGCTGCCATGTCTTCTTCTTGTTTGAAAATTTCTGTTAGGTCTTCTACAGAAAGTAGTGCTTTAGCTTCTCTTAGCTTTCGCTTCAAGGTCCTTTCAGGTTCAGGGTCAGCCTCAACAAGAATGCTTTTGTCTTTGCTCCTGCTCATATGAAAGAGAAGAGAACAAGAAAATATAGAATCCTCTATGTCATATTATAGAGATTCCTTAAGGTGTCAGAGGAAAAGAAGAATAGAAGGAAGGGGTAGAAGAATTCGAGCTTATCAAGAGAGATAGAGTTTGAATTGTGCATTGAGGAGGAGTGTTAGTCCATAAATAGAAAGATGTGAGAAGAGGGAAAGAATTTTTGAAAATAAATTAAAAGATTTTAAAAGAATTTTGAAAATTGATTGATGATTTTTCGAAAACTAAGAGTGGAAAAGAAATTAAGTGATTTTTGAAAAAAAATTTGAAAGTAGAAATAAAAAAGATATGATTGAAAACTATTTTGAAAAAGATGTGATTAAAAAGATATGATTGAAAAGTTATGGTTGAAAAACAAATTAAAAAGATTTGATGTTTAAAATTAATGACTTGGCTAATCAAGAAAAGATATGATTCAAGCATTAAATCTTTCTCAACAAAAAAGGCAACATACTTGAAATGTTGAATCAAATCATTAATTGTTAGCAAGTATTTTTGAAAAATGGAAAGAAATTGATTTTGAAAATATATGATTGAAAAGATATGATTTGAAAAAGATTTGATTTTAAAAAATTATGAAAACTTGAAAAAAATTTGCATTAAAAACAAAATCTTCCCTCTTGTGCCATCCTGGCGTTAAACGCCCAGAATGGTACCCATTCTGGCGTTTAACGCCCAAAATGCTACCCTTTTGGGCGTTAAACGCCCAGCCAGGTACCCTGGCTGGCATTTAAATGCCAGTTTTCCTTCTTCAAAACGCCCAGCTTTTTCTGTGTGATTCCTCTACTGTATGTTCTGAATCTTCAATTCTCTGTATTATTGACTAGAAAAGAAACACTTTTGAAATTTTTTTTGGATTTTTAATGATGAGGAATAATCAAAATGCAACTAAAATCAAATAAACAATGCATGCAAGACACCAAACTTAGAAGTTTGTATACTATTGACAGTAACAAATTGAGAATGCATATGAGAAACAACAAAACAACAAGAGAATTTAAAGATCAGAGCAAGGAAATCATCAAGACCATCTTGAAGATCAATGAAGAACATAATGCATGTGATTTTCGAAAATTAGAAGACTAAAAACATGCAATGGACTCCAAACTTAAAATTAGACACTAGACTCAAACAAGAAACATAAAATTATTTTTGGTTTTTATGATTTTGTAATTTTTTTGGAGTTTTTTTTGAAAATTGAGTGGAAAAGAAAATAAGGATATCAAAATCCTTAATGAGAATTCCAGGAATCATGCAATGTTAGTCTAAAGCTTTAGTCTTAAAAGATTAGACATGGCTAGCCAAGCTTCAATAGGACATTACATTCAAGAGCTAAATTGATGAAAATCAGTCAACTTTGGTGATGATAAGAACATCACCTTGAAACTCTAGAATTCATTCTTAAAAATTCTGAAGAACAAAATAAAATAAAATTACCTAATCTAAGCAACAAGATAAACCGTCAGTTGTCCAAACTCGAACAATCCCCGGCAACGGCGCCAAAAACTTGGTGCACGAAATTGTGATCATCAATGGCGCCATCAACATGGTACGCTCAATTGTAATCTCAACTCTTTATCACAACTTCGCACAACTAACCAGCAAGTGCACTGGGTCGTCCAAGTAATAAACCTTACGTGAGTAAGGGTCGATCCCACGGAGATTGTTGGTATGAAGCAAGCTATGGTGATCTTGTAAATCTCAGTCAGGCGGATTCAAATGGTTATGGAGGATTAATGATTAAAAGATAAATAAAACATAAAGTAAAGATAGAGATACTTATGTAATTCGTTGGTGAGAATTTTAGATAAGCGTATGGAGATGCTTTGTCCCTTCCGTCTCTCTACTTTCCTACTGTCTTCATCCAATCCTTCTTACTCCTTTCCATGGCAAGCTGTATGTTGGGCATCACCGTTGTCAATGGCTACAGTCCCGTCCTCTCAGC
>NC_029774.3:67650690-67691357 GCF_000817695.3 Arachis duranensis | reverse complement strand
CGTCACAGTCATTCAATCCTTGAATCCTACTCAGAATACCACATACAAGGTTTAGACCTTCCGGATTCTCAAGAATGCCGCCATTAATTCTAGCTTATACCATGAAGATTCTGATTAAGGAACCTAAGAGATAAACATTCAAGACTTGTTTGCTTGTAGAACGGAAGTGGTTGTCAGGCACGTGTTCATAAATGAGAATGATGATGAGCGTCACATAATCATCACATTCATCAAGTTCTTAAGTGCGAATGAATATCTTGGAACAAGAATAAGCTGATTTGAATAGAAGAACAATAGTAATTGCATTAATACTCAAGGTACAGCAGAGCTCCACACCTTAATCTATGGTGTGTAGAAATTCCACCGTTGAAAATACATAAGAACAAGGTCTAGGCATGGCCAAATGGCCAGCCTCCCATAATCTAAGAACTAGACGTCCAAAGATGATCCTAAGATCTAAAGTGATCAAAAGATTCCAGGATCTCAAATACAATAGTAAAAGGTCCTATTTGTAGATAACTAGTAGCTTAGGGTTTACGAAAATGAGTAAATGACATAAAAATTCACTTCCGGGCCCACTTGGTGTGTGCTTGGGCTGAGCATTGAAGCTTTCATGTGTAGAGACTTCTCTTGGAGTTAAACGCCAGTTTTTGTGCCAGTTTGGGCGTTTAACTCCCATTCATGTGCCAGTTCCGGCGTTTAATACCGGGCAGTCTTGAGCTGATTTGGAAAGCCAGTTTGGGCCATCAAATCTCGGGCAAAGTATGGACTATTATATATTGCTGGAAAGCCCAGGATGTCTACTTTCCAACGCAATTGAGAGAGCGCCAATTAGGCTTCTGTAACTCCAGAAAAATCCACTTCGAGTGCAGGGAGGTTAGAATCCAACAGCATCTGCAGTCGTTTTTAGCCTCTGTATCAGATTTTTGCTCAGGTCCCTCAATTTCAGCCAGAAAATACTTAAAATCAGAAAAAAATGCACAAACTCATAGTAAGGTCCAGAAAAGTGAATTTTAAATAAAAACTAATAAAAATATAATAAAAACTAACTAAAATATACTAAAAACAATGCCAAAAAGCGTATAAATTATCCGCTCATCACCATGTCACCTGCACGTAAATGAACTGGATCAGTAGAGAGGGAGCTTGCTTCTTCCTTAAATGACGTTTCGGGTTCGTCCTCAGAGAGGACTCGCCGACACTGAGCTTGCCTTATACGTGAAAGAGTTCTTTCAATTTCAGGGCCAAATACTAGCAAGCTTGGATCAGGAAGTGAACACGTCATTTAACAAAAGAAACGTACAGCTCATAGTGATAGAATAAAAAGAAAAATTGCATTTAAAATAAATAACAATCAATAAATTAGCACACTATTGCAACTCCCCGGCAACGGCGCCAAAAATTGACGTGACGAAAATTGGCGGGTTAAGAAATTATTAATAGAAATGCATTGCAAGTACAGTCCTTAACCAACCAAAAATCCGCTTATTAATTTAGAAGGGTTGTCACAAAATTTAAATTAAAATACTGGGAGTATGAGTGCCAGTTCATCTCCCAACGAGTTGCAGAGAGATATGCTATTTTATCAATCAGGTGTTTTCAAAAATGGTTGAGTTGATAAACAGGAAATTAAAATAGAGAATTTAATTAATTCTAAATAAAAGCCTTGACTAGGAGTAGATTAGTTGGAAGCCCTATTCTTGTTGAAGTACTCTCAAGATTAATTGATAATTGAAGATTGCTCTGTTTAGTTACCCCTTACTATGTAAGGGAGAGTCAAACAAGTTGGAATGCTGTTTCTATTCACAAGTCCCAATCCGCTCATTGAAAAGGATTTGTGTCAGTGACTAGAGGGCATTCCAACAATGAGCCCAATTACAATTTCACCTTTAAGTACCCCAACTCAAGGGTTCCTTTCAATCAACTCCCCATCAAGTAAGGGAACTACTCGCTCATTGTGAATGTAGAACTCATAACATAGGAAAGGGAATTAAAAAGAGACATGATAAATAATAATGAAAAGGATTAATTAAAAATAAAAATAGTCTATATTAATAACGTGTAAAAATAAGCCAATGTCAACTCTAGGGGGATTAAGAACATGGAAGAATAAGTAAAAAGCAAATAGCAAAGTATAATGACTAGTACCGGAGGTGGCCTCTTCTCAAAAGCTAAAAAGCAAAATCTTCCAAAAATCCTAATTATGAATGTCAAGTGATAAAAACCTAGGGGAGGAGCCAATTCAGATCTAAAACTAAAAATTATATGGAATGAATTCCTCTCTCTGTTTCTGCATGTTCCCTGGCTCTAGTCTGTGTTTCTGAGCCGAAAACTGGGTTGAAATCCGGCCCAAATACTCTGCCAGCGACTTCTGAAATTCTGCAGGTTGCGCATGCCACACGGTCGCGTCATTCATGCGGACGCGTCATTCGGCGTTTTGCTTTCCCACGCGGGCGCGTCGTCCATGCCTCCGCGACACTTACGCTTTTCCAATCCGCGCGGTCGTGTGAGCCATGCGGCCGCGTCACTTCTCGCTGGTCATCTCCTTAATTTCTTGTATTCCTTCCATTTTTGCAAACTTCCTTCCCAATCTCCAATTCATTCATGCTCTATAAAGCCTGAAACACTTAACACACAGATCACGGCATCGAATGGGATAAAGGAGAATTAAAATACCTAATTAAAAATCTATAGGAAGTAAGTTTTCAATCATGTGACAATTTTAGGAAGGAAATATAAATGCATGCTAATTATATGAATAAGTGGGTAAAGATCATGATAAAACCACAGAATTAAACACATTATAAACCATAAAATAGTGGTTTATCACACCTTTTTAGAACAAGCATCAGGTGATCAACACAGGAGCTGAATGAGTCTCCATATACTGAGAAGTCATCCATGAAGACTTTCAGAAATTTCTCCACCATAATAGAGAAAATAAAGAGCATGCATCTCTAAAAGGTTGCAGGTGCATTACACAGCCCAAATGGCATCCTTCTGTAGGCAAATACTCCAAATGGGAATGTGAATGATGTTTTCTCTTGATCTTGGGGATCTACTGCAATTTGGTTGTAGCCTGAATAGCCATCCAAAAAGCAGTAATAATCATGACCTGCTAGTCTTTCTAGCATTTGGTCTATGAATGGTAAAGGAAAAATATCCATTCTAGTGGCTGTATTGAGTCTTCTGTAGTCAATACACATGCGCTACCCTGTAACTGTTCTTGTGGGAACCAGTTCATTTTTCTCATTATGAACTACTATCATGCCTCCCTTCTTGGGGACGACTTGGACAGGGCTCACCCAGGGGCTATCAGAAACTGGATAAATAATCCCAACCTCTAGTAATTTAGTAACCTCTTTCTGCACCACTTCTTTCTTGGCTGGATTTAGTCGCCTTTGTGGTTGAACCACTGGCTTAGCATTATCCTCCAAGAGAATCTTGTGCATGCATCTGGCTAGGCTAATGCCCTTAAGATCACTTATGGACCACCCAAGAGCTGTCTTGTGTGTCATTAGCACTTGAATCAGCACTTCCTCTTCCTGTGGCTTTAAGGTAGAGCTTATTATCGCAGGAAAAGTGTTGTCTTCTCCTAGAAATGAATATTTCAGGGATGGTGGCGATGGTTTGAGCTCTGGTTTGGGGGACTTTTCCTCTAATTGAGGAGTTTTTAGGGGTTCTTCTAGTTCCTCTGGCCCTTCCAGATCAGGCTGAACATCTTTAAATATGTCCTCTAGTTCTGATTCGAGACTTTCAGTCATATTGACTTCTTCTACCAGAGTGTCAATAAGATCCACTTTCATGCAGTCTTTTGGTGTGTCTGGATACTACATAGCTTTGGCAGCATTCAACTTAAGCTCATCCTCATTGACTCTCAGGGTCACTTCTCCCTTTTGGACATCAATGAGGGTGCGTCCAGTTGCTAGGAAAGGTGTTCCTAGAATGAGAGTTGCACTCTTGTGCTCCTCCATTTCCAGCACTACAAAGTCAGTGGGAAAGGCAAATGGCCCAACCTTGACAATCATGTCCTCGATTATGCCTGATGGGTATTTAATGGAGCCATCAGCAAGTTGAAGACAGATCCGGGTTGGTTTGATCTCCTCGGTCAAACCAAGCTTTCTGATAGAGGATGCAGGAATTAGGTTGATACTTGCCCCAATATCACATGGAGCTGTCTTGGTGCAAATTCCCTCCAATGTGCATGGTATCATAAAGCTTCTGGGATCCTTAAGCTTCTCCGGTAAGCTTTTTAGAATGACTGCACTGCATTCCTCAGTGAGAAAAACTTTTTCAGTTTCTCTCCAATCCTTCTTATGGCTTAAGATTTCTTTCATGAACTTAGCATAAGAGGGTATTTGCTCAAGTGCTTCTGCAAACGGAATCTTTATTTCAAGTGTTCTAAGATAGTCTACAAAGCGAGCAAATTGCTTATCCTATTTTGCTTGGCAGAGTTTCTGAGGATACGGTATTTTGGCTTTATATTCTTCAACCTTGGTTGCTGCAGGTTTATTTCCTATAGAAGCAAGCTGAGACGCCTTCTTGAGGAAGTTATTATCAGCACTTGTGGGTGTCTGATCCCTTACTAGCATTTGAACGCCAAGATTGGGCGCTGGATTGGCGTTTAACGCTAGATTCCTACCATGTTCTGGCTTTTGAACGCCAGAGTTGAACATGGAATTGGCGTTTGACGCCAACTTTTCACCCTTATATGGCGTTTGAACGCCAGAACTGGGCGTCCACTAGGCGTTTAACGCCAGTTTGTCACCCTTTTCTGGCGTTTAGATGCCAGAATCATTCCTCTCTGGGCTCTTACTGTCCTCAGAGGAATTTTGGGTAGTATTCTATTCATCCTCTGTCAGCTGTTCTTTTCTTGGCTTTCTGCTGCTTTGAGTTGATGTATTTAATGTTTTTCCACTCCTTAATTGAACAACTTGACATTCTTCTGTTATTTGTTTAGATAACTATTGTCTTGTCTGGTCAAGTTGTGCTTCCATATTCATATCAACATCCCGAGTATCTTGTAACATTTCTTTAAATTCTGCTAACTATTTTGTCAGAGCAAGTAATTGCTGGTTGAGTTCAGTAGCTTTTTCTGGAGGACTGAGGTCAGTAGATACTGCTTTAGCCTCTTCCTTCATGGAGGACTCACTGCTCAAGTACAGATGCTGATTTCTAGCAACAGTATCTATAAGCTCTTGAGCCTCTTCAATTATCTTTCTCATGTGTATAGATCCACCAGCTGAGTGGTCTAGAGATATCTGAGCTTTTTCTGTAAGCGTATAGTAGAAGATGTCTAACTGCACCCATTCTGAAAACATTTCAGAGGGAAATTTCCTCATCATCTCTCTGTACCTCTCCCAGGCATTGTAAAGGGATTCATTATCCTCTTGTTTAAAGCCTTGGATCTCCAGCCTTAGCTGTGTCATCCTCTTGAGAGGGAAATATTGATTCAAAAATTTTTCTAACAGCTGTTTCCATGTCCTTATGCTGGCCTTAGGTTGATTATGTAACCACCTCTTAGCTTGGTCTTTTACAGCAAATGGAAACAGTAATAATCTATAGACATCCTAGTCTACTTCCTTATCATGTACTGTGTCAACAATTTATAAGAACTGTTTCAGAAGCTCAGTAGGTTCTTCCTGTGGAAGATCGGAATACTGGCAATTTTGCTGCACCATGATAATGAGCTGAGGATTCAACTCAAAACTACTGACTCCGATGGAGGGTATACAGATACTACTCCCATATGAAACAGTAGCGGGGTTAGCATATGACCCCAGAGTCCTTCTGGACTGTTCATTTTCACTTAGTTCCATGATGGAGAAAGGGAGATAATGTGGATTCTTTTAGAAAACCAAAAATAAATTTTTGGAATTTAAATAAAATCTAACAAGAGAACACCAAACTTAAAACATGCAACTAAACTCAAACAGAATAATCTAAAAAAATAATAAATTTTTTTTTTGAAAAACTTTGAAAACAAAATAAAAGACTCTGATCTAAAAGACAAAATTTTCCTAATCTAAGCAACAAGATGGACCATCAGTTGTCCAAACTCGAATAATCCCCGGCAACGGCGCCAAAAACTTGGTGCACGAAATTGCAATCACACTTGCAATTCCGCACAACTAACCAGCAAGTGCACTGGGTCGTCCAAGTAATACCTTACGTGAGTAAGGGTCGATCCCACAGAGATTGTCGGCTTGAAGCAAGCTATGGTTACCTTGTAACCCTTAGTCAGGAGATTAATAATGAAAAGGGTTTTTATTTGCAATATAATAAAAGAGCATGAAATAAAAGGTACTTGTGGTTCAATAGTGGAGAATAGGTTGGAGTTTTGGAGATGCTCTGTCATCTGAATCTCTGCTTTCCTACTATCTTCTTCTTCACGCACGCAAGGCTCCTTCCATGGAAAGCTGTGTGTAGAGTGTCACCATTGTCAATGGCTACTTCCCATCCTCTCAGTGAAAATGGTCCATGTGCGCTGTCACCGCACGGCTAATCATCTGTCGGTTTTCGATCATGTTGGAATAGAATCCAGTGATCCTTTTGCGTCTGTCACTACGCCTAACACTCGCGAGTTTAAAGCTCGTCACAGTCATCCCTTCCCAGATCCTACTCGGAATACCACAGACAAGGTTTAGACTTATCGGATCCCAGGAATGGCCGCCAATAATCCTAGCTTATACCACGAAGACTCTGGATGCACGAATTCAAATACTCTGTTGTCAGGAGAGGTACTCAAAGTCATGAACCAGGAACCCAAGAGATACACATTCAATCTAAGATAGAACGGAGGTGGTTGTCAGGCACCCGTTCATAAGTTGAGAATGGTGATGAGTGTCACGGATCATCACATTCATCATGTTTAAGTGCGAATGAATATCTTAGAATGGAGACAAGCGTGATTGAATAGAAAACAGTGGTAATTGCATTAATCCATCGAGACACAGCAGAGCTCCTCACCCCCAACAATGGAGTTTAGAGACTCATGCCGTAGAGATACAATGTAAAACGTGAAAATGTCATGAGGTACAAAATAGATCTCTAAAAGTCGTTTTTATACTATACTAGCTACTAGGGTTTACAGAAATAGGTAAATGATGCAGAAATCTACTTCCGGGCCCACTTGGTGTGTGCTTGGGCTGAGCATTGAGCTTTACACGTGTAGAGGTCTTCCTTGGAGTTAAACACCAGCTTTGGTGCGAGTTTGGGCTTTTAACTTCAACTTTTATGCCAGTTCTGGTGTTTTGACGCCAAAAAAAGGCAGAGAACTGGCGTTTTGACACCAATTTACGTCATTAAAACTCACTCAAAGTATGAACTATCATATATTGCTGGAAATCCTAGATGTTTACTTTCTAACGCAATTGGGAGCGCGCCATTTGGAGTTCTGTAGCTCCAGAAAATCCACTTCGAGTGCAGGGAGGTCAGAATCCAACAGCATCTGCAGTCCTTTGTCAGCCTCTGAATCAGATTTTTGCTCAGGTCCCTCAATTTCAGCCAGAAAATACCTGAAATCACAGAAAAACACAAAAACTCATAGTAAAGTCCAGAAAGCGTATAAATTATCCGCTCATCACTTTCCAAGATTTGTTTTTCATCTAACAATCAACAATTATTTCATGCATGCATACAAATATCATGAGGTCTTTCCCATAGGTTGTAATGGGGCTAGGGTTAAGGTAAGGATGCATATGGTCAAGTGGACTAGAATTTGAATCTTTGATTACCTAAGCTTTCCACCTAACTATATAACAACCTATACAATTCTAAACAAACCTAGCTATCCATTCTTCACTTTTTCACACACTCATGCATTCCTTTTTTATCACCACACATATGAATTGACTCTTATTGAACTTTGAACTTTGGGGCATTTTGTCCCCTTTTTATTGCTTTTCTTTTTTCTTTTTTTCTATATATATTTTTTGTTTTTCTCATTTTTTCTTCTTTTCAAACTAAAATATATACAAGAACATCAATGCATATGGTTTTCACATGATTAATACATGAGTATGTACCCAATTCCTAAGATTTTCAACACAAATACAAAATATACTTTTATCTCTACCCAATGTTCCCAACTTTCCCAAAATCAAATGATAAATACTCTCACTAGCCTAAGCTAATCAAAGATCCAAATTAAGGACATTTATTATTTTTCACTTAGGCTTGTAATGTGCTACAATTAAGAATAAGTGGGTTAAGCATAGGCTCAAAATTGGTTAACAATGGAAGGTAAAAGGTAGGCTATTTGGGTAAGTGAGCTATTTGAATAATGGCCTCAATCATATAAATGTATGTATACACAAAGTAATGGACATAAAGAATCAAACAAATCAAAGATTACAATCATATGAAGAGAATAATGCACACAAGAATGAAAATAAGTGGTTATGTATGATGTAACCACACGATTGCGGTTCAAATCTCATATGCTTGTGTTCTTAGCTCAAGAACATGATCCACAAAATATATAACTCAAGCAAGTTCTAAAAAAATTTTTCAATCAATTGAGGTGCCCTCTAGATAAAATCCTTGAAAAATTTCATTATTTTGACTAAGCTTATTATATACATATGCAGAATAAGAAAATGCAATTGAAAATCCTAAAATGAAATGCAAAAGTGTTGGGGTTAGAAACTTGTCACCCAAAAATGCCGAGTGGTCGGACGACCTCCCCACACTTAAAAGTTTGCACCACCCTCGGTGCATCCAAAGATGAGCAAGGGGGTGTGGCAACCTTCCTAGTTGCCACCGCCAGCTGGTGGGTCAACCGGTTGCTGCATGTCCTTTTCCTACTTCCATTGTTGCTTATGATGACTTATCCTGAAAATAGAAAATAGGAGATAATAAGACAAGTAAATGCACAAGCATGGAAGCATTGATTGTTGGAATGAGGTAATTCACTAGAATTGAGTGAGTGAGTTAATGTGACATTGATAAAAATTAGGCGTGCGGGTCCTAACTTGCATGCGGGTTAGAACTTACACCTAGTATTTAAGAGCCATGTCACAATTACACAAAAGAAGTATGCACTTCACTCATTCTAGTGTGCCTGAAGTACTTCAAGAGACTTGTAGGTTAAGACAACCAAACAAGTAGTGAAGAAGTATAAAAGCATTCAAGCAAAAATCAAGCAATTGTGAAATTGGATAATGCATGGACATTGATTGATGTGTAGGTAGACTTAGTGAACAAAATGGTATATGAAACTCACACAATAATCAATGACACATATTGAAGTTGTTGCAACACCTAACTGACATAGAGGTGAAACACATGGATGCTATAGAACTTAGGAAAAAGAGGATAAAAGTGAAAATCAATCACATAGCAAGCATGGTCCACAAAGCTTTACAAAGCTCAAAAATATGTCACTAGGTAAGTTTTCGATCTAATTTCACAACTCTACAATCTCAATGCATGAAAAAAGTGATGTGAATAAGGGTAAACCATAATCAAGCATCACCTAAAAAAATGCAATCACTACAAGAAAAAAGGCTTATGGCCACGCTTTTTTCTTGCCACGCTTCAAAAGCGTGGCCAAAAGTGGTCAATGGCCACGCTTTTATGAGGGTGGCGATAGATTAGAGATTTGACCACTTTTTTTATTTCCACGCTTCAAAAGCGTGGCGAAAAGTATCAACGGCCACGCTTTTGTATGGGTGGCAATTGATTAGAGAAACGGCCACGCTTTTTTTTGCCACGCTTCAAAAGCGTGGCGATAGAGAGAAACAAGGACGTTTTGAAAGCGTGGCGACAGGGTTTCATTACGGCCACGCTTACAAAGCGTGGCCATATCCTAGTACTCTTTTGGCACGCTTTAAAAGCGTGGCCAAAATGTCTTTTTTATGCCACGCTTCAAAAGCGTGGCCGTAGAGAGCTACAGGAACGGTTGAACCGGACAGAGAACCAGCCGGTTTAAAAGAAACTTCGTCGTTTTTGCCAAATTTGCTTACTTTCACTCTTGGTTCTGAAGCTCCTTCGTTTCTTTCTCCCTTTCTCCCTCTGTTTCTTTCATTCACAGAAACTCAGCCAAAAAACCCTAACACTATAAGCCTACACCACCACCGTCGCAAGGAGTGGCATACTGCTACCGTCCGTCCGTCTATCTAGCTTACCTCGTGCTCCAAGTCTTCAACCCCCGTTCGCTGTCACCGATCGCAGCTGCTTCCTCGAGCTCGGCGTCCGTCGTCTTTGTCTGCTCAGCCGCGCTTCCGCCGCCGTTGGTTGCCGTTAACGTTCGCGTCTTCGTTCAGCCGTCATCTTCGTTCGCGTTCTTCGCCGTTCAAGTTTTCTCGGCGTTCACCGTTCGCGTTCACTCGCCGTTCACCGTTCGCGTTCACGTTCGTCTGGAAGCCACGTTGCCCTGCTTCAAACTCTGCGACCAACCCGTGTGCTCCACCTAGCCGTCGAACTGCTCTCTTTTGTCGCCGCCGTGAGTTCCCTAAACCCACCACCAGACAATACACTCACACAACACCAATACTCTGCTCGAAACTCTGCAACTTCTTATTTCTATTACAATAAGTAACTATTTGATTTAGCAGTGGTTTGGATTTTTTTCATAGACTGAATTAAAGTATACAATAGTTATGCTCTCTTCTCTATCACATTGATACTAAGCTTTGAATTCTCTTATTCCGTTTCAAGTTTACCGCACTCAACATGTTTGATGAAATGCTTTAACCATATTTCGGGTTGGTTTATCATTTCTAGCTTTTAGAAACTTAGTAAGTTGATTGCATGTGAAATTAGAATAACTGGATCTTAGTAATTAGGAAATTTTAGCTGCACAAATAGCATCTTTGTAGAAAACATATTAGCATGATGATTCCACTTGCATTAGTGTTCTTCTGGTAAATTTTAACTGTTAGTGTGAACTTGTTAATTTGCTAATTGTTCTTGTGTTGTTGTTCTGTTGTTCTTCTGTTATTTTTATTTTATTTTTTGTTGTTGTGATTTTTTGTTTTTGAACCTATTAAGTTGATAATTTGCTAAATTATTGGGCTACTGTTGTTTTAATTTGCTAAATTGTTAGGTTTCTCAAATCCTTACATTAATGTTTTGGTATTTACATTTTGACAATTGTCCTTCTCAAAAGCAAATGGTCACGTATATTTGTTATCTTATTATAGTTTGATGAGGATGATTTTCTTGCAGGATTTCATCCATGAAGTTGATCCTGATATTATAATTGGATATAACATCTGCAAATTTGACCTGCCATATCTTATTGAGGTATTGGTTATCTTTGAGATTAGAAAGTATTACCAGTTAATAATTGGAAGCTTCGGTTAATTTAGTCGTGGCTGCTATTTTATTATATGTTTAGTTTATGCTTTTCTTGTTTTCAGAGAGCTCAAGCCTTGAAAATAGCAGAATTTCCTATTCTGGGCCGTATCAGGAACAGTAGGGTCCGAGTAAAGGATACAACTTTTTCATCTAGGTAAAGATAAGAAATAACACGTTGTTCTATGGGTTCACTCTCATGTTATTTGTGTTAGTTAAATTTCTCGAATTGTAGTAGATGGTGGGTTTCTTACGAGTGCATCAACATCTATAAAAAATGAGGATTTTTGGTTTCAAAAGTAATTACAACATTTTAGGTCCTCAACATTTTCTATGAATTTTAAAACTATCTCGTTTACCATTTGTGTTTTTGCACTGTCAATTGTTTCAACCACTTTCTTGGTGTTACTTGATGGTTTTGTAGACAGTATGGAACCAGAGAAAGTAAAAAAGTTGCTGTAGAAGGGAGAGTTCAGTTTGATCTGCTCCAGGTAATGTTGATTTTGCTTTTCATTAACTACCCTCTGTTTGGATAATCCAACTTTATTGCTGAGTAAGTTTTTTTGGCTTTGTTTTATTTGAAGGTTATGCAAAGAGACTACAAATTAAGTTCTTATTCTTTGAATTCTATTTCAAAAAGTTTAAGCTTTAAGTGTGTAATTGACCGCAATGTTTAAGACTACAAATTAAGTTCTTATTCTTTGTATTGATTGTATCGAGTTAAGTGTGTAATTGACCGCAATGTAACTTGGCTATAGCATTGTTTGATTTGTATAGTTAACCTCGGCTAATATTTTGATTTTTGTGCTTTATGTGTGTGCAGGTCAGCTTCACCGGTTCGATGGAGGTAGGCCGTGAAATAATGCATGCTGCAGCTAGCAGCAACTTGAAACAAGTTTCACTTGAATTAGTAGGAAAGTCACCTCTTCTAATCTTTGATGATGCTGATGTAGATAAAGCTGCTAGCCTTGCTCTATTGGGCATAGTATATAACAAGGTCAAATTTCTCTTAAGTGAATTAATAATGAAGAAACTCAGGTTACACATTATAATGACACTCTTTAACATTTTGTTCTTGTTTTGATTTCAGGGTGAGATATGTGTTGAAAGTTCAGTGTGTTTGTTCAGGAAGGGAATGTGCTGAATAATTATATTAAAAGATGGATTTAGGCATTCTTTTCTTCCTCTTTCACACCCTGCAGGTTTTGACAGCTACTAAAATTAGATATTGGAGGTTTTGTTCAATTAGATGCTAGGTTTTGACAAGTCCCCATGAGATGTAATGGCAAAAGAGAATTGTTAATACATGCATAAATTAGATTATTTCTTATAATATTTTTATATATATCGTTTTTGTTGGTTCAATTTGTTCTTGATATTTTGCTGCAGGCTAGTATTGGAATGGATAACTTGAACGCTTAATGCACAAAGTGGAGCAGTTTTAGGTTGATTTTGATCTTTTACTAAGTATTTAGGTTGATGATCATCTCTATTAGTGTAATTTGATATATTATGAGCAGTTCTAACTTGTATTGTTTCTGTATTTTTCTTCGGTTTTTAGTTTTGGAATTTGAACTCGAGATTTATTTTGTATTTGAGTAATAGTTTTTTAATGTATAAAACAATTATAGTAAATTATATATCTCAATAATTATTGTTTGATTTGTCTTGTAATAAAAATTGCATACGATATTTGTAGGTTTGGTAATAAAAAAGGATTGAAAATTTATGTTGTGTAGCAATGAAGATCAAGTAACGAAAAGAATTTTTTTTTTAATTTAACAAGGCTTTCGCCACGCTTTTAAAGCGTGGTTGTATATTTTGCTATGGAGCATGGCCGTATCTCCACCTATCGCCACGCTTTAAAAGCGTGGCCATATTTCCCACCTACAGCCACGCTTTTCCAAGTGGCCGTTTGTAAAAAAGCGTGGCAAACAAAAAGCGTGGCAATAGGCTGCAAAAAGCGTGGCGATAGAGCAACCGCCACCCTTTGATAGGTCACCCTTTCAAAAGCGTGGCGATAGCTCAAAAAACGTGGCAAAAAGCTATCGCCACGCTTTTTTCAGCTTTTCGCCACGCTTTAAAAGCGTGGCAAAAGGCGTGTTTTCTTGTAGTGAATGATAATATACAATTGCCTAACAATAGATGACGAATGCATGGTGGCCAAAACATGCAATTCAAAAGAGTTAAGAAGCTTAAAGACAATGTAGCATTCACTTGGTGTTCACAGTCATGAAGCATTAAGAACCCAAAACCAAGTGACAAAATATAACCTCAACAATTGAATCCAACAATGAAAATTAAAAATAATGATGTTAAAATAACATCTCATCAATAATCAGCAGCAAGAAACAGTAAACAAGATTAATAATCCAACACTTATAAAGAAAAATAGAAAACAAAATGAAAATGTACTAATTAAACAATTAACTAACTAACTAAAAGAAGTGGTTATGGATGGTGTTTGGTAGTGTTGGGTGATGATTAAGGGGTGGAAAGAGAAGAGAAGAAGGAAAGAAATGGAAAGAAGAGAAGAAAAGAAGGTGGGTGAAACAGGGCAATCCACGTGTGTGCGTCATGTACGCGTAAGCGTGGATTGATGAAATGGTAGAGACGCGTACGCGTAAGGTACGCATGCGCGTGCCTTGGGGCACAAAGTTGGCACACTTTAGGCACAACTCTCGGGTGAAAGTATGGAGGGGTAGAACTTCTGGATCCACGCGTACGCGTCATGTACGCGTGCGCGTGGATGGTCGAAAATGCTTAGGGCACGCGTACGCGTGGGTGACGCATACGCGTGGGTTGGTGCTCTATTTTTCAAAATTTTTCTATGATTTTGCACCAAACTAAGCATTCCAAACCTCCAAACAACTACCAAAACTTCATAAAACCTTATTTAACATACTAAACTCCCGAATAAACATATCTAACCAAACAAAACATAAAATTAAACTAATTATTAGCAATATTTACAAAAAGAAAAAAGGAAAGATGTTACCATGGTAGGGTGTCTCCCACCTAGCACTTTTGTTTATTGTCCTTAAGTTGGACTTATGGGGAGCTCTCCATCAAGGTGGCTTGTGCTTGAATCCATCCTTGAACATCCACCAATGCTTGGACTTCCATTGTGGTTCGTCATTCAAAGTTAATAACTCCAAGCTTTGGTAGAGTTCCTCACAAACCATAGGCTCCCAAAGTTGATCTTCCTTGTGCGATCCGGGATCCCACACTTTGTTCTCACACCTGTCCTTGAGTTGATCATGGTGATTTCCTCCGGGTGGCAAGAGAGATGAATTCTCATGGAAGCACCAAACTATCCTTCTAGACCCATCAATTGAGCACTAGTCCAACCCTTTCTCCTTAATGCTTCAACCATAATGAGCCTAGACTTACAATGCCAACCACTAAACATCCTCCTCTTACGCTTAATTCCGCAAAGCGCCCTAAGTTGGTCATCCGTCTCAAGCAAACCAAATTCAAGTGGGATAATAGAGCTAAGAGTTAGAAGTTTTACCCACTCAAATGAAGGATTAGATGATAACCTAGGTAGAGGAGTTTTCAATGATCTTGACAAGGCGCGCTCTACTCCCGTCCATCCTCTTCTAGAGGCTTCTACTACTTGGCAAGGTTCTTCAAGCTTTACCTTTCGCCAAGTTTCCTCAAGTTCACATTCTTGTTCACCAAATTCTTTTATCTCTTCCCCATTACTCTCATCATAGATAGGAAGTTTAGTGAATTCTACCTCCTCATCAATTCTGAGCATAGTTGGGAAGGATTCTTCAAGCTCAAGAGGATCATATGTTGATTCGGAATCATCATAAATAGGAGGACATATTTCTTGGGTCACTTCTTCCAATTCTTCAATCATATTGTGCCTTGGAGGTTGTGCACTCTCCTCCTCAACATCAACTTCAAACTCCATGGAAGAAGGCTCTTCAATTTATGATTCCCCTATGTATTCAACATATCCTAAGGCTCCAACCACTACTTTCTCTTGTTCAATCATCTCTACCTTTCTCCTCTTATTGCACTTCTTGCTTTGACTCCTCTTCTTCACCTTGGAGCATCAAGTTCACTCCCTCACTAAGTTCCTTGGGTGCTTCTCCACATTCAACAATGGGAGTGCCTTGATCGCATAAGCTTAGGCGGGATGAGACTATGTTACCAATGGCTTCTACTATGATAGCCATTTTTGCTCTTAACTCCGTAAACTTCTTTTCATCCTCCTCTTATCGCCTTAAGAGATGAGATTCAAGATCTCTCAATTCTAGCATGAGGGCTTCATCGGGAGGCGGTGGTGGAAGAGAGGGTTCATTATTTGAGGGAAGGGTATTGTAGTTGGACGGTGGTTCATATTGGTGAAATTCTTGAGGTGGTGTGTATGGACTTTGTGGTTCATGGGAGTATTGGTGTTAGAATGGTGGTGGTTCTAGATATGATTCATATGGTGGTTGGTACGGTGGGTATGGATTGGGGTCATATGAAGGTGGATGATGGTATGAGGCTTGTGAGTATGGTGAAGGGTTATATTGAGGAGGGGGTTCATATGCATATGATGATTGTGGTTGACAACCACAATGAGGGTCATCACATACATTAGATTGGTATGCATCAAGATTTGAATTGTACCCATAAGAAGCTGGAGGAGGTTGTTGCCAAGAAGGTTGTCCATAAGCTTGGGACTCCTCCCACATTTGATCTCCAAATCCTTGATGCATGCTGTCATTGTAATTTCCATCTCCTACAACATAGTTAGAACCACACTCATAGCCAAAGTCATGAGAATTCATAGTAAAAGAGAAACTAAAAACAAAAGCCAACAAGAAACAAAGAGAACAAAAATCCTACAACTAGCAAAAACGAACAAACAAACCAAAAATCAAGCTATTCATAATATATACAATAGCCAATAACATTGCACCATTGCGCTCCCCGGCAACGGCGCCATTAATTTGATAGCAAGAATCGTCGTCGGTCTAGATTTTCTTCTTAAAGAAAGGAATTACTTCGTTGTAAGCATAGCTCCAAACCAACAAACAATTCTCGCATCAAATTAAAATTATGGTTTTGTCACATGTACAAACCCTAAATAAGAATTAACCGAAGTATTTGTACTCCGGGTCGTCTGGTGCACGAAATTGTGTATGCTAATATTAATGGACTATTTCTCACAGCTTCGCACAACTAACCAGCAAGTGCACTTGGTCGTCCAAGTAATACCTTACGTGAGTAAGGGTCAAATCCCACGGAGATTGTTGGCTTGAAGCAAGCTATGGTTATCTTATTATTCTTAGTCAGGATATAATATCAATAATAATTTTTTAGTTTTAATTGTAAAAAGTAAAAGAGCATGAAATAAATACTTATTATGCAGTAATGGAGAATATGTTGGAGTTTTGGAGATGCTTTGTCTTCTGAATTCCTCCAATATAATGCTTCCTCACTTTCATAAATGTAAGGCTCCATCCATGGCAAGCTATATGTAGGGCATCACCGTTGTTAATGGCTACTTCCCATCCTCTCAGCGAAAATGGTCCAAATGCTCTGTCACAACACGGCTAATCATCTGTCGGTTCTCGATCATGTCGGAATAAGATCCCTTGATCCTTTTGCGTCTGTCACTACGCCCAACACTCGTGAGTTTGAAGCTCGTCACAGTCATCCAATCCCAGAATCCTACTCGGAATATCACAAACAAGGTTTAGACTTTCTGGATTCTCAAGGATGCTGCCAATGGATTCTAGCTTATACCATGAAGATTCTGATTAAGGAATCTAAGAGATACTCATTCAATCTAATGTAGAACAGAGGTGGTTGTCAGGCACACGTTCATGGATTGAGGAAGGTGATGAGTGTCACAGATCATCACCTTCTTCATAGTGAAGAGCGAATGAACATCT
The DNA here is from genome assembly GCF_000817695.3 of Arachis duranensis. NCBI lineage: Eukaryota > Viridiplantae > Streptophyta > Magnoliopsida > Fabales > Fabaceae > Arachis > Arachis duranensis. The sequence goes on along the minus strand of NC_029774.3, from coordinate 67,674,156 downwards.
TAGATAGGAACAAGCATGTTTGAATGGAAAACAGAAATAATTGCATTAAGTCATCGAGACGCTGCAGAGCTCCTCACCTCCAACAATGGAGTTTAGAGACTCATGCCATAAAAAGGTACAAAATTCAGATCCAAAAATGTCATGAGATATAAAATAAATCTCTAAAAGTTGTTTAAATACTAAACTAGTAGCCTAGGTTTACAGAAAATGAGTAAACTAAGATGGATAGTGCAGAAATCCATTTCTGGGGTCCACTTGGTGTGTGCTGGGGCTGAGACTTAAGCTTCTCACGTGCCTGGGATATTTTTGGAGTAGAACGCTAGGTAGTAACCTGTTTCTGGCATTGAACTCTAACTTGCATCCTGTTTTTGGCGCTGAACGCCATACTGCAACATGGAACTGGCATTAAATACCTGTTTACGTCATCTATCTTCGTGAAAAGTATGGACTATTATATATTGCTAGAAAGCCCTGGATGTCTACTTTCCAAACCAATTGAGAGCGCGCCAATTAAACCTCTGTAGCACCAAAAAATCGATTCCTAGTGCAGGGAGGTCAGAATCCAACAGCATCAGCAGTCCTTTTTCAGCCTAAATCAGATTTTTGCTCAGCTCCCTCAATTTCAGCCAGAAAATACCTAAAATTACAGAAAAACACATAAACTCATAGTAAATTCCAGAAATGTGATTTTTGCCTAAAAACTAATAAAAATCTACTAAAAACTAACTAAAACATACTCAAATCTACATGAAATTATCCCCAAATAGCGTATAAAATATCCGCTCATCACAACACCAAACTTAAACTGTTGCTTGTCCCCACGCAACTAGATAAATAAAATAGGATAAAAAGAAACTAAGAAGCAATACTATTTCAGAGTTTTAAGTGAAGCTCAGATTCTAATTAGATGAGCGGGGCTAGTAACGTTTTGCTTCTGAACAATTTTGACATCTCACTTTATCCTTTGATATTCAGAATGATTGGCATCCTTAGGAACTCAGAATTTAGATAGTATTATTGATTCTCCTAGTTTAGTATGTTGATTCTTGAACACAGTTACTTTATGAGTCTTGGTCGTGGCCCTAAGCTCTTTGTTTTCCAATATTACCACCGGATACATAAATGCCACAAACACATAACTGGGTGAACCTTTTCAGATTGTGACTTAGCTTTGCTAAAGTCCCCAATTAGAGGTGTCCAGAGTTCTTAAGCACACTCTTTTGATTTGGATCATGACTTTAACCACTCAGTCTCAAGCTTTTCACTTGGACCTGCATGCCACAAGCATATGGTTAGGGACAGCTTGATTTAGCTGCTTAGGCCTGGATTTATTTCCTTGGGCCCTCCTATCCATTGATACTCAAAGCCTTGGATCCTTTTTCACCCTTGCCTTTTGGTTTTAAGGGCTATTGGCTTTTTCTACCTCTTTTGCTTTTTCTCTCTCTCTTTTTTTTCACTGCTTTTTCTTACTTCAAGAATCAATTTTATGATTTTTCATATCAGCAATAATATTTCTCTTGTTCATCATTCTTTCAGGAGCCAACAATTTTAACATTCATAAAATTTAATATAAAAAATATGCACTGTTCAAGCATTTATTCAGAAGACAAAAAGTATCACCACCACATATAAATAATTAGAATTTTCCTTATTAAGAACTCGAAAAAAATTAAATTTTCTCTTTATTCTAAAAATCTACTATTTTTTCATGTTTGATGATGATGAGAAAAATAAATTATAGCTTAATTGGAAATAAAATCAAAATAGATATACTAATTACTACTACTCCTATATAACTTCTAAGGTAAATTCTTATAAAAATAACTATCACAGAGTTAAAGCTAAGATTAGGACTCAACAACCTTTATTTTGAGAACTGGATGTTCCTCTAGTCTGTGGGGTGCTTGATCCTTCAAGAGATAGTTTTTGATGCTTCAGTTCCTTCAAGTCACGCCTTTGCTCTTCTTGTTCCCCAAGCAATTTGCAAAGCATGCTATTTTGATTATTTTGTTCTTCCTTTATTTGGTCCATAGCTTCTTGCAACTTGGTAACCGATGCTTCAAGATGCTCCCAGTATTCAAATTGAGGGATTTCTGGGAGAAATTCCTATGCTCTCCTCTTGATGGGGTCATCCTGTACTTGATGGCATCTTTGGAGTTCTTGTTTGCAATTATGTAAAGTTCTTTTAATGGTGACTTCAGAGCGGTTGCTAGTGGGCAGTATAGAACGCCCAATGAAGTCCAGCCAGCCTCTGGCAAATGGTTTGAGATCTTCTCTCTTAAGTTGATTTGGGACGCCCTTGGTGCTAGTGGTCCACCTTGTTCCAGGGAGGCATATGTCCTCTAGAATCTTGTCTAGGCCTTTATTTGTTCTCATCATTCTCCTATTAAAGGAGTCTGGGTCATCTTTCAGCTCAGGTAGCTTAAAGATCTCCCTAATTTTGTCAAGGTGGATGTGAATAATCTTTCCTCTGACCAAGGTCTGATAGTCATAGAGAGCAATTTCAGATATTCTCTGCCTGTCTATTTGCCACAGATTAGCGTAAAATTCCTGAACTATTGTTTCTTCCCACCTTTGTTTCAGGATTAGCTAGGATTTCCCAGCTCCTGTTTCGAATTTGCTCTTGGATCTCCAGATATTCATCTTCTTTCAGATCAAATTTGACTTCCGGGATCACTGACCTTAGACCCATTATTTTGTAGTAATGGTCTGAATGTTCTTTGGTTAAGAACTTCCCTTGATTCCAAAGTGGTTTTGGAATACTCTCTTTCTTGCCTCTTGGAGTGGTTTGTTTTCCTTTAGGAGCCATGATCTTAGTGGGTATGGTTTAGTGATCACGGATAAACACTCCAAACTTAGAGGTTTGCTTGTCCTCAAGCAAAAGAAGGGAAAGGAGAGGGATAGAAGGAGAGCTAGTTTTCGAATTTTTGAGGAGAGGAGGGAGGCCGAATGTGGATTTAAAGGGAGGGGGTGGGTTTTCAAAAATTTTGAAGAAAGATAAGATAGAAGATATGATTTGTAAAAGATAAATATGATAGGAAAACGATATAATTTAAAATTAAGAAGTTGTGAAAGATATTTGAAAAAGATAAATAAGAATTTTTATCTTGAAAAAGTTTTGAGATGAATTTGAAAAGATAATTGAGTTTCGAAAAAAGATTTGAAAAGAGATTGGATGGGATTTGAAAGAGGATTTGTGTTTATGAATTAAGATACATTTGATATTTTTAAAAAGGGATTTTAGAAATTAGGATTAAAATTTTTTGAATTGAAGGATGAGAGTTTATAACATGTTTATTCAAGAAATCATGAATTGAAATATGAAAATTGAAAAAAAAGTGAAGTAAAAACGAATTTACCTCCTCCCCACAATCCTAGCGCTAACCGCCCAAACGCTGCATGTTTTGGGCGTTTAACGCCCATTTGCAGCTTCTCCTGGGCGTTCAACGCCTAGTTGTTGCTTCTAGCTGGTGTTGAACGCCAGGAACTCCTTTGTCATTGGGCCTTTTTTTGAATGCCCAGGACGCTATAAATCTGGCGTTAAACGCCCAGAAGGTGCTTCTTTCTGGCGTTCAACGCCAAGAAGATGCTTCTTTCTGCCGTTTAACGCCCAGATAGCTATCCTTACTGGCGTTGAATGCCCAGTAGATGCTTCTTTTGGTCGTTCAACGCCCAAAATAGCTCTTACTGGTTTTTTCGCACCAATGAGCTTCCTTTTTGCTGTTTTATCCTACGAATCCTTCTGTAACTTTGTGAACTCAAGCAATTGCTATTTTACCGTGAAGATAATTGACATAAACTTGTAAAAATCAATTAATTAACAAATAAGCTTTGTACATGGCTGGGTTGCCTCCCAGCAAGCGCTTCTTTATTGTCTTTAGCTAGACTATTACTGAGCTTTATTCAAGTCTCAATTTTGAGCATTCTTGCTCAAAATTGCTTTCAAGATAATGTTTAACTCACTGTCCATTAACAATGAACTTTTTGTTAGAATCATTATCCTGAAGCTCCACATATCCATATGGTGATACACTTGTAATCACATATGGACCTCTCCACTGGGATTTCAATTTCCCGGGAAATAATCTGAGCCTAGAAATAAATAGCAAAACTTTCTGCCCTGGCTCAAAGACTTTGGATGACAGTTTCTTATCATGCCATCTTTTTGCTTTTTCTTTGTAAATTTTTGCATTTTTGAAAGCATTGAGTCTGAATTCCTCTAGCTCATTTAACTGGAGCAATCGTTTTTCTCCAGCTAACTTGGCATCAAGGTTTAGGAATCTGGTTGCCCAATAGGCCTTATGTTCAGTTCCACTGGCAAGTGACAGGCTTTTCCATACACCAGCTGGTATGGAGAAGTTTCTATAGGTGTCTTGAATGCTGTTCTGTATGCCCACAGAGCATCATCCAAGCTTCTTGCCCAATCCCTTCTACGGTTAATCACGGTCCATTCCAGGATTCTTTTAAGTTCTCTATTAGCAACTTCAGCTTGCCCATTTGTCTGTGGATGGTATGGAGTGGCCACCCTGTGGCTAACTCCATACCGAACCAAAGCATAGTAAAGCTGTTTATTGCAGAAATGAGTGCCCCATCACTGATTAGTACTTTAGGGATACCAAATCTGCTGAAGATGTGTTTTTGGAGGAATTTCAGCACTGTCTTAGTATCATTAATGGGTGTTGCAATAGCTTCAACCCATTTGGATACGTAATCCACTGCCACCAGAATATAAGTGTTTAAGTATGAAGGTGGAAAAAGTCCTATGAAGTGAATACCCCATACATCAAACAACTCAATCTCCAAGATCCCTTGTTGAGGCATGGCATAACTGTGAGGCAGATTGCCAGATCTTTGGCAACTGTCACAATTAAGTACAAACACTCGGGAGTCTTTATAGAGAGTAGGCCAGTAGAAGCCACATTGGAGGACTCTTGTGGCTGTTCGCTCACTTCCAAAATGTCCTCCATACTGTGATCCATGGCAGTGCCAGAGGATCTTCTGTGCTTCTTCTTTAGGCACACACCTATGGATTACTCTGTCTGCACATCTCTTGAAGAGATATGGTTCATCCCAAAGATAGTACTTTGCATCCGTAATCAATTTCTTTATTTGCTGCCTACTGTACTCTTTGGGTATGAATCTCACTGCCTTGTAGTTTGCAATGTCTGCAAACCATGGCACTTCCTGAATGGCAAAGAGTTGCTCATCCGGAAAGTTTTCAAAGATCTCAGTAAGAGGGAGGGACGCCCCTTCTACTGGTTCTATTCGGGACAGGTGATCTGCTACTTGGTTCTCTGTCTCTTTTCTGTCTCTTATTTTTATATCAAACTCTTGCAGAAGCAACACCCATCTGATGAGTCTGGGTTTTGAATCCTGCTTTGTGAGTAGATATTTAAGAGCAGCATGGTCAGTGTACACAATCACTTTTGATCCTACTAAATAAGATCTAAACTTGTCAATGGCATAAACCACTGCAAGTAACTCTTTTTCTGTGGTTGTGTAGTTCTTCTGTGCGTCATTTAAAACACGACTGGCATAGTAAATAACATGCAGAAGCTTGTCATGCCTTTTTTCCAACACTGCACCAATGTCATGGTCATTGGCATCACACATCAATTCAAATGGTAATGTCCAGTCTGGTACAGAGATGACTGGTGCTGTGACTAGCTTAGCTTTCAGAGTCTCAAACGCCTGCAGACACTCTTTATCAAAGATAAATGGCGTGTCAGCAGCTAGTAGATTACTCAGAAGTTTGGCGATTTTTGAAAAATCTTTTATAAACCGCCTAGAGAACCCTGCGTGCCCCAGAAAGCTTCTGATTGCCTTAATATTGGCAGGTGGTGGTAATTTTTTAATTACCTCTACCTTAGCTTGATCCACCTCTATTCCCTTGTTCGAAATTTTGTCCCCAAGGACAATTCCTTCAGTCACCATAAAGTGACATTTCTCCTAGTTTAAAACCAGGTTAGTCTCTTGGCACCTCTTTAGAACAAGTGCTAGATGGTCAAGACAGGAGCTGAATGAGTCTCCAGATACTGAAAAGTCATCCATGAAGACTTCCAAAAATTTTTCCACCATATCAGAGAAAATAGAGAGCATGCACCTTTGAAATGTTGAAGGTGCATTGCACAGGCCAAATGGCATCCTTCTGTATGCAAATACTCTGGATGGATATGTGAATGCTGTTTTCTCTTGATCCTGGGGATCTACTACAATTTGGTTATAACCTGAATATCCATCCAGGAAGCAATAGTATTCTTGACCTGCTAGTTTTTCTAGCATCTGGTCTATGAATTATAAAGGAAAATGATCCTTTCTGGTAGCTGTATTGAGCCTTTTGTAATCAATACACATACACCACCCTGTAACTGTTCTTGTAGGAACCAGTTCATTTTTTTTCATTATGAACCACTGTTATGCCACCCTTCTTAGGGACGACTTGGACAGGGCTTACCCAGGGTCTATCAGAAATAGGATAAATAATCCCAGCCTCTAGTAATTTAGTGACCTCCTTCTGCACCACCTCTTTCATGGTTAGATTCAGCCGCCTTTGTGGTTGAACCACTGGCTTAGCGTCACCCTCCAATGGGATCTTATGCATGCATCTGGCAGCGCTAATGCCCTTAAGATCACTGATGGACCATCCAAGAGCTGTCTTGTGTGTCCTTAGCACTTGAATTAGTGCTTCCTCTTCTTGTGGCTCTAAGGTAGACCTTATGATTACAGGAAAGGTATCACCTTCTCCCAGAAATGCATATTTCAAGGATGGTGGTAATGGTTTGAGCTCGGGTTTGGGAGGTTTCTCCTCTTCCTGAGGGATTTTCAGAGGTTCTATTATTCTCTCTAGTTCTTCCAGATCAGGCTAAACATCTTTAAAGATATCCTCTAGCTCTGATTCGAGACTCTCAGTCATATTGACCTCTTTTACCAGAGAGTCAATAATATCAATGCTCATGTAGTCATTTGGGGTGTCTGGATGCTGCATAGCTTTGACAACATTCAACTTAAACTCATCCTCATTGACTCTCAGGGTTACTTTCCCTTTTTGGATGTCAATAAGGGTTCGACCAGTTGCTAGGAAAGGTCTTCCTAGAATGAGAGTTGCACTCTTGTGCTCCTCTATTTCCAGCACCACAAAGTCAGTGGGAAAGGCAAATGGCCCAACCTTGACAATCATGTCTTCAATCACGCCTGATGGGTGTTTAATGGAACCATCAGCAAGTTGGAGACATATCCGGGTTGGTTTGACTTCTTAACCCAAGCTTTTTGATAGTAGATGCAGGTATTAGGTTGATACTTGCCCCAAGATCATAGAGCTTGCTTGGTACAAGTACCTTCTAATGTGCATGGTATCATAAAGCTTTCGGGATCTTTAAGCTTCTCAGGTAAGCTTTTCAGAATGACTGCACTGCATTTTTTAATGAGGTAAACTTTTTCAGTTTCCCTCCAATCCTTCTTATGACTTAAGATCTCTTTCATGAACTTAGCATAAGAAGGTATTTGCTCAAGTGCCTCTGCAAACAGAATCTTTATTTCAAGAGTCCAGAGATAGTCTACAAAGTGGGCAAATTGCTTATCCTGTTCTGCTTGGCGGAGTTTCTGAGGATAAGGCATTTTGGCGTTGTATTCCTCAACCTTAGTTGTTGTAGGTTTATTGCCTACAGATGTTGGTTGAGAAGCCTTTTTAGAGGGGTTACTATCAGCACTTGTATGTGTCTGATCTCCCACTGGCGTTTGAATGCCAGGGGTGTAAGCTGGAGTGGCATTAGACGCCAACTCCTTACCTGTTTTTAGCGTCTGAACGCCAGAAATGTTCTTCCTTTGGGCGTTTAACACCAATTCCTTGCTTGTTTCTGGCGTTGAACGCCAGGACTGAGCATGGGTTGGGAGTTCAACGCCAGCTTCCCACCCATTTTCTGGCGTTTGAGCGCCAGAATTTTTCCTCTCTGGGCTCTGACTGTCCTCAGAGGGATTTTGGGTAGTAGTCTGTTCATTTCTTGGCTTCTTGCTGCCTTGAAGTGAGGTATTTAATATTTTCCCACTTCTTAATTGAACTGCTTGGCATTCTTCTGATATTTGTTTTGATAACTGCTGTTCTGTTTGCTTCAACTGTATTTTCATATTCATATTAGCCATTCTTGTTTCTTGTAGTATCTCATTGAATTTAGCTAGCTGTTTTGTTAGAAAATCCAGTTGCTGATTGAATTCAGTAACTTGTTCTGTAGGACTGAGTTCAGCAGTTACTATTTTAGCCTCTTCGTTGATAGAAGGCTCACTGCTCAAGTACAGATGCTGATTTCTGGCAACTATATCAATGAGCTCTTGAGCTTATTCAATTGTCTTTCTCATGTGTACAGATCCACCAGATGAGTGGTCTAGAGAAATCTGAGCTTTTTCTATAAGCCCATAATAGAAGATGTCCAACTGCACCCACTCTGCAAACATTTCAGAGAGGCATTTTCTTAGCATCTCTCTGTATCTCTCCCAGACATCATAAAGGGATTCATTATCTCCTTGTTTGAAGCCTTGAATGCTCAGCCTTAGCTGTGTCATCCATTTTGGAGGAAAATAGTGATTCAAGAATTTTTCTAACAGCTGTTTCCATGTCTTTATGCTATCCTTAGGTTGGTTATTTAGCCATCTCTTAGCTTGGTCTTTTACAGCAAATGGAAACAGTAACAATCTGTAGACATCCCGATCTACTTCCTTATCATGTACTGTGTCAGCAATTTGTAAAAACTGTGCCAGAAACTCTGTAGGTTCTTCCTGTTGAAGACCGAAATACTGGCAATTTCGCTGCACCATGATAATGAGTTGAGGATTCAACTCAAAACTGCTAACTCCAATGGAGGGTATACAGATACTACTCCCATATAAAGCAATAGTGGGGTTAGCATATGACCCCAGAGTCCATTTGGACTGTTCATTTTCACTTAAGTTCATAATGGAGAAAGGGAGATGATGTGAATTTATTTTATTTATTTTATTATTATAGAGGAGGTTTCGAAATAATAAAATAAAATAAAATAAAAACTAAAATAAAAAGAAAAACAAAAAGAATTTGAAAATATTTTGTGAAGAAATTCGAAAAAGTGAGGAGAGAGAAAGTGGTTAGAATATTTTTGAAAAAGCTATAATTTTAAAATTTTAAAAATGAAATCCGAAATTTTTAGAAAAAAATTCGAAATAATGGCTTTAAAAAAATAGTTAGAAAAAAATATGTATAATTTTTTTTTAATTTTGAATTTTATGATGAAAGAGAAAAACACACAAAAGACCCAAGACTTAAAAATTTTTAGATCTAATGCTCTTTGTTTTTCAAAATTTTGGAGGGAAAACACCAAGGAATACCAAACTTAAAAATTTTAAGATCAAAACACAAAGAAGACTCAATAACACTTTGAAGACTCACAAGAACAACAAGAACAAAAGAAAGAACACCAAACTTAAAATTTTTAGAAAACCACAATAAAATTTTCGAAAATTAAAGAAAATCAACAAGAGAACACCAAACTTAAAGTTTGGCCCAAGATTTAATCAAAGAAAAATTATTTTTGAAAAAAAAATTTAAAAGGAAGATACCCAATTGCCAAGAACATAAGCCAACGCTCTAGCCAACTGAGCTATAAATGTAACGTGTTTTAATATTGTATAAAAAAATATTTTTGAAAACTAATATTTTGAAAAAGCACAAGGAAAACACGAAAACACACAAAACAAGACAAACCAAAGATCAAACAAGAAAAATTGACAAGAACAATTTGAAGATCAAGGAAAAACAAGAACACACAATTCGAAAAATTGAGAGACAAAGAAAAGCATGCAATTGACACCAAACTTAGAACATGACACTAAACTCATAAAGAAAACGAAAATTCAATTAAAGAAAAATAATATTTTTGAAAAATTTTTAAAAGGAATAATAGCAGATGCAATCCTAATGACTCTAAATCAAAAAGACAAATTTTTTCCTAATCTAAGTAACACAAATCATCGTCAGTTGTTCAAATTCAAACAATCCCCGACAACGGCGCCAAAAACTTGGTGCACAAAATTGTGTATGCCAATATTAATGGACTATTTCTCACAGCTTTGCACAACTAACCAGCAAGTGCACTGGGTCGTCCAAGTAATACCTTACGTGAGTAAGGGTCGAATCCCACGGAGATTATTGGCTTGAAGCAAGCTATGGTTATCTTATTATTCTTAGTCAGGATATAATATCAATAATAATTTTTTAGTTTTAATTGTAAAAAGTAAAAGAGCATGAAATAAATACTTATTATGCAGTAATGGAGAATATGTTGGAGTTTTGGAGATGCTTTGTCCTCTGAATTCCTCCAACATAATGCTTCCTCACTTTCATAAATGCAAGGCTCATTCCATGGCAAGCTGTATGTAGGGCATCACCGTTGTCAATGGCTACTTCCCATCCTCTCAGTGAAAATGGTCCAAATGCTATGTCACAGCACGGCTAATCATCTGTCGGTTCTCGATCATGTCGGAATAAGATCCCTTGATCCTTTTGCATCTGTCACTACGCGCAACACTTGCGAGTTTGAAACTTGTCACAGTCATCCAATCCTAGAATCCTACTCAGAATACCACAGACAAGGTTTAGACTTTCCAGATTCTCAAGGATGCTGCCAATAGATTCTAGCTTATACCACGAAGATTCTGATTAAGGAATCTAAGAGATACTCATTCAATCTAATGTAGAACGGAAGTGGTTGTCAGGAAGACGTTCATGGATTGCGGAAGGTGATGAGTGTCACAGATCATCACCTTCTTCATAGTAAAGCGTGAATGAACATCTTAGATAGGAACAAGCATGTTTGAATGGAAAACAGAAATAATTGCATTAAGTTATCGAGACGCTGCAGAGCTCCTCACCCCCAACAATGGAGTTTAGAGACTCATGCCGTCAAAAGGTACAAAATTCAGATCCAAAAATGTCATGAGATATAAAATAAGTCTCTCAAAGTTGTTTAAATACTAAACTAGTAGCCTAGGTTTACACAAAATGAGTAAACTAAGATGGATAGTGCAGAAATACATTTTTGGGGCCCACTTGGTATCTGCGGGGCTGAGACTTAAGCTTCTCATGTGCCTGGGCTATTTTTGGAGTTGAACGCCAGGTTGTAACCTGTTTCTGGCGTTGAACTCTAACTTACAACCTGTTTCTGGCGCTGAACGCCAGATTGCAACATGGAACTGGCGTTAAACGCCAGTTTACGTCATTTATCTTCGCGCAAAGTATGGACTATTATATATTGCTGAAAATCCCTGGATGTCTACTTTCCAACCCAATTGAGAACGCGCCAATTGGACCTCTGTAGCTCCAAAAAATTCATTCCGAGTGCAGGGAGGTCAGAATCCAACAACATCAGCAGTCCTTTTTCAGCCTAAATCAGATTTTTGCTTAGCTCCCTCAATTTCAGCCAGAAAATACTTGAAATTACAGAAAAACACACAAACTCATAGTAAAGTCCAGAAATATGATTTTTGCCTAAAAACTAATAAAAATCTACTAAAAACTAACTAAAACATACTCAAATCTACATGAAATTACCCCCAAAAAGCGTATAAAATATCCATTCATCATCGTCTCACGAGGATTGCAATGAAGTGTATGATTATTGGCTATGAGGTATGTTTTGGGGTTTTTGGAATAAGAGACATGAAAAGTAAATGATAAGGAAATGCAAATAACAAAAAAGCCTTGGCAAGGGTTGGTGATCAAGGATCTGTATCCTTGTCACTAACCACAACATGAGAATTGGCAAGGATCAACCCCATTAAGTCATCCTCTAACTAATAAGGGGGAGTCAAATGAGCTATGTCAATCCAAGTCCATAAGTCCTAGGTCTCCACCAATTCAATTAGTGAGATCTAAGGTTAATGGCTCCCAATCATCAATCAGTTGGACATTAGCAACTCAAGAGTTCCTAAGTTACCTTCCCAAGCCAAGAGCATAAAATTCTACTCTAAAATCCTTCCAAGCATTTTGTCAAACACTTGGAAGGCATAAAAGGAAAGCATAATAAATGACAAGAAAGATAGTAAGATCTAACAACTACCAAGTGCAATTAAACAAGTTCAACAATAAAGAAAATCAAACATTAAATTGCATTAAAATAAACCAAATCCAATAAGAGTTCATCATCACAAAAGATAGCAAAAAGGGGGATTAACATGGAAACTAAGAGGAATCGAGAATATAAAATTAAAAATTTGACTTGACTTATAAGAAATAGTTATGTTTTAAAAATTTTTGAATAAGTCAACTCAAATTTTTGAAAATTATGAGCAAAATAAGGAAAAAATATTTTTTTGATTTTTGAATTTTTAATGAGGAGAGAGAAAAACGCAAATATGAACCAAAACATGAAAATTTTGAATCAAAACACTTAATGCATGCAAGAACACTATGAATGTCAAGATGAACACCAAGAACACTTTGAAGATCAAGATGAACATCAAGACTTATTTTTGAAAAATTTTCAAGAAAAGAAAAACATGCAAGACAGCAAACTTTGAAATTTTTCATATTTAGACACTAAGAATTCAAAAATGCATATGAGAAACAACAAAAAACACAAAACAAGAAAATATTAAGATCAAACAAGAAGACTTACCAAGAACCACTTGAAGATCATGAAGAACATCATGCATGAGTTCTCGAAAAATGCATAAATTTTAAAAACATGCAATTGACACCAAACTTAAAAATTGACACTAGACTCAAACAAGAAACACAAAATATTTTTTTGGTTTTTATGATTTTATTAAATTTTTTGTATTTTTTTTCGAAAATAATCTTTAGAAAAACAAAAAAGAGAAAAAGATTTTTTGAAAGATTTTTGAAAACTTTTTGAAAAGAAAATTACCTAATTTGAGCAAGAAGATGAACCGTTAGTTGTCCAAACTCGAACAATCCCCGGCAACGGCGCCAAAAACTTGGTACACGAAATTGTGATAATCAACAATGATGCCAAAAACTTGGTAGCGCTCTCCAACATGAATCACACTTTGTCACAACTTCGCACAACTAACCAGTAAGTGCACTGGGTCGTCCAAGTAATAAACCTTACGTGAGTAAGGGTCGATCCCACGGAGATTGTTGGTATGAAGCAAGCTATGGTCATCTTGTAAATCTCAGTTAGGCAGATTATAATGGTTAAAGGTTTTCGAAATTAATAATAAATAAAGCATAAAATAAAGATAGAGATACTTATGTAAATCATTGGTGGGAATTTCAGATAAGTGTATGGAGATGCTTTGTCCCTGTTGAATCTCTGCTTTCCTACTACCTTCCTTCAATCCTTCATACTCGTTTCTATGGCAAGCTGTATGTAGGGCATCACCGTTGTCAATGGCTACTTCCCATCCTCTCAATGAAAATGGTCCAAATGCTCTTGTCACAGCACGACTAATCATCTGTCGGTTCTCGATCATGTTAGAATAGAATCCATTGATTCTTTTGCGTCTGTCACTACGCCCAACAATCGCGAGTTTGAAGCTCATCACAGTCATTCAATCCCTGAATCCTACTCAGAATACCACAGACAAGGTTTAGACTTTCCAGATTCTCAAGAATGGCCGCCAATAATTCTAGCTTATACCACGAAGATTCTGGTTAAGGAATCCAAGAGATATTCGCTCATTCTAAGGTAGAACAGAAGTGGTTGTTAGTCACGCGTTCATAGGTGAGAATGATGATGAGTGTCACGGATCATCACATTCATCATGTTAAAGTGTAACGAATATCTTAGAATAAGAATAAGCTGAATTGAATAGAAAATAGTAGTAATTGCTTTAAAACTCAAGGTACAGCAGAGCTCCACACCCTTAATCTATGGTGTGTAGAAACTCCACCGTTGAAAATACATAAGTGATAGTGGTCCAGGCATGGCCGAATGGCAAGCCCCCAAAGTCTAAGAACTAAACGTCCAAAGATAGATGCCAAGATCCCTAATACAATAGTAAAATGTCCTATTTATACAAGACTAGTTACTAGGGTTTACAGAAATAAGTCTAAATGCAGAAATCCACTTCCGGGGCCCACTTTAGTGTGTGTTTGGGCTGAGCTTAAGCTTTACACGTGCAGAGGCTTCTTTTGGAGTTAAACGCCAAGTTGTAACGTGTTTTTGGCGTTTAACTCTGGTTTGTGACGTGTTTCTGGCGTTTTATTTACTCCAGAATGCAGCATGGAACTGGCGTTGAACGCCAGTTTGTGTCATCTGAACTCGAACAAAGTATGGATTATTATATATTGATGGAAAGCTCTAGATGTCTACTTTTTAACGCCGTTGAAAGTGCGCCATTTGGAGTTCTATAGCTTCAGAAAATGCATTTCGAGTGCAGGGAGGTTAGAATCCAACAGCATCAGTAGTCCTTTGTCAGCCTGAATAAGATTTTTGCTCAGGTCCCTCAATTTCAGCTAGAAATTACGTAAAATCATAGAAAAACACACAAACTCATAGTAAAAGTCCAAAAATGTGAATTTTGCATAAAAACTAACAAAAACATCCCTAAACGTAGCTAGATCCTACTAAAAACTACCTAAAAACAATGCCAAAAAGCGTATAAATTATCCGCTCATCACAACACCAAACTTAAATTGTTGCTTGTCCCCAAGGAACTGAAAATCAAATAGGATAAAAGAAGAGAATATACTATAAATCCTAAAATATTAATGAATATTAGTTTTAATTAGATGAGCTAGACTTGTAGCTTTTTTTTTGCTTCTGAACAGTTTTGGCATCTCACTTTATCCTTTGATGTTTAGAATGATTGGCATCTATAGGAACTCAGAGTTCAGATAGTGTTATTAATTCTCCTAGTTAAGTATGTTGATTCTTGAACACAGCTACTTTTATGAGTCTTGGTCGTGGCCCTAAGCACTTTGTTTTCTAGTATTACCACCGGATACATAAATGCCACAGACACATAACTGGGTGAACCTTTTCAGATTGTGACTTAGCTTTGCTAAAGTCCCAGTTAGAGGTGTCCAGAGCTCTTAAGCACACTCTTTTTGCTTTGGATCACAACTTTAACCACTCAGTCTCAAGCTTTTCACTTGGACCTGCATGCCACAAGCACATGGTTAGGGACAGCTTAATTTAGCCGCTTAGGCCTGGATTTTATTTCCTTGGGCCCTCCTATCCATTGATGCTCAAAGCCTTGGATCCCTTTTACCCTTGCCTTTTGGTTTTAAGGGCTATTGGCTTTTTCTGCTTGCTTTTTCTTTTTCTTTTATATTTATTTTCGCCACTTTTTTTTTGCAAGCTTTGTTCTTCAATGCTTTTTCTTGCTTCAAGAATCAATTTTATGATTTTTCAGATCATCAATAACATTTCTCTTGTTCATCATTCTTTCAAGAGCCAACAATTTTAACATTCATAAACAAAAAGAAAAAAATTTGCACTGTCCAAGCATTTATTCAGAAAACAAAAAGTATTGTCACCACATCAATATAACTAAACTAAATTCAAGGATAATTTCGAAATTCATTAACTCAAGTCTTCTAGAGAAGTGTTGAGTTGTTCTCAATAGTTGTTTGGAGGAAAATGCATCCCTTGAGGTATCTCAGTGATTTCTTGATGATGAGCTTCCTCATGTGTCTCTTGAGATCCATGAATGGGCTCTCTTGTTTGCTCCATCCTCTTCTTAGTGATGGGCTTATCCTCTTCAATGAGAATGTCTCCTTCTATGATAACTCCAGCTGAGTAGCATAGATGGCAAATAAGATGAGGAAAAGTTAGCCTTGCCATGGTGGAGGACTTTTCGGCTATTTTGTAGAATTCAAGAGAGATGACTTCATGAACTTCTACTTCCTCTCCAATCATGATTCTATGGATCATGATGGCCCGATCCACAGTAACTTCGGATCGGTTGCTAGTGGGGATGATGGAGCGTTGGATGAACTCCAACCATCCTCTAGCCACAGGCTTTAGGTTCAGTCTTCTTAATTGAACCGGCTTGCCTTTTAAGTCTCTTTTCTATTGAGCTCCTTCCACACATATGTCCATAAGAACTTGGTCCAACCTATGATCAAAGTTGACCCTTCTAGTGTAGGGGTGTGCATCTCCTTGCATCATAGGCAAGTTGAATGCCAACCTCACATTTTCTGGACTGAAATCTAAGTATTTCCCCCGAACCATTATAAGATAATTCTTTGGATTCGGGTTCATACTTTGATCATGGTTCCTAGTGATCCATGCATTGGCATAAAACTCTTGAACCATTAGGATTCTGACTTGTTGAATGGGGTTGGTCAAAACATCCCAACCTCTTCCTTGGATCTCATGTCGGATCTCCGGATACTCATTTTTCTTGAGCTTTAAAGGGACCTCAGGGATCACTTTCTTCTTGGCCACAACTTCATAGAAGTGGTCTTGATGGACCTTTGAGATGAATCTCTCCATCTCCCATGACTCGGAGGTGGAAGCTTTTGTCTTCCCTTTCCTTTTTCTAGAGGTTTCTCCGGCCTTAGGTGCCATAAGTGGTTATGGAAAAACAAAAAAGCTATGCTTTTACCACACCAAACTTAGAATATTGCTCGCCCTCGAGCAAGAGAAGAAAGAAGAGAAGAAGAAGAAGAAAAAAATGGAGGAGAAGGAGAGAGGTGTGTATTTGGCCAAGGGGGAGAAGAGAGGGTTGTGTTGTGTGAAAATGAAGAAGGATAGAGGGGTTTATATAGTGGAGGGAGAGGGGTTAAGGTTCATCCATATTAGGTGGGTTTGGATGGGAAAGGGATTTTGAATTTGAAGGTAGGTGGGGTTTATGGGGAAGAGTGGATGGATGTGAGTGGTGAAGAGGTGATGGGGAAGAGAGATTGAGGTGATTGGTGAAGGGTTTTTGGGGAAGAGTGTTATTGGATTGTGTGAAGAAGAGAGAAGGTAAATTGAGGTAGGTAGGGATCCTATGGGGTCCACATATCCTGAGATGATCCTGTGGGGTCCACAGATCCTGAGGTGTCAAGGATTATCAGTCCTGCATCAATGAGGCGTGTAAAATGCCCTCTGCATGCAATCCTGGCGTTTAACTCCAGATTGATGCTTGTTTCTAGCCTTAAACGCCAGTTCTATGCTTGTCTTGGGTGTTCAACGCCAGTTTGCAGCATGTTTCTGGCGTTGAACGCCAGTTCCATGCTTGTTTCTGGTGTTTAACGCCAGCTCTCCTCAAGGTGTAATCCTGGCATTTAAAAGCCAGATTGTTGCTTGTTTCTGGCGTTCAACGGCAGATTCATGCTCTGTTCTGGCGTTGAACGCCAGCCAGATGCTTCTTACTGGCGTTCAAACGCCAATAAGCTATTCCTCTAGGGTGTGCTGTTTCTTCTGTTGTTTTTGATTCTGTTTTTAATTTTAGTATTTGTTTTGTGGCTCCCCATGATCATGAACCTAATAAAACATAAAAGAAAAAATAAAATAAAAATAAAATTAGATAAATAAAAATTGGGTTGCCTCCCAATAAGCGCTTCCTTAATGTCACTAGCTTTACAGTATGCTCTCATGGAGCTTCACAGGTGATCAGGTCAATGTTGTGGACTCCCAACACCAAACTTAGAGTTTGAATGTGGGTGTTCAATACCAAACTTAGAGTTTGATTGTGGGGGCTTTGTTTAACTCTGTATTGAGAGAAACTTTTCATGCTTCCTCTCTATGGTTGTAGAGGAATATCCATGAACTTTAAACACAAGGTAGTCCCTATTTAATTGAAGGACTAGCTCTCCTCTGTGGCTGGGAAGGGTCTTCCAAGGATGATGCATTCATCCTCCTCCTTTCTAGTGTCTAAGATTATGAAATCAGCAGGGATGTAAAGGCCTTTAACCTTTACTAACATGTCCTCTACCAATCCATAAGCTTGTCTTACTGACTTGTCTGCCATTTGTAATGAGAATGTGGTAGCCTGTACCTCAAAGATCCTTAGTTTCTCCATTACAGAGAGTGGCATAAGATTTATACCTGACCCCAGGTCACACAGAGCCTTCTCAAAGATCATGGTGCCTATGGTACAGGGTATTAGGAATTTACCAGGATATTGTTTCTTTTGAGGTAAAGTTTGTTGAATCCATGTATCTAGTTCACTAACGAGCAAGGGAGGTGCATCTTCCCAAGTCTCATTACCAAACAACTTGGCATTCAGCTTCATGATAGCTCCTAGATATTGAGCAACTTGTTCATGAATGGCAGAAGGAGGTTTAAAGGAATCTCTATGGTCTCTATATGAGCCTCAGATTCCTTTAGGTCCTCAATAGGGAACTCCTTCTTGTCTGGGAGACGTCCCATGAGGTCTTCCTCATTGGGATTCACATCCTCCCCTTCCTCTCTAGGTTCGGCCATTTTGATTATATCAATGGCCTTGCACTCTCTTTTTGGATTCTCTTTAGTATTACTTGGGAGAGTACTAGGAAGAGTTTCAGTGATTTTCTTACTCAGCTGGCCCACTTGTGCCTCCAAATTTCTGACGGAGGACCTTGTTTCACTCATGAAACTTAAAGTGGCCTTAGACAGATCAGAGACTATATTTTTTAAGCTAGAGGAGCTTTGCTCAGAATTCTCTGTCTGTTGTTGAGAAGATGATGGAAAAGGCTTGCTATTGTTAAGCCAGTTTCTTCCACCATTATTAAAGCCTTGTTGAGGCTTCTGTTGATCCTTCCATGAGAAATTTGGATGATTTCTCCATGAGAAATTATAGGTGTTTCCATAAGGTTTACCCATGTAATTTACCTCTGCTATTGCAGGGTTCTCAGGATCATAGGCTTCTTCTTCAGCAGATGCCTCTTTAGTACTGTTGGATGCATTTTGCCATCCATTCAGACTTTGAGAAATCATGTTGACTTGCTGAGTCATCATTTTGTTCTGAGCCAATATAGCATTCAGAGCATCAATCTCAAGAACTTCCTTCCTCTGAGGCATCCCATTATTCATAGAATTCCTCTCAGAAGTGTACATGAATTGGTTATTTGCAACCATGCAATAAGTTCTTGAGATTCTGTAGGTGTTTTCTTTAGGTGAATGGATCCACCTGCAGAATGGTCCAGTGACATCTTAGAAAACTCAGATAGACCATAATAGAATATATCCAAAATGGTCCACTCTGAAAGCATGTCAAAAAGGACACCTTTTGGTCATCTGCTTGTATCTTTCCCAAGCTTCATAGAGGGATTCACCATCTTTTTGTTTGAAGGTCTGAACATCCACTCTAAGCTTGCTCACCTTTTGAGGAGGAAAGAACTTAGCCAAGAAGGTCATGACCAGCTTATCCCAAGAGTCCAGGCTATCTTTAGGTTGTGAGTCCAACCATATTCTAGCTCTGTCTCTAACAGCAAAAGGGAAAAGCATGAGCCTGTAGACTTCAGGATCTACTCCATTAGTCTTAACAGTCTCACAAATCTTCAAGAACTCAGTTAAAAACTGGTAGGGATCTTCTGATGGAAGTCCATGGAACTTGCAGTTCTGTAGCAGTAGAGCAACTAGTTGAGGTTTCAGCTCAAAATTGTTTGCTCCAATGGCAGGGATTGAGATGCTTCTTCCATCAAACTTGGAAGTAGGTGTAGTATAATCACCAAGCATCCTTCTTGCATTATTATTTTTGGCTGCCATCTCCTCTTCCTTTTCGAAAACTTTTGTAAGGTTGTCTCTGGATTGTTGTAATTTAGCTTCTCTTAGTTTCCTCTTCAAAGTCCTTTTAGGTTCAGGGTCTGCTTCAACAAGAATATTCTTGTCCCTGCTCTTGCAAGGGAACAAAAAAGGGTCCATCTACTGTACAGATGCATTTTTGTACAGATTTACAGATTTTGATTTAAAAGCGTATCACTAAAAGTGTTGCTTAAAGAGAAAGTGTTACGCTTAATCGTTAACTTGGCTCTGAGACCAATTTTTAAAGTCGTCTTTTCTTTTAATTTTCTTTTTCGAAATTTCTATTAACTCTTCGAATAATTTTCCAATTCATAATAAAAAGTATTGACCGTATTACTAGTATTTATAATTCTGATTTTTATAGTTTTTCAATCTTGTTTTAGTTTATAATATTCTTTTTTGCATGGATTATTGTATATAAAATATTTTATCTGTTTGTCTTTTTCTTTAATATAATTTCTTAAATCCTCAAAAACTTCTTTTATTTCTACACTTTCTGTTGTTTCTAAATATCTTTTTAATTTTTCAACTTCATTTTTTTCGCCCTTTTTCTTTTTATTTTATTTTCTGATTTTTCAATCTTTTTATGCTTCATTATTTATTTTAAAATTTCTGCAAACTCTATCATTGATTATCACTATTTTCTAGAGATTCTATTAATTTTTCTAGCTCTTCGACTTCTCTTTTTAACTTGTCATAGATTATTTTTAGAGCTTCAAGTGCTCTTTGATTTATTTCAGAAAACTGTAAATAATTCAACCGATTTTCTCTTTCAAAGAGCTCTTGTTTCTTGTCTTGATAAGTTACATATATTTTTTCTTTATTTATTGTCATAATTTAATGTTTAGGGTTTCATTTAATTTTTCGACCTTTTTTGTTAATTCATTTATTTCAGAATTTTCTTCTTTAATCTTTAACTTGGATAAACTTAAAGGGCTATTAATTTTAGATTCTCTTATTTGAAAATTCGATGAAACTAATTTTCTTGATGGTTCTTTTAATAATAGAACTGGGTTTTCAATAGCTTTATATTTTGGTATTTCTGTTTTTACAATTTTCTGAAATAATTCATCAACATAAATTCTTTCTCTGTTTTTAAATATTATACTATGATGGCTATTTGTTAAAGCATAATTTATTGCATATGTAATTGAAAAAGGTTCATCGTCTTGTTCCATTAGATTATTTCTATGAAATTTATAAGCCAAACTTATAGATCTTCCAAGGTTTTCAGTTGATAAAGGTATAGCATATCCAAGATGGGCATTGAATTTAACATTTATTTTTTGTTGATCCTTAATTTTCTCAATCTGTTTACTCAATTCTTCATCATTTATCAAAGCTATTTCAAGTTCTCCATTGTCGGATTTTATCTTTATAGGGGCTTCAAGTTGAATTTTTCTATAGTATATTATATTTTTTCTATTAAAAACTTCTTTTTAAAAGATTTTGTTTATTAAAATTTTCATTTGATTTGAGATTTAATTCTGTTTTTAGAACAGCCTGTTTTTCATTATCTAATAAAGCAGTTAATCTATAATAATCAGATTCTTTTGTTAATTCTAAGCTTTCTAAATAATTCACAACTAAGAGATTAGGATAAAGGCGTACCTTTCTGGAGAAAAACTTCCTTTATTTAGTATATTTTACAGAAGATGTTTTTATCTCCAGAGGGGAGATTGTAGATACTAACTCCAGAGGGGAGTTTAGAATTGGTTTTCTCTAAGGGAATTCTTCTTCAGACTATA
Source organism: Arachis duranensis (assembly GCF_000817695.3). Lineage (NCBI taxonomy): Eukaryota > Viridiplantae > Streptophyta > Magnoliopsida > Fabales > Fabaceae > Arachis > Arachis duranensis. The sequence goes on along the minus strand of NC_029774.3, from coordinate 67,652,762 downwards.
GAATCGCCTCGGCAGCTTCCTCCTTGCTCTCCTAGCATATGAGTACTCTTAGCCTCCTGCTTTCTATTGTCTGATACCTTCTACAATTGCCTAAGCAACCTATTTATAATAGTTGGGTTTGATGGACAATTCCCATCCTTACCCTTCTTATGACGTCATTGCTTACGTCATTGCTTGCTATCTTGCACCAGCTACATTGTTGGTGCTTTATGACCTAAGTGCTTACGTCACTATGCAATAATGTTGAGAGATGCTTCAGATGTGCTGTCCTCCTCTTTCATCATGTGACCTTCAGATGCGTTGTCTTCTTCCTTTATCATGTGGGTTGATTCCGTTTTATTATTGCTTTCTTCATATATCTCTGAGGCACATAGCTGGCACTTGTGGTCTTCTCTGTCTTTTATTAAATAGCAGAGATTCCTCTTTATCCCTTCAGGGAGCTTTTCTAAAATTCCAGATAAGTTGTAGAATGCTGATTTAAATTCCACCAAGAGTCTCATCTCTCTTTCTTCAATTTCATTTCTTTTACTGGACACAAGCAGAGTATTTCTACTTTTATAATTAATCCTTGTGTGAGATTCCTACTTTTATAATTAATTCTTGTGCAAAATTCCTTCGTTATTTTTTGAGTTCTTTCAAAAACCCTTGCTAATGTGCTGGCTAGTCTTCCTTCATGACTGTAACTTGTTAAATCTTGAATTTGATCAATTGGTTGAAAATTTTCTAGAAAAATGGACATGAATATTACTTGGTATGCTGGAACAAAGCATTCTTCTTCTTCATTAAAAATAGGTTGACTGTTTGTAAATTTTAGGGATATATCCCTTGGATTTACATTGTCAATCATATTTTTAAATCTCTTTACTTCATCAATGAATCCTGCAGGAAACTCACTAATAATTTTTAGATCATTAAAAGTTAAAATTGTATCAATTAATCCAAACTGGAAAAACTGATAGGTGTCAGATGGGGAAGCATCTGAAAATATAACCAGCTTTGTTAGCTGTTCTTTGGCAATAAGATAATATCCCAAGATTGCCCTTTTTTCTTCAGTCCAATTTAGGACTATGTTAAGGGTTTCTCTAAGATTTGTTCTACAGACCCTTTTCTTTTTCTTGATTTCAGTCCTTGTAGGAATGTTCTTATTATCCCTGTTCTCTGGGTTTGAATTGGAGCTTTATCTGCTCTTTTTAGGGTTTGCTCTGGATGAAGAGCTTCATATTCCCTGAAGGATTCCTTTGCTTCGTCCAGTGTTAAAAACCCTTCTTTATGAATTATCCTTGATTGATGTGTAAATGGTGCTGCTTTTTCCCAGGCATCATATACTCCCTTCATGTGGCCATTATAAATTACATAATATTTTTTATCTTGGGTGGATTTTTTGATAATTTCAGCAATTGTTTTATTTTCTGAAATTTTTTCTTCACCTGATTTGTCCACCACGCTTAGCTGGCTGAACTCTGATGGTTTTGGTTGTTGTGTTGATTTCATTGCTTCGATGGCCTTCTTGAGGGATTGGATCTATGTCCTTATTTGCTGACAATGCTTGCATTTTTCGAGTTCTTGTTCATATTTTTGAATTTCTTGATCTAATGCGTTGTAGATTGGTGCACGAAATTGTGATCAATACTTTTCACAAATCAAATAATCCCCGGTAATGAATTCAAAAACTTGGTGTTCAATACCATGGCATAAACACAACTTCGCACAACTAACCAGCAAGTGTACTGGGTCGTCCAAGTAATAAACCTTACGCGAGTAAGGGTCGATCCCACAGAGATTGTTGGTATGAAGCAAGCTATGGTCACCTTGTAAATCTTAGTCAGGCAAACTCAAATGGGTATAGTGATAAACGCATAAAACATAAAGATTAAGATAGAGATACTTATGTAATTCATTGGTAGGAATTTCAGATAAGCGTATGAAGATGCCTTCCCTTCCGTCTCTCTGCTTTCCTACTGTCTTCATCCAATCTTTCTTCCTCCTTTCCATGGCAAGCTTATGCAAGGGTTTCACTGTTGTCAGTGGCTACCTCCCATCCTCTAAGTGGAAATGTTCAACGCACCCTGTCA
>NC_029774.3:67647699-67648236 GCF_000817695.3 Arachis duranensis | reverse complement strand
TTGTCCCATGTTGGAACTTAATTCTCCTAGGGAGGTGTTTAGTTGCTCCCAATAGTTTTGTGGTGGAAAGTGCATCCCTTGAGGAATCTCAGGGATCTCATGATGAGTGGGGTCTCTTGTGTGCTCCATCCTCTTCTTAGTGATGGGCTTGTCCTCATCAATAGGGGTGTCTCCCTCTATGTCATCTCCAACTGAATAACAGACGTGACAAATGAGATGAGGGAAGGCTAACCTTGCCAAGGTAGAGGACTTGTCCGCCACCTTATAAAGCTCTTGAGCTATAACCTCATGAACTTCTATTCCTTTTCCAATCATGATGCTATGAATCATGATAGCCCAGTCTATGGTAACTTCGGACCGGTTGCTAGTGGGAATGATTGAGCGTTGGATAAACTCCAACCATCCTCTAGCCACGGGTTTGAGGTCATGCCTTCTCAATTGAACCGGCTTCCCTCTTGAATCTCTCTTCCATTGGGCGCCCTCTTCACATATGACTGTGAGGACTTGGTCCAACCTTTGATCAAAGTTGACCCTTCT
>NC_029774.3:67645542-67646290 GCF_000817695.3 Arachis duranensis | reverse complement strand
CAAGGATGATGGATTCATCCATGCACTTCCCAGTCTCTAGGACTATGAAATTAGTAGGGATGTAATGGTCTTCAACTTTAACCAGAACATCCTCTACAAGTCCATAGGCTTGTTTTCTTGAATTGTCTGCCATCTCTAGTGAGATTTTTGCATCTTACACCTCAGGGATCCCTAACTTCTCCATTACAGAGAGAGGCATGAGGTTTACACTTGACCCTAAGTCACACAAGGCATTCTTGAAGGTCATGGTGCCTATGGTACAAGGTATTGAAAACATCCCAGGATCCTGCCTCTTTTGAGGCAGTTTCTGCCTAGCCAAGTCATCCAGTTCTTTGGTGAGCAAAGGGGGTTCATCCTCCCAAGTCTCATTTCCAAATAACTTGTCATTTAACTTCATGATTGCTCCAAGGTATTTAGCAACTTGCTCTTCAGTGACATACTCATCCTCTTCAGAGGAAGAATACTCATCAGAGCTCATGAATGGCAGAAGTAAGTCCAATGGAATCTCTATGGTCTCATTTTGAGTCTCAGATTCCCATGGTTCCTCATTGGGGAACTCATTGGAGGCCAGTGGACGTCCATTGAGGTCTTCCTCAGTGGCGTTCACTGTCTCTCCTTCCTCCCAAAATTCGGCCATGTTGATGGCCTTGCACTCTCCTTTTGGATTTTCTTCTGTATTGCTTGGGAGAGTACTAGGAGGGAGTTCAGCAACTTTCTTGCTCAGCTGTCCCACTTGTGCCTCCAAATT
>NC_029774.3:67645293-67645377 GCF_000817695.3 Arachis duranensis | reverse complement strand
AGGCTTGCTATTGCTAAACCTGTTTCTTCCACCATTATTGTTGTTGAAACCTTGTTGAGGTCTTTGTTGATCCTTCCATGAGAA
>NC_029774.3:67644176-67644633 GCF_000817695.3 Arachis duranensis | reverse complement strand
AACAAGAATGCTTTTGTCCTTGCTCCTGCTCATAAGAAAGAGAAGGGAACAAGAAATGTGGAATCCTCTATGTCACAGTATAGAGATTCCTTTAGGTGTCAGAGGAAAAGAAGAGTAGAAGACAGAAGTCGAAAATTCGAACTTAACAGAGAGATGGAGTTCGAATTTTGCATTAAGGAATAGTGTTAGTCCATAAACAGAAGGATGTGAGAAGAAGGGAAGTAATTTTCGAAAATTAAGTAAAAGAGTTTGAAAATATTTTTGAAAAACACTAATTGATTTTCGAAAATGAAAGTGGAAAAGAAATCAAGTGATATTTGAAAAAGATTTTGAAATGAGAAATCAAAAAGATTTGATTGAAAACTATTTTGAAAAAGATGTGGTTAAGAAGATATGATTAGTTTTAAAAAGTTGTGATTGAGAAGATATGATTTGAAAAACATTTTTTTTAAAAGGT
>NC_029774.3:67642644-67644059 GCF_000817695.3 Arachis duranensis | reverse complement strand
AATATACTTGAAATGTTGAATCAAATCATTAATTGATGGTAAGTATCTTTGAAAATGGAAAGAAATTGAATTTGAAAAAGATTTGATTGAAAAGATATGATTTGAAAAAGATTTGATTTTGAAAAGATTTTGAAAACTTGAAAAAAATCTGCATTGAAAACAAAATCTTCCCTCTTGTGCCATCCTGGCGTTAAACGCCCAGAATGGTGCACATTCTGGCGTTTAACGCCCAAAACTCTACCATTTTGGGCGTTAAACGCCCAACCAGGTACCCTGGCTGGCGTTTAAACGCCTGTCTGTCCTTCTTCACTGGGCGTTTTGAACGCCCAGCTTTTTCTGTGCAATTCCTCTGCTGTATGTTCTGAATCTTCAATTCTCTGTATTATTGACTTGAGAAGACACAAATTAAAAATATTTTTGGATTTTTAAAAGTGAGGAATGAACAAGTATTATCTTAGAATGGAGGCAAGCATGATTGAATGAGAAACAGTAGTAATTTGCATTAATCCATCAAGACACAGCAGAGCTCCTCACCCCCAACCATGGGGTTTAGAGACTCATGCCATGGAAAGTACACAAAGAAAAAGTGTAAAGTGTCATGAGATACTGATACAATGTCAAAAGATCCTATTAATAGTAAACTAGTATCCTAAGGTTTACAGAAATGGGTAAATGACATAAAAATCCACTTCCGGGCCCACTTGGTGTGTGCTTGGGCTGAGAAATGAAGTATTTTCGTGTAGAGACCTTTTCTGGAGTTAAACGCCAGCTTTCATGCCAGTTTGGGCGTTTAACTCCAAGTTTTATGCCAGTTCCGGCGTTTAACGCTGGAATTTCTGAGGGTGACTTTGAGCGCCGATTTGGGCTATCAAATCTTGGGCAAAGTATGGACTATCATATATTGCTGGAAAGCCCAGGAAGTCTACTTTCCAATGCCGTTGAGAACGCGCCAATTGGGCTTCTGTAGCTCCAGAAAATCCGCTTCGAGTGCAGGGAGGTCAGAATCCAACAGCATCTGCAGTCCTTTTTGGTCTCTGAATCAGATTTTTGCTCAAGACCCTAAATTTCAGCCAGAAAATACCTGCAATCACAGAAAAACACACAAACTCATAGTAAAGTCCAGAAAAGTGAATTTTAGCTAAAAACTAATAAAAATATACTAAAAACTAACTAGATTATACTAAAAACATACTAAAAATAATGCCAAAAAGCATACAAATTATCCGCTCATCACTTCCCTTCCGTCTCTCTGCTTTCCTACTGTCTTCATCCAATCCTTCTTACTCTTTTCCATGGCAAGCTTATGCAAGGGTTTCACCGTTGTCAGTGGCTACCTCCCAACCTCTCAGTGGAAATGTTCAACGCCCCCTGTCACGGCACGGCTATCCATCTGTCGGTTCTCAATCAGGCCAGAA
>NC_029774.3:67619581-67642157 GCF_000817695.3 Arachis duranensis | reverse complement strand
CTTGTGCCAGTTCCGGCGTTTAACGCTGGGAATTCTGAGGGTGACTTTGAACGCCGGTTTGGGCCATCAAATCTTGGGCAAAGTATGGACTATCATATATTGCTGGAAAGCCCAGGATGTCTACTTTCCAACGCCGTTGAGAGCGCGCCAATTGGGCTTCTGTAGCTCCAGAAAATCTACTTCGAGTGCAGGGAGGTCAGAATCCAACAGCATCTGCAGTCCTTTTCAGTCTCTGAATCAGATTTTTGCTCAGGTCCCTCAATTTCAGCCAGAAAATACCTGAAATCACAGAAAAACACACAAACTCATAGTAAAGTCCAGAAAAGTGAATTTTAACTAAAAACTAATAAAAATATACTAAAAACTAACTAGATCATACTAAAAACATACTAAAAACAATGCCAAAAAGCGTACAAATTATCCGCTCATCATAGATGAACTCCATTCTCTTGTTAATGTATCTGCAATAACATTTTTGTCACCCTTAATATATTCAATTTTTATTGGATATTGTAACAAAAATAATTGCCATCTTACCAATCGTCCATGATTATAATCAACTTTTAAATTATATCGTATGAAACCTGTTAGGTAACTTGAATCTGTCCTTATGTAAATTCTCTGGGTAGTAAATCAATTTTCAATTTCTTAAGAGATTTAATTGCTGCAAGAGTTTCCTTTTCATGAGTAGTATATCTCTGTTTTGTTGGAGTAAAAGTCCCTGAAATATATTTGCAAAGTAATTCCTTTGGGGAATATTTAGAATCTAGTGATTCTTTTTCTTGTTCCAGACTTTTTATAGCTTTCTTAGCTTTTAGACATCCTGACCAGGTTATGTCTGAAGCATCTGTTTCTACTATTAAGTTGTCATTTTCTTTTGGAATATAAAGTTCTGGAAGTTTTTCACATAATTCTTTAGTACTTATGTTTGGAAGTTTTTCACATAATTCTTTAGTACTTATGTTTGGAATTTGCATACTATCTTTTTCATCCCATTTCCATACTTTTTTAGTACTTATGTTTGGAAATAAGCTTTTAGTGTATTCTGTTATATTCTTTAAAAATCCTTGATCAGAAATATAATTTATACACCCTAAAAATCTTTGTAATTGTTTTCTATCTTCTATTTTATTAGGAAATAAATTTACCTTTTCTAGAACATTTGGTTGAAGTTTTAGCTTTCCTTGAGTGGATAAAATTAATCCAAGAAACTCTATTTCTTGTTTTGCTATTCTTACTTTCTTTTTGCTAAGAACTAATCCTTTTTCTTTACATCTTTCTAAAACTATTAATAATTTTTGAAGATGATCTTCTTTATCTTGTTTTGTAAAAATTAGTATATCATCAATGTACACTAAAACAAATTCATTTAACTCTTTTAGAATTTTTTCCATAAATCTTTGATAAATACCTGGAGCTTGTTTTAATCCAAATGGTAATACATTCCATTCATAGAGTAACACACTTGTTGATTCTTTTGTTGGGCAAGTAAAAGCAGTTAATTTTTTTGTTTCTTCGTCTAAACGAAGTTGCCAATATCCTGATTTTGCATCAAGAGATGAAAACTAAGTTGCTCCTTTGATTTTTTCTAAAATAGAATCTTTTCTTGGAAGTTTATGAGCATCACCAATAGTTGCTTCATTCATCTTCTTATAATTAATAACCATTCTTCATTTTCCTCTTTTAATTTCATTATTGTTTTCGACATAAAAGGCTGGAGCCGCATGAGGACTTTTACTTAATCTTATAATTCCTTTTTCCAAAAGATCTCTACATTCTAATGAGAACTCTTCTCTATCTCTCGCGGAATAAGGAATTTTATTTGGAACATTTATCTCTTTTGTAGGATCTTTTAATTTAATGCTTACTAATTCGTTATTTGTATTTTTAATATCTAAAGGATTTTCAGCACAAATTTCATCCAAAAGTTCTTCTATCTTTATTTCAAGATTATTTTTTGGAATGTTTATCTAAAAGTATAAATTTAAATAACATGTTTCTAATATAGAAAATATTCTAAATTTTAAGATCTTATCTATAGTAGTAGTTGGTATTTTTATACGTTTTGATTTTTGATTTATTGAAGAATCGTGTGGAGCTTTTAAAACTATATATGTTAATTCTTGAATGAATGGATGATATAGCTTTAAAAAGTTATTTCCTATGATAAAATCCATTCCATAATCTAACATATATATAGATGGAACAATGAACCTATAATTTTGAATAAAAATTTCAACCATCTCTGCTTTTTGGTCAATTTTATGTGTTGATTTATCAGCTATTCTAACTCTTAATAGTTTCTTTAATTTTTTTCCAATCAAGTTTTATATTTGAACTAGCAAAGCATTATGTTGCTCCAGAATCTATGAAAGCATTTATAAACTTTTCTGTTATTTTTATAGTAATAAATGTGGCATTATTACTCAGTCTCTGAGTCTGTTTCCGAGACATATTCAAAAATATAGTCTAAGTTATTATCAGATTCCTCTAATGGTTCCATGAAACAAGACTTAGCAATTTCTATTTGTTTAGTAAGATCCTTTTTATCCTTCTTTTTCGGGCATTCATTTGCATAGTGTCCTTCTTCTTGGCAACACCAACACTTACAATTTTCTTTTTTATTCGGGCAATAGTCATTTCTTTGTCTTTTGTTTTTATCGTTATTTCTTTTTCTAAAATACCTCTTTTTTCTCCAGTTTGGATGGTATTTTCTTTTTCTAAATTGATATTTTCTTTTTCTTTGAAAATTTTTATTAAGACCATATTTTTGGGGTATCTCTTCATTATCCTGACAACAAATTCTAATTATATTCGCAAATCTTTTTTGAGTTGCTTCTTGCATACAACGTTCTTTTATTTCCTCTCTTATTGCAGAGGTTGCTCCATCAAAATTATTTTCAATTGTCCCTCTATTTATTTCTCTTATAAATCTTCCCATTATAAATTCATTAGCAGGATATGGAAGTTTTGTTATATACATACTAAGATAATGATTTTTATCTTCTTCTTTTAATTTGTAATAATGTATTCTATATTTGCATATATAAGATTCCACATTACATAAATCATATATCTGAATATTAGCTAAATGGTTTTTTGCTTCTTGATATTCTTTATTATAGACTTCTTGTCTATGATCTATAATATTTTTTCCAAAAAAATCTTTATATAGAATCATCATTATATATAATATCTTATCATAAGCTGTTGTTTTTGTTGCTAAATCTTCTATTATTTGGTTTTCTATTGATGTCATATAATCTCTTATAGTTCCTTTAGTATGAAATTCTATGTAATTCCAAATATCTCTTCCAGACAATTCACTAAGCTTTGGATTAGTAAAAGCTTCTAATAAAAAGGAATTCAACCAATTTTCAAAAATTTCTTTTTCATTCTTTTTACAGTCTAAGTCGAGCATTCTTTCTCCTTTCATTTCCTGGATTTTAGGAACGTATTTTGATGGTATTTTTGTATATTTTGAATCTTTATTTATAAACCCTTTTTTAAAAGCATAATTATCAAAATCTGTTTCCCATTTAAATTGAGATTGATTATCTTTAGATGTTCCAGCTTCATTTTTTACTTGTATTGGAATTGCTGGTTCCTCGTCACTTGAATAATCTAGAATGTGTTCTTCATTTTCTATATTTTCAGAATTTACTAATTCTTCTTCTATTTGAAAACCATGTTCCATAATATTATTTTCTTGATCCATTTTTAATTGTTTAAAAAGCATTGTAACTTCTTCTAATTTTTCTTCAATATTCATAATTTCAATGGTGGTTTTACTTTTAAGTCTGTTATATTGATTATATTTTGAAATTTTTCTTCTTTGGGATTTTCTTTTTCCTTATTTCTTTGAAATTTTATGGATACTAATATTTTTTCAAGCATATCTACTATAGAATTTAATTGTGGGTTAAAAGTATGATAAAGATGTGGGGAAACATTTCCATGGTAGCATTTTTTAGAAATTCCGTGTGAAAAAAAGTTTTTTCAGGTTTTTGAAGTCCTTCAATAAAACTTGTAGTAAAATAAAGATTTTGAGAAAAATCATTTTGTATTGATTTTAAGAATTCGGTGTCATTACAATTAACATTGGTTAAAATCATTAATTTTTGATCTATTAATTTTGATAATTTAATTATTTCTTCTCTTAAATCTTCTAATTTACTTTTTTCCATTAAGTGACGCTTTTCTTTGTGAAAAGTTACGGTTTTAGGTGAAAAGTGTGGCTTTAGAATGTATGGTTTATATTTTGCCACGTAAGCATATCTTTAAACTTTGATCTGTACCTTATATTTTGCCAACAAAAAATAATAATAATAATAGAGATCTTCTTTACCAGAGTAGAGAGATTCCTTTATGTTAGTAGAAGAAGAAAAGAATAGAAGAGGGAAAAAGTAAGAATCCAAACACAAGGGGGAAGAGTGAGTTCGAATTCTTGAGATGAAGAGAATTGTTAGTAAATGAATGAATAAATAGAAAGAGATGAGAGAGAGGGATTTTTGAAAATAAACTTAAAATAAAAGAAAAATATTTTTGTTTTTATTTTAAATTAAAGTTAAAATTCAAAAACTAAGAGAAGGAATAAAATCAAAATTAGAATTTGAAATAGTTAGTTACTTAAAAGAATTTTGAAAAAGAAGGAGATGATTTTTGAAAATTAGAGAGAGAAAAGTAGTTAGGTGGTTTTGAAAATGATAAAAAAAAACAAAAAGTCAATTAGTTAGTTGAAAAAGATTTGAAAATCAATTTTGAAAAGATAAGAAGTTAGAAAAGATATTTTGAAATCAAAATTTTGAAAAAGATATGATTTGAAAAAGATATTTTGAAAAGATATGATTGAAAAGATATTTTGAAAAAGATTTGATTTTTTAAAATTAAAATTTGATTACTTGACTAACAAGAAACGAAAAGATATGATTCTAGAATTCAAAGATTGAACCTTTCTTAACAAGAAAGTAACAAACTTCAAATTTTTGAATCAATCACATTAATTGTTAGTAAAGTTTTCAAAATTTTGAAATAAAGATAAGAAAAATATTTTGAAAATAAATTTTAAAAATTTTCAAAAATAATAAAAAATAATAAAAAATGAAAAAGAAGTGATTTTTGAAAAAGATTTTGAAAAGATAAGATTTTTAAAATTGAAAATTTGACTTGACTTATAAGAAATAGTTAAGTTTTAAAAATTTTTGACTAAATCAACTCAAATTTTCGAAATTATGAGCAAAATAAGGAAAAGATATTTTTTTATTTTTGAATTTTTAATGAGGAGAGAGAAAAACGCAAATATGACCCAAAACATGAAAATTTTGGATCAAAACACTTAATGCATGCAAGAACACTACGAATGTCAAGATGAACACCAAGAACACTTTGAAGATCAAGATGAACATCAAGACTTATTTTTGAAAAATTTTCAAGAAAAGAAAAACATGCAAGACACCAAACTTAGAAATTTTTCATATTTAGACACTAAGAATTCAAAAATGCATATGAGAAACAACAAAAAACACAAAACAAGAAAATATTAAGATCAAACAAGAAGACTTACCAAGAACCACTTGAAGATCATGAAGAACATCATGCATGAGTTTTCGAAAAATGCATAAATTTCAAAAACATGCAATTGACACCAAACTTAAAAATTGACACTAGACTCAAACAAGAAACACAAAATATTTTTTTTGTTTTTATGATTTTATTAAATTTTTTTTTATTTTTTTCGAAAATAATCTTTAGAAAAATGAAAAAGAGAAAAAAAATTTAAATATTTTTGAAAAATTTTTGAAAAGAAAATTACCTAATTTGAGCAACAAGATGAACCGTCAGTTGTCCAAACTCGAACAATCCCCAGCAACGGCGCCAAAAACTTGGTGCACGAAATTGTGATCATCAACAATGACGCCAAAAACTTGGTAGCGCTCTCCAATGTGAATCACACTTTGTCACAACTTCCCACAACTAACCAGCAAGTGCACTGAGTCGTCCAAGTAATAAACCTTACGTGAGTAAGGGTCGATCCTACGGAGATTGTTGGTATGAAGCCAGCTATGGTCATCTTGTAAATCTCAATTAGGCAAATTATAATGGTTATAAAGGTTTTTGAAATTAATAATAAATAAATCATATAATAAAGATAGAGATACTTATGTAAATCATTGGTGGGAATTTCAAATAAGTGTATAGAGATGCTTTGTCCCTGTTGAATATCTGCTTTCCTACTACCTTCCTTCAATCCTTCATACTCCTTTCTATGGCAAGCTATATGTAGGGCAACACCGTTGTCAATGGATACTTTCGATCCTCTCAGTGAAAATGGTCCAAATGCTCTTGTCACAGCATAGCTAATCATCTGTCAGTTCTCAATCATGTCGGAATAGAATCCATTGATTCTTTTGCGTCTGTCACTACGCCCAACAATCGCGAGTTTGAAGCTCGTCATAGTCATTCAATCCCTGAATCCTACTCGGAATACCACAGACAAGGTTTAGACTTCCCAGATTCTCAAGAATGACCGCCAATAATTCTAGCTTATACCACGAAGATTCTGGTTAATGAATCTAAGAGATATTCGCTCATTCTAAGGTAGAACAGAAGTGGTTGTCAGTCACATGTTCATAGGTGAGAATGATGATGAGTGTCATGGATCATCACATTCATCATGTTGAAGTGTAACGAATATCTTAGAATAAGAATAAGCTGAATTGAATAGAAAATAGTAGTAATTGCAATAAAACTCGAGATACAGCAGAGCTCCACACCCTTAATCTATGGTGTGTAGAAACTCCATCGTTGAAAATACATAAGTGATAGTGGTCCAAGCATGGCCGAATGGCCAGCCCCCAAAGTCTAAGAACTAAACTTCCAAAGATAGATGCCAAGATCCCTAATACAATAGTAAAATGTCCAATTTATACTAGACTAGTTACTAGGGTTTACAGAAATAAGTCTAAATGCAGAAATCCACTTCCAGGGCCCACTTTGGTGTGTGTTTGGGCTGAGCTTGAGCTTTACATGTGCAGAGGCTTCTTTTGGAGTTAAACGCCAAGTTGTAATGTGTTTTTGCATTTAACTCTGGTTTGTGACGTGTTTCTGGTGTTTTACTCCAGAATGCAGCATGGAACTGACGTTGAATGCCAGTTTGCTCATCTAAACTCGAACAAAGTATGAACTATTATATATTTCTGGAATGCTCTGGATGTCTACTTTCCAACGCCGTTGAGAGCACGCCATGTGGAGTTCTGTAGTTCTAGAAAATTCATTTCGAGTGCAGGGAGGTCAGAATCCAATAGCATCAATAGTCCTTTGTCAGCCTGAATCAGATTTTTGCTCAGGTCCCTCAATTTCAGCCAGAAAATACCTGAAATCACAGAAAAATACACAAACTCATAGTAAAGTCCAGAAATGTGAATAACAAAAAACACAAAACAAGAAAATATTAAGATCAAACAAGAAGACTTACCAAGAACCACTTGAAGATCATGAAGAACATCATGCATGAGTTTTCGAAAAATGCATAAATTTTAAAAACATGCAATTGACACCAAACTTAAAAATTGACACTAGACTCAAAAAAGAAACACAAAATATTTTTTTTTGTTTTTATGATTTTATTAAATTTTTTGTATTTTTTTCGAAAATAATCTTTAGAAAAACAAAAAAGAAAAAAAAAATTAAATATTTTTGAAAAATTTTTGAAAAGAAAATTACCTAATTTGAGCAACAAGATGAACCGTCAGTTGTCCAAACTCGAACAATCCCCAACAACGGCGCCAAAAACTTGGTGCACAAAATTGTGATCATCAACAATGACGCCAAAAACTTGGTAGCGCTCTCCAACGTGAATCACACTTTGTCACAACTTCCCACAACTAACCAGCAAGTGCACTGAGTCGTCAAAGTAATAAACCTTACGTGAGTAAGGGTCAATCCCACGGAGATTGTTGGTATGAAGCAAGCTATGGTCATCTTGTAAATTTCAATTAGGCAGATTTTTTTTTGGTGACTCAATTAGGCAGATTATAACGGTTATAAAGGTTTTCGAAATTAATAATAAATAAAGCATAAAATAATGATAGAGATACGTATGTAAATCATTGGACGGAATTTCAAATAAGTGTATAGAGATGCTTTGTCCCTGTTGAATATCTGCTTTCCTACTACCTTCCTTCAATCCTTCATACTCCTTTCTATGGCAAGCTGTATGTAGGGCATCACCGTTGTCAATGGATACTTTCGATCCTCTCAGTGAAAATGGTCCAAATGCTCTTGTCACAGCATGGCTAATCATCTGTCGGTTCTCAATCATGTCGGAATAGAATCCATTGATTCTTTTGCGTCTGTCACTACGCCCAACAATCGCGAGTTTGAAGCTCATCATAGTCATTCAATCCCTGAATCCTACTCGGAATACCACAGACAAGGTTTAGACTTCCCGGATTCTCAAGAATGACCGCCAATAATTCTAGCTTATACCACGAAGATTCTGGTTAAGGAATCCAAGAGATATTCGCTCGTTCTAAGGTAGAACAGAAGTGGTTGTCAGTCACATGTTCATAGGTGAGAATGATAATGAGTGTCATGGATCATCACATTCATCATGTTGAAGTGCAACGAATATCTTAGAATAAGAATAAGCTGAATTGAATAGAAAATAGTAGTAATTGCATTAAAACTCAAGGTACAGCAGAGCTCCACACCCTTAATCTATGGTGTGTAGAAACTCCACCGTTGAAAATACATAAGTGATAGTGGTCCAAGCATGGCCGAATGGCCAGCCCCCAAAGTCTAAGAACTAAACATCCAAAGATAGATGCCAAGATCCCTAATACAATAGTAAAATGTCCTATTTATACTAGACTTGTTACTAGGGTTTACAGAAATAAGTCTAAATGCAGAAATCCACTTCCGGGGCCCACTTTGGTGTGTGTTTGGACTGAGCTTGAGCTTTACATGTGCAGAGGCTTCTTTTGGAGTTAAACGCCAAGTTGTAACGTGTTTTTGGCGTTTAACTCTGGTTTGTGACGTGTTTCTGGCGTTTTACTCCAGAATGCAGCATGGAACTGACGTTGAATGCCAGTTTGCTCGTCTAAACTCGAACAAAGTATGAACTATTATATATTTCTGGAAAGCTCTGTATGTCTACTTTCCAACGCCGTTAAGAGCACGCCATGTGGAGTTCTCTAGTTCTAGAAAATCCATTTCGAGTGCAGGGAGGTCAGAATCCAAAAGCATCAGTAGTCCTTTGTCAACCTGAATCAGATTTTTGCTCAGGTCCCTCAATTTCAGCCAGAAAATACCTGAAATCACAGAAAAATACACAAACTCATAGTAAAGTCCAGAAATGTGAATAACAAAAAACACAAAACAAGAAAATATTAAGATCAAAGAAGAAGACTTACCAAGAAGAACATCATGCATGAGTTTTCGAAAAATGCATAAATTTTAAAAACATGTAATTGACACCAAACTTAAAAATTGACACTAGACTCAAACAAGAAACACAAAATATTTTTTTTGTTTTTATGATTTTATTAAATTTTTTGTATTTTTTTCGAAAATAATCTTTAGAAAAACAAAAAAGAGAAAAAAAATTTTAATATTTTTGAAAAATTTTTGAAAAGAAAATTACCTAATTTGAGCAACAAGATGAACCATCAGTTGTCCAAACTCGAACAATCCTCAGCAACGGCGCCAAAAACTTGGTGCACAAAATTGTGATCATCAACAATGACGCCAAAAACTTGGTAGCGCTCTCCAACGTGAATCACACTTTGTCATAACTTCCCACAACTAACCAGCAAGTGCACTGAGTCGTCCAAGTAATAAACCTTACGTGAGTAAGGATCGATCCCACGAAGATTGTTGGTATGAAGCAAGCTATGGTCATCTTGTAAATCTCAATTAGGCAGATTATAATGGTTATAAAGGTTTTCGAAATTAATAATAAATAAAGCATAAAATAATGATAGAGATACGTATGTAAATCATTGGTGGGAATTTCAAATAAGTGTATAGAGATGCTTTGTCCCTGTTAAATATCTGCTTTCCTACTACCTTCCTTCAATCCTTCATACTCCTTTCTATGGCAAGCTGTATGTAGGGCATCACCGTTGTCAATAGATACTTTCGATCCTCTTAGTGAAAATGGTCCAAATGCTCTTGTCACAGCATGGCTAATCATCTGTCGGTTCTCAATCGTCTCGGAATAGAATCCATTGATTCTTTTGCGTCTGTCACTACGCCCAACAATCGCGAGTTTGAAGCTCATCACAGTCATTCAATCCCTGAATCCTACTCGGAATACCACAAACAAGGTTTAGACTTTCCGGATTCTCAAGAATGACCGCCAATAATTCTAGCTTATACCACAAAGATTCTGGTTAAGGAATCCTAGAGATATTCGCTCGTTCTAAGGTAGAACAGAAGTGGTTGTCAGTCACATGTTCATAGGTGAGAATGATGATGAGTGTCATGGATCATCACATTCATCATGTTGAAGTGCAACGAATATCTTAGAATAAGAATAAGCTGAATTGAATAGAAAATAGTAGTAATTGCATTAAAACTCAAGGTACAGCAGAGCTCCACACCCTTAATCTATGGTGTGTAGAAACTCCACCGTTGAAAATACATAAGTGATAGTGGTCCAAGCATGGCCGAATGGCCAGCCCCCAAAGTCTAAGAACTAAACGTCCAAAGATAGATGCCAGGATCCCTAATACAATAGTAAAATGTCCTATTTATACTAGACTAGTTACTAGGGTTTACAGAAATAAGTCTAAATGCAGAAATCCACTTCCGGGGCTCACTTTGGTGTGTGTTTGGGCTGAGCTTGAGCTTTACATGTGCAGAGGCTTCTTTTGGAGTTAAACGCCAAGTTGTAACGTGTTTTGGCGTTTAACTCTGGTTTGTGACGTGTTTCTGGCGTTTTACTCTAGAATGCAGCATGGAAGTGACGTTGAATGCCAGTTTGCTCGTCTAAACTCGAACAAAGTATGAACTATTATATATTTCTGAAAAGCTCTGGATGTCTACTTTCCAACGCCATTAAGAGCACACCATGTGGAGTTCTCTAGTTCTAGAAAATCAATTTCGAGTGCAGGGAGGTCAGAATCCAATAGCATCAGTAGTCCTTTGTCAGCCTGAATCAGATTTTTGCTCAGGTCCCTCAATTTCAGCCAGAAAATACCTAAAATCACAGAAAAATACACAAACTCAGAGCAAAGTCCAGAAATGTGAATTTTGCATAAAAACTATTGAAAAAATCCCTAAAAGTAGCTAGATCCTACTAAAAACTACCTAAAAACATTGCCAAAAAGCGTATAAATTATCCGCTCATCAGCGCGTACGCGCCATGTGCGCGTATGCGTCAATTGGCTAATTCTTCATCCGCGCAAACACGGCATGTACGCATGCGCATCCTTAGGCAAAATCACTTTTGCGCGCGCGCGCCTTGTACGCATGCGCACCCATCGATGCATTCCCAATCTTGGTTTCTTCATACATTCTCTACTTTGTATGCTTTTCTTCTCATTTCTTCCATCCAATACTTGCCCTATGAACCTGAAATCACTCAACAAACATATCAAGGGATCGGACAGAATTAAAGTGAGTTAAAATCACCAATTTAAGGGCATAAAAAGTATGTTTTTACACTTAAGCACAATTCAAGGGAGAATTACAAAACCATGCTATTTTATCGAATAAATATGGGAAAAGGTGATAAAATCCCCCCAAATTAAGCACAAAATAAACCATGAAATTGGGGTTTATCAGCACCCTTGCTTGTGCGCATGCACACTTGTCTGTGTGTGCTTTTCCTTGTTTTCTTCAAGTGTTCTCCCTTGTACATGCTTTCTTCCACTTTTGCCTAGCCAATCTTGCATCTAGGGCCTGAAATCACTCACAAAACATATCACGGCACCGAATGGCATGAAAGTGGAATTAAAATAATTAATTTAGGCACAAAACACATGTTTTCACATTTAGGTTCAATTTAGGAATCAAACACAAAAGTATACTATTTTGGTGCTTAAGTGTAGGTTTATGTGATAAAATCCATCCAAATTGAGTCAAAATATATCATCAAATATGGACTCATTAATTCCCCCACACTTAAACAATAGGATGTCCTCATGCTAAACCAACTAGGAGAATGATCAAAAGGGGTAATCAACTTATTGAATGCAACTATCTCTATGCATGCAAGTATACTATATGCTATCTATACCTATCTATCTATTTATGGTATCCTATGAAATTGGTGAAAACAAACATTCACATTTCCAAGCAAATGTATAGACATATAGGGCTAAGCAAGGAAATAATTCAATGCAAGCAAAAATCTAGAGAATTGATTTACTCATCAAAATGAAGCAACTTGCAAGAATGTATGATAAGAGAGGTGGAAGCATAGAATTGAGTAATTGAACCCTCACTAGGAGTTTATGTGCTCTAATCACTTGATGTATAGGGTCAATTCACTCAGGTCTCCTCTAATCATGCTTTCAAGGATTTACTTTTCATCTAACAATCAACAAATATATGATACATGAATGCAATTATCATGAGGTCTTTAGAAGGTTGTAATGGGGTTGGGGTAAGGGTAAGATGAATATATGGCTAGGTGGACTAAATTGAATTGAATCCTTGATTAGTTTAAGTATCCCACTCAACCCATATCAATAAAATCACAAAAATGCATTCTAACCACTCATTATTTCTTTTCACACACATTCATGCCTTGGTTTCTATTCAAATCCACATATACATTCCTCATTCATTTTTTTACTTTTCTTTGGGGCAACCTTTGTCCCCTTTTATTATTATTTTTTCATTTTATTTTTATTTTTATTTTTTTCTTTTCTTTTTCTTTTTCTAGGACAAAAGCATATGGTTAAAGTAAATTGATATATGAATGTGCTCCCATTTTTCCAAATTTTCAATAAGTACCCAAAACAAAAAAATTTTTTCTCTACCAATGCTTTCCAAAACTTCCCCCACACTTAATTGAAATACACACCTTAACCTAAACTAATCAAGGATACAAATCTAGGTAAATCATGATTTTTCGCTTAAGGTTGTGATGTGGTGATATTAACAACAATGGGGCAAATAAGGCTCAAAGGGGTTAACAATGGTAGATGTGAGGGTATGACTATATGGGTAAGTAAGCTTAATTTAAAAATGGCCTCAATCATGCTCAATGCATTCAAACATCAAACATTGGAAGTAAAGAATCAAGCAAAACCAAGATCACAATCATAGAAGAAGCATAACACACAATGAACAAAAATAGTGGTTAAAATGTGTAACCACTCCTTAAGACTCAAAAACTCACAAGGTATTTTGTTCTATCTCTCTTCTATGTTCCATAAAAAAAATTCAAGCAAGTTTAAAAACAATTTTCCAAATCAATTCAAAAGAACGCCCTTGAAACAAAATTCTTGAAAATTTTTGTTGTTTTTCACCAAAGTTATTTCCTATATGTATGTATGCATGTTGTAATGGATTCAATTTTCAAAATTCCTAGTTCTTTTCCTAATTTTCAACAACCAAAAACTAACATGACTAATTAGGACAAAATTGAACTAGGCACTATGCTATTCACATCATCCAATCACAACTTATATCTATATAAAATATATACTATGCAAAAGGTGCAAAATGCAATAGATATAAACTATGAATAGTCTAAGATATATGTACTAGAAGAAAATGCAATGCAACAATAAAAAAACACTCCAAATATCTACAAGAAACATAATAAAAGCAAACAAAAATGAAAGTGCAAAGTGTTCGGAAAAGAAATTTAACCCCCGAAAGTGGTGAATCCTCCCCCACACTTAATCGATTGCACGATCCTCCATGCATGAACACAATCCGAGGAGAATGTCTCTAAGTTCCTCCACCTTCAACTGGCGGATGCAGCGGCTCGGGTTGCATGGAGATTGCCAAGTCCAAAGCATTCCCGGCATCTTCATGCTCGGTGTCCTTCTCCTTTATTGGCTCCTTGCCTTCATGGTTATCCTCGAAGAAAATGAATGGAGTATAAGTAAGAAGCACAAGGCAAGTGGCACAAAAAGGTAAAGGAGTAAGTAAATAAGCATCTAATTGAGGAAGTTTTCAAAGTGGTGTGGTATGATAAAAAAAATTATTAGCCATGTGTGTATTCTAATTATGCCCGCGGTTGGAACACACACAACAGCCGGTTAAAAAGGCATCCACATAGTCAAAAAGAAAGCATAGGTTCCTCAATTAAATGGCCTAAGATGCAAGCAATGAATGAGTATTAATTAAACACAAGCAAGCTTAGGCAACTACAACAAGAGTGAACTGTATGTAGGACATATTGGATATTGAAATTGTGCAAGTGAAAGCGTAAAATTGATAAAATAGCACAACAAACAATAACCAATTCAATGATGAAGAGAAACTACTTATTCATCCTTAGGAAGAATCAAATAATCACATGTATAAGGTGTTTGTTACCAAAAGTGACAAGTCTTAATAAGAATCAAGTCAAGTCAACCCAAAAAAATGCAAAGCATTAACAAGGAAAAAATACCTTGTGATGTGATTATATTGACTTAAAATCCATGATGAACAAGCAACTCCATTCAATTCACTAAATTCAATATGTACTTGTTAAAAATTACACCAAATAAGAGACAAAATGTCAATTTCTAAATCAATTTGGTGCTAGTGACTCAAGACAATGAACAAGTACATTATTGAAATTCCAATTCCAAAATAACATCATAATCATTCAAAAGTGCACAATTCTTAATTAGAATGCCAAAAAAGATATAGTCTAACACATATGGTAGCTACAACACATGCACTAAACAAAAATTTCATTCAGGCATTATGTCAAATACATGGAGTGCAGTGCACATATTCAAAAAATTCAAGCCAAAATTCAAGCATCAACAACCTACAAATCAAAAATTGAATACTTGCAATGCAACAAACAAACAATTAAACAAACTTAAGATAGAGTACATAAATTAAATAAAGAAAATAGAAATTAAGCAAGCAACTAAACATAACAAAAAGAAAATTGAACAGTTAAAGGATGGAAAAGAAAAAGCTAGGTAACAGTGGCACTTGTGTTAGCCACTGCGAGGCTCACGGCGGCGGAGCTTCGCCGGAGAAGAGAAAAAAGAGAGAAGAAAAAGGAAGAAGGAAGAAGAAGTAAAAGAAAGAAGAAGGAGAAGAAGAAGAAAAGAGAAGAAAAATAGAAAGAGGGGTAGTGGTGGTGGTAGCTCCGGCGGCGGTGGTGGTCGCCGAAAGAAGGGGCTAGGCAGTGTAGAGGGATATGATGGGTGAAGAAGGAAGAAAGAAAGGGGGTGGAAAGTGAAGGCAAAACAGGGCACCCTTCCTGATTAATGCACAAAACGTGACTTGTGCGTACGCATAGGTGCGTGTGCGTATGGACACTAGCAAAAATTTGGGGACGTTTAGACACACCAGACGTGCGAACGCTGCTGGCAGAGCGGGTCTCAAGACGTGTGGGTGCGCACAGGGCTGTGCGCACGCACATAACACTTTTTTATTTTTTTTTTTGAGTAACTGGGTGAAGTGTGCGTGCGCACACGTTACGTACGTCCGCACAGAAAGTAAAGATGGTGAGGTTCACACGCACAAGACGTGGGAGCACTGTAGACAGAGGGTGTGTTTAAGGAGAGTGTGTACGCATAGGTCTGTGCATACGCACATGTGACAAAAAAAGGGGAAGTGTGCGCACGCACGAGGCTGTGCGTACACACAAGACTCTGTTCCTGCAACAAAAATATTTCCTTTAAGGCACGAATCATGACATCCAAAATAGGTTTTTAAGTCCCAAAACATGTCAAAACTCCAAAAGCACATTATTCCACTAAAATTATCTAACTAACATCAAAATGCAACTAACCAACTAAGCAACATAACCAATTATTCAATGGATAAAAGCTAAAGAGAGAAAGTTAGAAGGATATTACCATGGTGGGGTGTCTCCTACCTAGCACTTTAGTTTAAAGTCCTTTAGTTGGACTTTTGAGGAGATTCTTGTTAGGGCGGCTTATGTTTCCACTGCTCCTTGAATCTCCAACCAAGTTTGCTCTTGATTTGACCTCCGGGGTTCCAAATGAATTGCATTAAGCTCTCAAGAATCCTCAAGCAAACAATTGGGATCCAAAATTGTTGGTTGTAGCGTTGTATGCCCGGATCCCACACTTTGGTTTCTGTATCATCCTCTTGTTGCTTTCACTTGTGCCTTTGGATGAACAACCTTTTGAATTACCTTTGAAGCACCCAAACAAACCTTTGAATCTTCTCAATTGTGCCTTGCACCATTTATACCTTGAATTCATTTGGTAACCAACATCCAATCCTTCACCATATAACGCTCCAAGAAGCACCTTAAGTTGATAATCTTTTTCCAAGAGTGCAAATTGGTATGGGCCTATGAAGCTCATTGAAGAAATTGTTACCCACTCAATTTATCCATGGGGTGAAGTTATCCTACTAAGCTCTTGCACAATTGCTTCCACTTCTTGGGTGATCACCTCTTCCTCACCACTCCTTTCTAGCTCTTCCCTATCTTTCTCAAACTCCAAGAGGAAAGCTTCCTCAAGATCATTGAGGGGGTTGGCCAAGGTGGACAAAAAATCATTGATGATGCAATCCACTTCTTGATTGAACTCTGTCAACTCTCTATTTACCTCTTCCGGTTTACTATTTCTACCTTCCTCCTCTTTTCGCAATTCTCGTCCTAGCTCTTCTTCTTTCTGTTGAGGCTCCAAGTTTTCCTCCTCTCTACACTTTGTCATTGCTACTCCACATCCCTCAAGGGGAACATCTTGATTGCTTGAGCATAGTAGAGTCAACCAGTTCACTGCTTCGGCTATGGTGGCCATGAACTCCCCTTTATTCCTTTGGAACCTGTTCATACCCTGGGCCGAGCTATACTCTCCTGGTTGGACGACGTCAAAGATTTGAAAAAGATATGATTAAAAAGATATTATTGAAATTTATTTTGAAAAATATTTGAGAAAGAAATTTTAAAAAGATTTGATTTTGAAAATTGAAGTTGATGACTTGACTAACAAGAAGCTAAAAGATATGATTCTAGAATTTAAAGATTGAACCCTTCTTAACAAGAAAGTAACAAACTTGAAATTTTTGAATCAAGATTTTTGAAAATATGAGGAAAAGATTTGATTTTGAAAAAGATATGTTTGAAAAGATATGACTTTGAAAAAGATATGATTGAAAATATTTGATTTTGAAAAAAAAATGAATATTTGAAAAAGATTTGATTTGAAAATAAAATTCCTCTCCTTGTGTCATCCTGGCGTTAAACGCCCAGGAGCTGTTTGTTTTGGGCGTTTAACGCCTAATTGCTGCATGGTTTGGGCGCTTAAACGCCCAGCCAGGTATCCTGGCTGGTGTTTAAACGCCAGTTTTCCTTCTTCACTAGGGGTTTTGAACGCCTAGTTTTTTTCTCTGTAATTCCTCTGCTTTATGTTCTTGGATCTTCATTTTGCTAAATCTTTTATTCAAGAAGAGATGTTTTCAATTTTGAAAAACAACAAAATGAGTCAAAACATATAATTCTTGGATCAAAACCCAAGATATATGCAAGAACATTATGAATGTCAAGATGAACACCAAGAACAATCTTGAAGATCAAGATGAACATCAAGAACTCATTTTTCTTAATGAAAGAAAACATGAAGGACACCAAACTTAGAACTTTCTCATGTTTGGGCCATATGAATGCAAGAATGCATATGTAGAACATCATGCAGTGCAAATCAATAAATCATGAAGAATAAACAAGGCAATTCATCAAGAATGACTTGAAGGTCATCAAGAACCCAAAGCATGTGTTTCGAAAATTGCAAGACAATTAAAATCATGCAATTGACACCAAACTTAAAATTTGGCCCTAGATTCAAATAAGAACCATAAAATATTTTTGAGTTTTTATGATTTTATGAATTTTTTTGGGTTTTTTTCGAAAATAAGAAACAAAAAGCTTAAAAATAAAATAAAATTACCTAATTTGAGCAACAAGATGAACCGTCAGTTGTCCAAACTCGAACAATCCCCGGCAACGGTGCCAAAAACTTGGTGCAGGAAATTGTGATACACAATGGCGCCAACAACTTGGTAGGCACAATTGTAATCTCAACTCTTTTTCACAACATCGAACAACTAACCAGCAAGTGCACTAGGTCGTCCAAGTAATAAACCTTACGTGAGTAAGGGTCGATCCCATGGAGATTGTCAGCTTGAAGCAAGCTATGGTCATCTTGTAAATCTCAGTCAGGCGGATTCAAATGGTTATGGAGTTTTGATAATTAAAATATAAATAAATAAACAATAAAATAAAGATAGAAATACTTATGTAATTCATTGGCGAGAATTTCAAATAAGTGTATGGAGATGCTTTGTTCCTTTTGAATATCTGCTTTCCTACTGCCTTCATCCAATCCTTCATACTCCTTTCAATGGCAAGCTGTATGTTGGGTTTCACCGGTGTCAATGGCTACCTCCCGTCCTCTCAGTGAAAATGGTCCAACTACGGGTTACATAGGGCTAATCATCTGTCGGTTCTCGATCATGTAGGAATAGGATTTACTATCCTTTTGCGTCTGTCACTACGCCCTATAGTCGCGAGTTTGAAGCTCCTCACAGTCATCCCATCCCAGATCCTACTCAGAATACCACAGATAAGGTTTAGACTTTCTGGATCTCAAGAATGCTGCCAATGGATTCTAGCTTATACCATGAAGACTCTGATCTCAAGGAGTTGAAGGCTCTGTTGTCAGGAGAGGTAATCAACACGCATGAGCCAGGAATCCAAGAGATACACGCTCAATCGAAGGTAGAACGGATGTGGTTGTCAGGCACACGTTCATAGGTGAGAATGGTGATGAGTGTTACGGATCATCACATTCATCAGGTTAAAGTGCGAGTGAATATCTTAGAACAAGAATAAGCTTGAATTGAATGGAAAATAGTAGTAATTGCATTAATACTCGAGGAACATCAGAGCTCCACACCCTTAATCTATGGTGTATAGAAACTCCACTGTTGAAAATACATAAGTGATCTGGAGGTCCAGGCATGGCCGAATGGCCAGCCTCCCCAGATATGAAAATATATCATTCAGAATGTCTCTATGATCCGAAGATTAAAATACAATAGTAAAAAGGTCCTATTTATAATGAAACTAGCTGCTAGGGTTTACAGAAATAGGTAAATGATGCAGAAATCCACTTCTTGGCCAACTTGGTGTGTGCTTGAGCTGAGCATTGAGCTTCCCACTTTGTAACGTGTTTCTGGCATTTAACTTCAGAATAGGGCAGAGAAGGGGAGTTTGAACGCCAATTTGCATCGTCAAAACTCGAGCAAAGCATGGACTATTATATATTGCTGGAAAGTGCTGGATGTCTACTTTCCAATGCAATTGAGAGCGTGCCATTTAAAGTTCTGTAGCTTCAAAAAATCCACTTCGAGTGCAGGGCGGTCAGAATCCAACAGCGTCTGCAGTCCTTTGTCAGCCTCTGAATCAGATTTGTGCTTAGGTCCCTCAATTTCAGCCAGAAAATACCTGAAATCACAGAAAAACACACAAACTCATAGTAAAGTCCAGAAATATAAATTTTGCATAAAAACTAATAAAAATATACTAAAAACTAACTAAATCATACTAAAAACTATATAAAAACAATGCCAAAAAGCATATAAATTATCCGCTCATCAAACCCCCTTGTAGTTACCAACAAGCCCACCCTATGCTTATGAACCACCTCCACAACATAGGTTTGAACCACCAAACTCACAAGCCCCCTACTACCAAACACCCTCATATGACCCTGACCCTTATCCACCTTATGAACTATACTTAGAACCACCCCCATTCCAGCACAATTACTCTCATGAGCCGCCACCTCAATATTCACCATCTCCATGCTTTTACCAAGAAGAACCACCTTCCTACCTTGCACCCTTTCCCTAAAATAATGGACCCTCCTATCCACCTCAACCTCCACTGGATGACAACACCCTTGGTGCTATTCACCAAGGGCAAACAGAGCTTCATACCACACTTGCCTCTATCACTAGTCTCACCTCTACTCTTCAAGCTCTTACATCCCGCATGGACCAATCCTCTATCTCGAATACTCAACCCTCAAGCTCTAGTACACTTCCTTTTTAATCACATAATGATCTCTCCATCCCATCATTATCCTCCATGAAAGAGCACCCACATCCATCAATCCAAGAGCAAGATGATCCCCATTATACTATAGACATGGAACAAGAGAGAAGGGATCGTCTTAGAGATGCAATTGTGATGGATCGGTTACACGCGGCCCTATTTCCAGAGAAGCAAGAGGAGACCCAAAATGTGGAGGTAGGAGAGACCCTTGAGGATGAAGGAGTAGTTGAAGGGAGTTGTCATAGAAAGGAAATCATCAAGGAGGAGTACGATTTTATGCTAAAACAACTGGAGGAAGCCATAATTATTGAAGAGGAAGAAGTGGTTGAAGACTTAGGAGATGCGGAACGTCCATGGGAACCTCAAGTCACAGAACCCCCTTCTAATGAGTTTGAATTTGGTGTTGAGAAGGGTGTACAACCTCCAAGGCATATCATGGTTGAAGACTTTGAAGGGAATGATCAAGAGATGGATTCAATCATTGATGAATTCTTATCTACATTTGAATCCTCTCCCATTGGACTAGACATGGAGATTAAGAAGAAGAAGCACAACCTCCCATACCCTTGGTGAACAATGAAGAAGAGATCGAATTGGAAGAAAGCTACCAAGAGGAAGAGGTTAATATTGAAGAAGCTTGCAAAGAGGTGGAAGTTGTCAAAGAGGAGTCCAATAGAATGGAATTGGAGATCACCTTGCCAAGGTTGTTGGAGACCCCTCCCCCAAAGCCATCACCATCCATCCCTGCATTCAAGTGGGTAAATCTCTCATCTTTAAGCTTAATTAGCCCACTTGAATATGCTTTGCTTCAGACGGATGCGCAACTTAGAGCTCTTTGTGGCTATAAGAGTAAGAGGGAGATGGTCAGTGGTTGCCAACACAATCTTATGTTCATTGTGGTAGGAAGCTCATGGCTGAATTATCATGGTTGGAAGAATACTAAATTATATGGGTCTAGGAAGTTGTTTGGACACCTCAGTGAGAATTCGGATTGTTTACCACTCAGTTGGAACAAAGATGGTCAACAAGAAGACGGGTGCAAAAGCAAGGTTTAGGACCCCGGAATTCATCCTGGCAATCAACACTCTTGGAGCCTTGTCACTTACTTTAGCTTGCTTGAAGGCTTTATGCAACTAGTGTGGGATCCCGGAGGCTATTAGAATTACAAACACTGGTGGGGATTCCTGGATGAGTTCAAGCACAAACCACCATAACAAAGGACTCACCAAATGTCCAACTTAAGAACTTTAACAAAAAGTGTTAGGTGGGAGACAACCCACCATGGTATATTCTTTCCTTTTTGTTCTAAGCTTTATTTTATTTTATTTTCATTCGTGTTCATTCATAATTTTTGCATAGTCATCTGCATTCTACATTCTGCATTTTGCATACTGCATAAAAAAAAAGCACACGCGATGCGCGAGCGTCGCTGACGCGTCCGCGTCATAGGTGCCTTGGACACTAGAAGAAAAGAAGCAGAGAGTCACGCGAAACCGTGGCTGGGACCAAGCATGCCTACACAAATGCGTCGCTGACGCGCCCGTGTCATTTTGGAAAATAGCCTCCCCACGCTTGTGCGTCACCCACGCGCATGCGTGACCCTGCAAAATCGATGTAAAGAGGTATATGGCAGCAAGTTATGATGGAGTGGGACTGGAATGGTGCTGGAAGCACCAGTCCTACCACGTGAACGCGCGCCCCACGTGGCCGCGTCATTTTTCAAAATATGGCCATTCACGCGTGCGCGTTGATGAGCGGATAATTTATACGCTTTTTGGCATTGTTTTTAGGTAGTTTTTAGTAAGTTTAAGCTACTTTCAGGGATGTTTTCATTAGTTTTTATGTTAAATTCACATTTCTGGACTTTACTATGAGTTTGTGTGTTTTTTTGTGATTTCAGTTAATTTCTGGCTGAAATTGAGGGACTTGAGCAAAACTCTGAAAAGGGCTGACAAAAGGACTGCTGATGCTGTTGGAATCTGACCTCCCTGCACTCGAAATAGATTTTCTGGAGCTACAGAACTCCAAATGGCACGCTCTCAACGGCGTTGAAAATTAGACATTCAGAGCTTTCCAGCAATATATAATAGTCTATACTTTATTCGGAAATTGACGACGTAACTTGGCGTTGAACGCCAAGTACATGCTGCTGTCTGGAGTTAAACGCCAGAAAAACGTCATGATCCGGAGTTGAACGCCCGAAACACGTTACAACTTGGAGTTCAACTCCAAGAGAAGCCTCAGCTCGTGGATAGATCAAGCTCAGCCCAAACATACACCAAGTGGGCCCCGAAAGTGGATTTATGCATCAATTACTTACTCATGTAAACCCTAGTAGCTAGT
>NC_029774.3:67617105-67618971 GCF_000817695.3 Arachis duranensis | reverse complement strand
TCACTATTGATTTACATAAGTATTTCTATCCCTTTTAATTTCTATTTATTAATTAATTTTCGAATTCACCATAAACCATTTTAATCTGCCTAACTGAGATTTACAAGGTGACCATAGCTTGCTTCATACCAACAATCTCTGTGGGATCGACCCTTACTCACGTAAGGTATTACTTGGATGACCCAGTACACTTGCTGGTTAAGTTGAACGGAGTTGTAGAAAGAAAAAGCTTCTCTAACAGTGCCTGGAACTCTTGTATCACAATTTCGTCCACCAAGTTTTTGGCGCCGTTGCCGGGGATTGTTTGAGTATGGACAACTGACGGTTCATCTTGTTGCTCAGATTAGGTAATTTTCTTTTCAAAAACTTATTCAAAATTTTTCTTTTATTTTCGTTTTTCTAAAAGAATATTTTCGAAAAATATAATAAAAATCCAAAAATATTCATAAAATCATAAAAAATCAAAAATATTTTGTGTTTCTTGTTTGAGTCTTGAGTCAATTTTTAAGTTTGGTGTCAATTGCATGTTTTTAAAAAAAAATTTACTTGCATTTTTCGAAAAATTTCATGCATTCATAGTGTTCTTCATGATCTTCAAGTTGTTTTGGATAAGTCTTCTTGTTTGATCTTGATGTTTTCTTGTTTTGTGTTGTTTGTTGTTTTTCATATGCATTTTTCGATTGTTAGAGTCCATGCATTAAAGATTTCTAAGTTTGGTGTCTTGCATGTTTTCTTTGCATCAAAAAAATTTTTCAAAAATATGTTCTTGATGTTCATCATGATCTTCAAAGTGTTCTTGGTATTCATCTCGACATTCATAGTGTTCTTGCATGCATTATGTGTTTGATCCAAAATTTTCATATTTTGGGTCATTTTTATGTTTTTCTCTCTCATTTTTAAAATTTCAAAAATCAAAAAAATATCTTTTCCTTATTTCCCTCCAAATTTTCGAAATTTTGGGTTGACTTGGTCACAAATTTTTAAAATTAGTTGTTTCTCACAAGTCAAGTCAAATTTTCAATTTTAAAAATTTTATCTTTTCAAAATCTTTTTCAAAAATTATATCTTTTTCATTTTTTTTCTATTTCTCGAAAATTTCAAAATTCTTTTTCAAATTATTTTCAAAATCTTTTTCTTATCTTTTACATCTAATTTTCGAAAATTAGCTAACAATTAATGTGATTAGTTCAAAAATTTGAAGTTTGTTACTTTCTTGTTAAGAAAGGTTCAATCTTTAAGTTCTAGAATCTTATCTTGTAGTTTCTTGTTAGTGAAGTAAGTAATTTTAAAATTTTTAAAAATTAAATCTTTTTTTCCTATCTTTTTCAAAAATTTTATCTTTTTCAAAATTTGATTTCAAAATATCTTATCTAACTTCTTATCTTCTTATCTTTTTCAAATTTGATTTTAATATCTTTTTTCAATCAACTAACTAACTTTTTGTTTGTTTCCTATCTTTTTCAAAACCAACTAACTACCTATCCCTCTCTAATTTTCGAAATTACTTCTCTCTTTTTCAAAAATTCTTTTTAATTGTTTTAAATTTTAATTTTAATTATATCTTATCTCTGATTTTCGAAAATCACTAACCACTTTTTCAAAATTATTTTTGAAATTCTCCATCTCTTTTCTTATTCTATTTAATTATTTAATTACTAACACTTCTCTTCACCCCTCTCCACCTAATATCCGAATCCCCTCTTCTACATTCTTCTCCCCTTTCTTTTTCTACTAACATAAAGGAATCACTCTACTGTGGTAAAGAGGATCCCTATTATTATTATTTTCTGTTCCCTTCTTTCTCATATGAGCAGGAGCAAGGACAAGAATATTCTTGTTGAAGCAGATCCTGAACCTAAAAGGACT
>NC_029774.3:67616031-67616393 GCF_000817695.3 Arachis duranensis | reverse complement strand
ATCTGAATGGATGGCAACATGCATCCAACAGTACTAGAGAGGCAGCTTCTGAAGAAGCTTATGATCCTGAGAACCCTACCATGGCAGAGGTTAATTACATGGGTGAACCTTATGGAAACACCTATAACTCATCATGGAGAAATCATCCAAATTTCTCATGAAAGGATCAACAAAAGCCTCAACAAGGCTATAACAACGGTGGACGCAATAGGCTAAGCAATAGCAAGCCTTTTCCATCATCTTCTCAGCAACAGACAGAGAATTCTGAACAAAACACTTCTAATTTAGCCAATCTAGTCTCTGATCTATCAAAGGCCACCTTCAGTTTCATGAGTGAAACAAGATCCTCCATCAGAAATCTA
>NC_029774.3:67615319-67615868 GCF_000817695.3 Arachis duranensis | reverse complement strand
AGGAGAAGGACAAAAATCCTAGTGAGGAAGACCTCCTGGGACGTCTCTCAAGCAAGAAGGAGTTTCCTATTAAGGATCCAAGGGAATCTGAGGCTCATACAAAGACCATAGAGATTCCATTAAATCTCCTTCTGCCATTCATGAGCTCTGAAGACTATTCTTCCTCTGAAGAGGATGAAGATGTGACTAGAGAGCAAGTTACTCAATATTTAGGAGCTATCATGAAGCTGAATGCCAAGTTGTTTGGTAATGAGACTTGGGAAAGTGAACCTCCCTTGCTCATTAATGAACTAGATACCTGTATTCAACAAACTCTACCTCAAAAGAAATAAGATCCTGGCAAGTTCTTAATACCTTGTACCATAGGCACCATGACCTTTGAAAAGGCTCTATGTGATCTGGGGTCAGGGATAAATCTTATGTCACTCTCTGTAATGGAGAAGCTAGGGATCATTGAGGTACAACCTGCCTTGTTCTCATTACAATTGGCAGACAAGTCATTGAGACAAGCTTATGGAATAGTGGAGGACGTGTTAGTAAAGGTTGAAC
>NC_029774.3:67614635-67615114 GCF_000817695.3 Arachis duranensis | reverse complement strand
GCCATCCCTCTGTGACAAAAGAGAGTAAGCATGAAGAGCTTCTCTCAGTTCAGAGTCAAGAAGAGCCCCCACAGTCAAACTCTAAGTTTGGTGCTGTGAGGTCACAACCAAACTTTAAGTTTGGTGTCAAGATCCCATATCCAAACTCTAAGTTTGGTGTTGGGACTATACAACATTGACCTGATCACCTTGTGGCTCCATGAGAGCCACTGTCAAGTTATTGACATTAAAGAAGCGCTTGTTGGGAGGCAACCCAATTTTATTTATCTAATTTTTATTTTATATTATTTTATTTTTATTTTGTGTTTTATTAGGTACATGATCACGTGGAGTCACGAAAAAAATAGAAAAATTAAAAACAGAACCAAAAACAGCAGAAGAAAAATCACACCCTGGAGGAAGCACAGGCTGGCGTTCAACGCCAGTAAGGAGCATCTGGCTGGCGTTCAACGCCAGAACAGAGCATCAACCTGGCGCTG
>NC_029774.3:67613120-67614500 GCF_000817695.3 Arachis duranensis | reverse complement strand
GATGGAATTCCTTGACACCTCAGGATCTGTGGACCCCACAGGATCACCTCAGGATCTGTGGACCCCACAGGATCCCCACCTACTACCTTCTAATCCTATTTTTGTGATGAGTATTCCCCATGTCACACTTCCTAACACTCTTCACCAATCACCTCAATCCCTCTTCCCAATCACCCCCTTCACCACTCACATCCATCCACTCTTCCCCATACACCCCACCTACCTTTAAAATTCAAATTCTCTTTCCCACCCAATCCCACCCATATAGCCGAATACACACATCCCTCAATCTCCTCGATATCTTCTTTTTATTCTTCATCTTTTCTTTCTTCTCTTGCTCGAGGGCGAGCAATTTTCTAAGTTTGGTGTGGTAAAAGCATAGCTTTTTGCTTTTCCATAACCATTAATGGCACCTAAGGCCAGAGACATCCAAAAAAAAAAGGAAGACAAAAGCTTCAACCTCTGAGTCATGGGAGATGGAAAGACTCATGTAAAGGGTTTATAGCTCAGTGGTAGAACATTTGACTGCAAATCAAGAGATCCCTGAGATACCCCAGGGGATAAATTGTCCTCCACACAATTATTGGGAGCAACTAAGGATAGGAGCACCAAAATCACTAGGGATCATTCAACAGAAGCAAGGAAGAGACATAGAGGAGCTCAAAGAGCACCATTGGTTCTTCAAGAAGGCGCCACCCTCACTAAGATGGACTCATTCCTTGTTCTTTTTTCTCTATTTTTTGATTTTTTTATGCTTCATGTTTATTTATGTTTTGTGTCTCTACTTCATGATCATTAGTGTTTAGTAACTATGTCTTAAAGCTATGAATAAATTCTATTAATCCTTCACCTCTCTTAAATGAAAAATGTTTTTAATTCAAAAGAACAAGAAGTACATGAATTTTGAAATTATCCTTGAATTTAATTTAATTTTATTGATGTGGTGACAATACTTTTTGTTTTCTGAATGAATGAATGCTTAAACAGTGCATATGTTGAAAGAATGATGAACAAAGAGAAATGTTATTGATGATCTGAAAAATCATGAAATTGATTCTTGAAGCAAGAAAAAGCAGTGAAAAGTAAAAAGCTTGTGAAAAAAAATGGCAAAAAGAAATATATAGAAAGAAAAAGAAAAAGCAAGCAGAAAAAGCCAATAGCCCTTAAAACCAAAAGGCAAGGGTAAAAAGGATCCAAGGCTTTGAGCATCAATGGATAGGAGGGCCCAAGGAAATAAAATCCAGGCCTAAGCGGCTAAATCAAGCTGTCCCTAACCATGTGCTTGTGTCATGAAGGTCCAAGTGAAAAGCTTGAGACTGAGTAGTTAAAGTCGTGATCCAAAGCAAAAAGAGTGTGCTTAAGAGCTCTGGACACCTCTAA
>NC_029774.3:67612257-67612723 GCF_000817695.3 Arachis duranensis | reverse complement strand
TAAGTTTAAGCTACTTTCAGGGATATTTTCATTAGTTTTTATGTTAAATTCACATTTCTGGACTTTACTATGAGTTTGTGTATTTTTCTGTGATTTCAGGTAATTTCTGGCTGAAATTGAGGGACTTGAGCAAAACTCTGAAAAAGGCTGACAAAAGGACTGCTGATGCTGTTGGAATCTGACCTCCCTGCACTCGAAATGCATTTTCTGGAGCTATAGAACTTCAAATTACGCGCTCTCAACGGCGTTGGAAATTAGATATTCAGAGCTTTCCAGCAATATATAATAGTCTATACTTTATTCGGAAATTGACGACGTAACTTGGCGTTGAACACCAAGTACATGCTGCTGTCTGGAGTTAAATGCCAGAAAAATGTCATGATCCGGAGTTGAGCGCCCGAAACACGTTATAACTTGGAGTTCAACTCCAAGAAAAGCCTCAGCTCGTGGATAGATCAAGCTCAAG
>NC_029774.3:67554428-67611860 GCF_000817695.3 Arachis duranensis | reverse complement strand
ATGTAGCCATTGACAACGGTGATGCCCTACATACAGCTTGCCATGGAAAGGAGTAGGAAGTATTGGATGAATGTAATAAGAAAATAGAGATACGAGAGGAGCACAGCATCTTCACACGCTTATCTGAAATTCCCACTATTAATTTACATAAGTATTTCTATCCCTTTTAATTTCTATTTATTAATTAATTTTTGAATTCACCATAAACCATTTTAATCTGCCTAACTGAGATTTACAAGGTGACCATAGCTTGCTTCATACCAACAATCTCTGTGGGATCGACCCTTACTCACGTAAGGTATTACTTGGATGACCCAGTACACTTGCTGGTTAAGTTGAACGGAGTTGTGGAAAGAAAAAGCTTCTCTAACAGTGCCTGGAACTCTTGTATCACAATTTCGTCCACCACGCGTCACCCAAATTTTTGGCAATGTGCATTTAGAATAGAGAGTTGTGCGTTCGCGAGGCTACACTCGTGCCAATAGCACAAATCAGGTCACGTCTACGCGTGACCCACGCGTCCGCGTCACCTAAACTTATGACCCACCACGCGATCGTGTGCTCCACGCGTCCGCGTCACATGTGACGCACAGCTTATCCAGATCAGCCCTGTTATCTTATCTTTTCTTCCCCAATCCTAATTTTTTTCTTCTCACTTCTTATTTATTTCTTCTCCTTTCTTTCCTCTTTATTCCTTCTTACATTTTACTTTCTTCCCCCTTCTTTTTCACATCTATTATCAAGGTTCTTTTCTTTTCTTCTTCCTCTTTTTACCTTTTCATTATTATTTTTATTTTTATTTATGTTTTCTTCTTCTTTTATTTTTACTTTTATTATCTATGTTTTCTTTTTCTTTCTTTCTTTTTGCATTATTTTTATTGGTGTTAGAAATTTATTTGGGTAATTGTTTTCTCCTATATAATTGCTTGTGGATTAATTAGAAATTGTTTGACAATTATTAATTACTTTTAGGGTCACTTGCATGTTCAAATTTAATACTTTCAATCACACATTTACCATGCATACTAAGTGTTTGTTAAAAAGCCCGTATGGCATTATGCATTTGTACTTACTCTATTCTCCTACTCTAATGCCTGTTTTTCACAAAACCCTTTCATTATTTTATTAATTGAATATAATTGTCAATACAAACAGATTGTTAGTTTGAAAGAGTTGATAATCAAACTTGGACATTTAATACTTGATCTATGCTACTCATGCCTTTTCCAGCATGCCAATAAACATCTTGCATCTAATTGTCATAACATGCACTTGCTATATTTCCATTGATGAACTTATCACATGTAGTCGCGACCATGTGTTAACGACATCCTTCTTTACCGTGCATTGATTATCACTTGTCACATCCTTTTCCTTGCTCTAACCCTTAGTTTTAAAGTTATTTACTTTTTCCCTTTTCAGGATGGCCACCAAGAAGGATAAAGAGAAAGCTACTCCTAAACCACTGGCAAGGAAAGGAACAAAAAGAGCACCAGCTGAGGAACTACAACCCCCGTCCACTTGCCCATCTTAGCATGCACCGAGGACAGTGCAATCTTTAAGTGTGGGGAGGTCGATATCGACTTCTGTGGGTTAGTACCTTCCTGTCTCAACACCAAGGTTTAAATTTTCTTTGTTAAATGAGTTGTTGCATTTGCATGTTTGTTTCATTTTTGTGCATATCTTATCACTTGGTTGAAGTAATATTTTCTTTTTCAAGAAACTTTTTATAGCATTTCACTAATTTGAATTAAACTTTTTGAAAAACTTGTTTGAAGAAATTTTAATTTAGAACATGGTTTTAGAGCTCGAACACACAAAACTAGTGAGATTTGAGCTTAATTGCATGGTTATATTATTTAACCATAATATTTTATTCTTGTGTGTTTCCTTCTCTATGATTGTAATCTATATTTTGTTCCAGTCTGTATGTCCAATGTTTAATGTGTTACATGCTTGCATATGATTGAGGCCATCATTTGTTTTTGCTCACTTATCCCAAATAGCCTACCCTTCTATTTACCTTTGTTAGCCACTTTGAGCCTTTTTAATCCCCATTTGTCTTATATTTTACCACATCACTAGCCTTAATCAGAAAAACAAGTAATCACCCCAATTGAATCTTTGGTTAGCTTAAGATAGAGATTGTGTATCAATTAAGTGTGGGAAAACTGTGGGAACATGGGTTAATAAGGGAATGTGTTATGTTTTTACTTTGATAAAATATTGGGAATCTGGGTACCTACTCATGTGAGACCAGAAAAATTAAAAATCCATGTGCATTGATAAGTTATGTTTATTTTTCTATTTAAAAAATAAAAAAATAAAAAAATAAAAATAAGAGAAAAAAATCCAAAAAGTATTCAATAAATAAGTAAATAAATAAGGGGACAAAATTATCCCAATGCTAAGTTAAGTTAAGAAAAAGATCAATGCATATGTGATAAAAATTAAAAAAGAAAGGTTTATGCATGAGTATGAGATGAAAAAAATGGGAATTTTGGGTAGCAAGGCATGATTTTAGAGTGATTAACCCTAGACACTTGAGAAAGTCAGAGTGATATACACTACCAATGAGGGTTTAACGCTTGATTCTGTGTTCCCTGCTTTCATGAGCTATCTTCTTACACGTTTACTTGTCTCTCATTGTGTGATTTAAATTAGTGGAATCTGATTTAAGTTTGTCTTGAAGAATTTATTTACTTTTAACCAAGTAGGTAGAAGCATTTCACATTTAGTTGCATTCATATAGATAGGATTGCATTTCATACATTTTACCATTCCTCTTCACTCCTTTATAGCTTCTCTTGAGCTTAGTGTGAGGACATGCTAATGTTTAAGTGTGGGGAGGTTGATAAACCACTATTTCATGGTTTATCTTGTGCTCAATTGAGTGGTTTTTATAAACTCTTTACCCACTTATTCATACTATTTGCATGGTTTTACTTTTTCCTTCCGGATTTTGTGATATGATTGAAAACATGCTTCTTTGGGCTTTAAATTTGCTATGTTTAATCCTCTCTTATTATCATTCAATGTCTTGATATGTGTGTTAAGTAATTTTAGGGATTACAGGGCAGGAATAGCTTAGAGGATGGTAAGGAAGCATGCAAAAGTGGAAGGAATACAAGAAGTTGAAGAAATTGCTAAGCTATCCAGCCAGACCTCTTCGCACTCAAACAATCATAACTTGAGCTACAAAGGTCCAAATGATGCGGTTCGAGTTGAATCACGCGAACGCATCGTTCTGCAGAAAAATTAGCGACCTGCACGTGGCAAAATTCGCCCCCAGTGATTTCTGGGCTGTTTCTGACCCAGTTTTTGGCCCAGAAAACACAGATTAGAGGCTATAAAGTGGGGGAATACATCTATTCATTCACACAACATTCAAATTCACAATTTTAGGTTTTAGATGTATTTTTTTGAGAGAGAGGCTCTCTCCTCTCTCTTAGGTTTTAGGATTAGGATTTCTCTTAGGTTAGGTTTACTTCGTCTCCGAATTCCAGGTTCAATGTTCTTTTAATTTATGTTTCTCTTCTTCTTTTATTTACTCTAATGCTTTTACTTGTTAATTACTTATGTTGCCAAATTGGCTTATGAACTCTTCATGTTAGATTTGAATATTCTATTTAATGCAATTTGAGGTATTTCAGATTTATGATTGCTTTCTTCTATTTATGATATAAATAATTTAGATTTTTCTCCTTTTGGCTTTGGTTAAGTAATTGGTAACACTTGAGTTGTCAAACTCAGCAGTTGATTGAGAATTGGAAATTGCTGATTGATTTGTGTCCGTCTAAAGCTAGTCTTTCCATAGGAGTTGATTAGGACTTGAGGAATCAAGTTGATTAGTCCACTTGACTTTCCTTTATTTAGTAAGGGTTAACTAAGTGGGAGCAACAAACAATTCTCATCACACCTGATAAGGATAACTATGATGGGATTTCTAGTTCTCATACCTTGCCAAGAGTTTTCATAATTATTAATTTATTTTTCTTCCATTTAAATTACTTGTTCTCTATTTCAAAAACCCAAAAATATACCTTTTTTTCATAACCAATAATAAATCATACTTCCCTGCATTTCCCTGAGATACGACCCGAGGTTTAAATACTTCGGTTATAAATTTTATTGGGTTTGCTTAAGTGACAACCAAAACTTTTGTACAAAAGAATTCTTTGTTAGTTTAGAAACTATACTTACAACGCGATTATATTTCTATGAAATTTTATACTAGCAAGAATCAAATCGTCAATACACATGGTGAGTTATTTAGAGTGGTGACGCGTACGCATAGTGTGACGCGTACGCATGGTGTGACGCGTACGCGTGGGTTGGTTTGTGCAAGAGGCACATTTCTAGTCCAAAACTCGGGAAACTCTCGGGTTTGTGTATGGAGGGGTGAAATTTCGTATCCACGCGTACGCGTGGGGCACGAGTGCGCGTGGATGGTCGAAAAAACTTGGGGCTGATGTGTGAAAATCAAATTCCAGACAAACTAATTGGCAAGTGTACCGGATCGTTTCAAGTAATAAAACTCACAGAAGTGAGGTCGATCCTACAGGCATTGATGGATTAAGCAACTTTAGTATAGTGATGAATTTAGTTAAGCTAATATTGATGAATTGAGTGAATTTTAATTATAGAAAGTGAATTGCAAAAATCTAAAGTGCAGAATGTAAAGAGCTTGAAAAGTAAATGGCAAAGAACTTAAATGGCTTGAAACATAAAATGCAAGAAATTAAAAGAACTGAATCTTAAATTGCAAGAATTATAAAGAGCTTAATCTTAAAGAACATGAAAGTAAAAGTGCAGAAACTTAAATGGCAAGAAAGCTTAAATTGCATGAATTATAAAGGGACTTAGGTGCAGGGAATCAAAATAGAAATAGACAATTGAAATGAAATCAGAGAGAATGATTCATCAGGGATTAGAGATATCGTAATCCTTCCTGAATCAATTGAGTCTCAACTCTCTTCTCAATCATAGTGATAGAGATATGGTAGATTAAAAGTGATTGTATCCCAATTCCTTGGTGATCCAATCTCTCTAATCATAATCAACTTGCCAATTCCTTGATCTAGTGATCATGAGAAAAGGTTAAGTGCATATCTCTCATCTATAAGCTACACTACTTCTCAAGATCTCAATTCCTCCTCGAATGGTGTTGATCCAGAGAGTAGTGATATATAGAGCTTTAGTCCTAATCAAGGTTATTCTCCTTCCGAGGCTCACACCCACTTTCACTGAATTAAACCCCCTTCCGGAGTGAATAATTCATAAACAAAACAGAAGTTACCCAACAGCTACACAATTGAATTGAGAAGAAGAAGAATTTCTTTTATTCATTGGAATTACAATAGAGCTCTTCCCCCTAATGAAATTGGGATTTAGTGCATCATTGCTCTAGTACAGAAGAAAAGAAAAGAAAAATTGCAGAACATGAAGAATAATGAAATTGAGTGCAGAGCTTCCCAAACTGGGTCTCTCACCCCCTCTGATCTACTTGCTAACTAACTAAAAGGAAGAACTCCCTATGAAATCAAATTTTTCTCTATTAATACACTTTCTAATTCAGCCAAAAAGTGCTTGGATTGGGCTTTTTGGCCTTTGTTGATGTGGGTCAGAATACGGTCTTCAGTTGGTACGGTGGAATTCAGCTTTAGGAGAACATAGCGCTCTTGAAAGCAACGTAGCACTCGTTCACTAACGCATACGCATCTCCTACATGTGCACGTCCATTGGCATTTTGAGCATCCACGCGTCCACGTGATGAACGATTGTGCATCCCTTGGCAGCGTTTATCGAACGAGCGTAGCGTTCGCGCCAAGAACGCTACCCACGCGTACGCGTGACCTACACGTACGTGTGAATTGCAAAATATCACTTCTACGCTGATGCTTCATCCACGCGTTTGTGCCGTTCATCACCAAATGCCTCATCCATGCGTATGCATCATGCACGGGTACGCGTCGATGACAAATCTTCAATCCAAAATGTGAAAGTGTCACAGACGCTCGTTTGAAGAGAGTGTAGTGCTCTTTGCGTGCGAGCATTGATCCCCCACCGACGCGTACGCGTGGATTGCAAAAATACCATTCTCCGCATGCGCATCCTATACGCATATGCATTGCTAGAGAGCGTGGCATTCTTTTGAAAATGAGCGTAGCGCCAAGGGTGAGTTGTAGGGGAACGTAGCATTCTCCAAATCAACGTAGCCGTTCTCCTACACTGCTGAGAGATTTATTCCTCATTTGCAGCTTAGTGTCATGTGTTGCAGCAGCTTTTTAGCTTGTTTTTCAGTCAACACATTTTCACTATAGACACTTGGCTCACAGTTCTTCTTAAGAGCATTGGTGCCCAGCACCTCTTTGGGTTACTAAATGCTTTGTAGCTAAGTTGCTCTTGATAGTGGAATTTCGGTTGATAATCCCAGGTTAGTTAACCAAGTTACCAAGTATTGAAACACTCCTTAGCACCTATTCATCCAAGCAGATCCCAGTACAAAAGCACCACAGGCATATATTCTTAAGGTCCAAGCTATTGGTGTCTAGCTTTATTCTTTGTTTCTTTCATTTGTTTGTTACCAATTCTTGGCTTTTCTTCCTTCTCTTTTTACTCTTTCTTTCTCTCAAGGATACTTATTTACTAAGATTACACAGACAGCAGCCAAGTTTATACTATAAGGGAGCATTCTAACCTTTATCTTTTATTGGTGAACTTACTTGAACAATCTAGCACATACCACCACTGAACTTTATTCTCATTCTATCAAATTGGATAATTTCACTTTCTGTTTCAACATTTTCTTTCATTCAAGCAAAAGGGAACATGACATAAATTCAAGCAGATGGAAGTGAATCAGACACTCAGACTAGAACACTTTAAATGATAATTGAAAGACACTAATCAAAAAGAATGCAATCAAACTAAACTAATGCTAATAAGCAGGGTACATGTTGACTTCCAATTTAGAGCACTTCAAATCAGAGGGAATTAAGTAACAATACAACCTCTTGGTGGCATCTTTTAGCTCTTCCCTTGTCATCATCATTCGTAACCTTTGTATCATTATGTCCTTGGATGATGGTGTATAGTTCTTCTAAGAGATTGATTGAATTCCTGCAAAGTTATCAAAAGTTGCTTGTTCCCTAAGCACTTAAAGGATGGTTAGCATGCATGCATGGTGGTAGGCTTTTGAACTTACTTTGGTGTGTGAACACCAAATTTAGTTCCTTGCCACTGTCTATTATGAATCATTTTAATCACATACATGAAACCTTGTGCTTCTATTAAAGAAACCCAACTATAAACTTGAAAGCAACAATGGTTAAGTAATTTTTCTGATTGTTTAGAGCTAGTGACTAATCATACTGAGGGTTGAAATGTGGTTTTAATGAGATTTTTGGTGGAACACCAAACTTAGCATCCTTCATTCACCCTTGAATTGTTTTGCTATGTAACACCGAACTTAGCTCCTTGCAATACAAATAAATCTACTTAACCCTTTTTATTGAAACAACTAAGAAAGGAAAACTACCTCTGGTTGGGTTACCTCCCAACAAGTGCTCTTTTAAAGTCATTCGCTTGACATCCTCCATTCTTGTTCAACTCAGTTCATGAATGCTCTCCTCCTTGTTCCAAGGTCCTCCCAAGTAGCGCATAGCTCTATGACCATTTGCTGTGAATGTATCCTTTGTAGCTTCATTCAGAAGTTCAAGACTTCTATGAGGGAAAACCTTAGTCACCAGATAGGGGCTAGTCCATTTAGACTTGAGTTTCCCACGAAAAATCTTGAATATAGAGTTGTATAATAGCACTTGTTGCCCCTGGCTCAAACTCTCTTCTCAAGATTTTCTTGTCATGCCATCTTTTGGCTCTCTCCTTGTATATCTTAGCATTCTCATAAGCTTCCAACCTGAATCCATCCAGTTCATTGAGTTGCAACAGCCTTTTTGCTCTTGCTGCTTGGGAGCCAAGATTGAGGAGCTTAGTAGTCCAGAAAGCTTTATGTTCTAACTCCACAGGAAGGTAACAAGATTTTCCATAAATTAGCTAGAAGGGTGACTTTCCAATTGGAGTTTTGAATGCGGTTCTATATGCCCAAAAGGCATCATCCAGCTTTCTTGCCCAATCTTTCCTTGTGACCCTAACTGTCTTCTCCAAAATTCTCTTTAGCTCCCTGTTTGCCAGTTCAGCCTGCCCATTAGTTTGAGGGTGATATAGTGTGGCCACTTTATGAACTACCCCATATTTGTGGAGTAATTTTTCCATTTGCCTATTACAAAAATGGCTACTACCATCACTAATAAGACCCTTAGGCACCCCATATCTGGTAAAAATGTGTCTCTTGAAAAATTGAAGAACAATTGGTGCATTATATGTAGTTGTTGCGATGGCCTCTACCCAGTTGGAGACATATTCCACTGCAACCAGAATGTATTTGAAGGAATAAGATGGGGAGAAGGGCCCCATGAAATCTATACCCCAGAGGTCAAACAGTTCCACTTCCAAAATGAAGTTTTAAGGCATTTCATTCATCTTTGTTAGTCCTCCAACTCTTTGACATTCAATACATTGGTGCACAAATTCTCTAGAATCTTTGAATATGGTTGGCTAATAGAATCCACTTTAAAGCACTTTAGCAGCTGTTCTTTCTGGCCCAAAGTGTCCACCATAAGCTAAACAATGACAGTGCCACAATATGCCTCCCATTTCACTTTCAGGGACACACCTTCTGATCATTCCATCTGGACACCTCTTGAATAGGAAGGGCTCATCCCACAAGAATTTCTTGGCTTTATTAATCAACTTATTCACTTGTTGCTTGGTGAACTCTTGGGGAATCCTTCTTCTCACCTTGTAATTTGCAATGTCAACAAACCAAGGTGCTTGTTGGACTTAAAGAAGATGTTCATCAGGGAATTTCTCATTCACTGGCTGGGGTTCATCTTGGCTGGCCTCTTGTGGTAATCTTGACAAATGGTTGATAACTTGATTCTTGCTTCCTTTCCTATCTCTCACTTCAATGTCAAATTCCTGTAGCAACAGCACTCACCTGATAAGTCTTGGCTTGGCATCCTGTTTAGACATGAGATACTTGAGGGCAGCATGGTCAGTAACTTTTGAACCAATCAAGTGTTGTCTAAATTTATCAAATGTATACACAATTGCCAAGAGTTCTTTTTCTGTGGTGGTGTAATTTTTCTGTGCCTCATTCAACACCTTTCTTGCATAGTATATAACATGATGCAGCATATCTTTCTTTTGTCCCAATATAGCACTAATTGCAACATTACTTGAATCACACATTAGTTCAAAAGGAAGTCCCCATTTTGGGGGTGTGATGATTGGTGCTGTAGTGAGTTTCTTTTTCAAGGTTTCAAAGGCATGCTTACAATTATCATCAAAGACAAAAGGATTGTCAACCACTAGCAGATTGCTTAGTGGTTTGGCTATTTTTGAAAAATCCTTGATGAATCTTCTGTAAAACCTAACATGCCACCCAAGAAAACTTCTCACTGCTTTTACATTGACGGGTATAGGAAGATTTTCTATGATATCTATTTTAGCTCTATCAACTTCTATATCCTTGCTTGAAACCTTATGCCCAAGAATAATACCCTCTGGTACTATGAAATGGCATTTTTCCCAATTCAAAACTAAATTTGTTTCTTGGTATCTTTTCAAAACAAGGGTTAGATGTTGCAGACAAGTATCAAAAGAGTTACCAAAGACAGAGAAATCATCCATAAAGACCTCTAAGAATTTTTCTACCATGTCAGACAATATAGAGAGCATACACCTTTGGAAGGTTGCTGGAGCATTGCATAGCACAAAAGGCATCTTCCTATAGGCGAATACTATAAAGGGACATGTGAAAGAAGTCTCTTCTTGGTCCTTGGGATCCACCACTATTTGATTGTATCCAGAGTATCCATCCAAGAAGCGGTAATAAGCATGGCCAGCCAATCTTTCAAGGATTTGATCAATGAAAGGGAGAGGGAAGTGATCTTTTCTTGTAGCCTCATTCAGTCTTCTATAATCAACACACACCATCCACCCTGTTACAGTTCTT
This sequence comes from Arachis duranensis, assembly GCF_000817695.3. NCBI lineage: Eukaryota > Viridiplantae > Streptophyta > Magnoliopsida > Fabales > Fabaceae > Arachis > Arachis duranensis. The sequence goes on along the minus strand of NC_029774.3, from coordinate 67,601,782 downwards.
GTGGGAATGAGTTTATTTTTTTCGTTGGTGATGACAGTCATTCCACCTTTCTTTGGCACCACTTGAACTGGGCTTACCCATGAACTTTCAGAGATTGGATAGATGATCCTAGCATTCCACAATTTCATTACTTCCTTCTGAACTACCTCCTTCATGGTTGGGTTAAGTCTCCTCTGAGGTTGCACCATTGGTCTTGAATCTTCTTCCAGCAAGATTTTGTGCATACAGATGGCAGGGCTTATACCCTTGATGTCATCAATTGTCCATCCTAAAGTTGTCTTGTGATCTTTCAACACTTCAATCAACTTTGATTCATCTTCCATGTTTAAGGAGGAATTGATGATTATTGGCAGGGTTTCCTCTCCTCCAAGAAATGCATACTTGAGATGAGAAAGGAGGGGCTTCAATTCTTGCTTTGGTACCTCCTCTGTCTTGCCTTCAACAGAGACTTTCGCTACTTTTTCTTCTATGTCATTTTGTTCTGCTTCTATTTCTTTTTCTTGTTCCTCCTGACTGTTGACTTCAAGTGCTTCCTCCACCAAGTCTTCTATCATTTCCACTCTCATATGCTTTTCTTTCTCAAGGCGATATTGCATGGCTTTAAAGACATTGATGATCATTTGTTCATCATGCACCCTGAGGATCATTTCACCTTTTTGTACATCAATTATGGCTCTTGCTGTGGCTTAGAAAGGTCGCCCCAAGATGATTGAGTTGTGTCCCTCTTCTTCCATGTCCAGGATAACAAATTCAGGAGGGAAAATGAATTCTCCAACCTTCACCAATAAGTTTTCTACAACTCCATTAGGTATCTTGAGTGATCTATCAGCCATTTGAAGTGACATTCTGGTGGGTTTAACTTCCTCTATTGCAAGCTTTTTCATCAGTGAGAGAGGCATCAACTTGATGCTGGCACCTAAATCACGGAGAGCTTTTTCCAAGGTCATGTTGCCTATGGTGCATGATATAATGAAGCTCCCAGGATCTTTGAGTTTTGGTGGAAGGCCTTTTTAAATTACTGCACTATACTCTTGTGTCAAAATCATTATCTCCTTTTCATTCCAACTTCTCTTCTTGTTGATGAGTTCTTTGAGAAATTTTACATATAAGGGCATTTGCTCCAATGCTTCAGCAAGTGGGAGATTTAATTTCCAGCTTCTTAAAAACCTCTAAGAATTTGGGAAATTACTGATCCTTGAGCTCTTTTTGTAGCCTCTGAGGGTATGGCAGAGGAGGGGTGTAAGGCTTCACCACCTTCTTCTGCAATTATGGTTGCCCTTCCATGACTTGCTTCCCTTTCTTTGAGACTTGAGGCTCCTCTTCCTTCTTGGAATTCTCTTGGTCATGCTTGTTCTCCTCTATTTTCTTCTTGTTGTCAACTTTATCATTTTCCAATGTTCTTCCACTTCTAAGTTGAATTGCCTTGCATTCTTCTTTGGGATTAGGAATGGTATCACTTGGAAAAACATTGGTTGGCCTTTCAACTTGTCTGGCCAGTTGCCCCACTTGTCTTTCAATATTCCTCATAGTGGCCTCTTATCGCTCTTGTCTTTTGGCTAGACTTTGTGTAGTCTGAGCAAGTGATTGTATGGTTTGGGATAGAGACTGCAAGGTTGCTTCAAGATTTGAGATCCTAGTTTCTTGATGGTCAATTGGTGGTGGTATGTTGGGGTATGATTGTTGTTGCTGGAAGTGTGTGGAGAAGTTGTTCTGGTGAGTTTGAGAATTGTTGTGGATTAGTTGATTTGTGTTTTCTGGTTTCTTGTATTCGTTAGTGTTGTTGGATGAATGGTTCTGGTTGTTTATGGTGCGGGAGTTATTGGAGTTGTGGTTCTTTTGCCATTGGTTTTGATTGTCACCCCATCTCAAGTTAGGATGATTCTTCCAGGATGGGTTGTATGTGTCACCATGGAAATTATTTTGGGAAGAACTTGAGATGTTATGCATGTACTGAACTTGCTCTGGTCGCTGCTAAGTATTTCCTTCTTTAATTTGTCCCAACACAAGTGATGGTTGGCTTGTTGTGCTAACTGCAGCTAGTTGAAGTCCATCTATCCTCTTTGCCATCATCTTTATTTGCTGTTGGATTTGTTGGTGCATCACTTTATTTTATGCCAAGATAGTGTCCACACCTTCAAGCTCTAGTACACCTCTCTTTGGAGCTAGTTGGCATTGTCTTTGATGAGCATATAAGTACTAATTATTGGTCACAGTCTCTATGAGATTCTGGGACTCTTCAGCTGTCTTCATTAGCTGTAGTGAACCTCTAGCAGAGTAATCCAAGGCTTCTTGAGCTTTTAGAGTCAAACCCTCATAGAAATTCTACAGTCTGCTCCATTCACTAAACATTTCAGGTGGATATTTTCTAATCAAAGCTTTATACCTCTCTTAGTCCTCAAAAAGTGATTCTTCATCCATTTGGGTGAAGGTCTGCACTTCTGTCTTCAATCTAATGATCCTCTGAGGAGGGCAAAACTTAGCCAAGAATTTGCTCACTAGATCATCCCAATTGTTGATGCTTTCCTTGGGAAATGTCTCCAGCCATTGGGTTGCCGTGTCTCTCAGTGAAAATGGGAATAACAAAAGCTTATAGATGTCAGGGTGGACTCCATTAGTTTTGACAATATCACACATTCTTAAGAATATAGAGAGATGTTGGTTTGGGTCTTCAAGAGGACCCCCTCCATAAGAACAGTTATTTTGCACCAAAGTGATGAGTTGAGGCTTCAACTCAAAATTATTTGCATGAACATTTGGGGTAAGCATGCTGCTACCATAGTTTTTTGGGTTAGAGAGGTGTAAGAGACTAGAACTCTCCTTTGAGGATGGCCATTATTGTGGCCACATCCTCTGGTGGATTAGGGAGGTTACCCTCCATCTCTTGATCTTCCTTTTCTGATTCTTCTTCTCCAATCACTCCCTTCCCTCTTGCTTCTCTTCTTAATCTCAAGAAGGTTCTTTCTGGTTCAGAATCAAAGGAGGTGAATTCACCTCTTCTCCCTCCTGGCATACAACATATAAAAACAAAAACAAACAAAATAAAGCACTCTATTGCTAGAGTGAAGTTAGAGTTAGCAGAAACAAAATCACAAACAGTTAGTAGGCTTAACAAAAACAAAGAAAAATGCTTAATCTAGATTATCACCTACTTAATCATTGTCAATCTAAATCAATCCCTGGCAACGGTGCTAAAAACTTGATACGTGAAAATCAAATTCCACACAAACTAACCGGCAAGAGTACCGGGTCGCATCAAGTAGTAGAACTCACAGAAGTGAGGTTGATCCCACTGGGATTGATGGATTAAGAAACTTTAGTATGGTGATGAATTTAGTTAAGCTAATATTAATGAATTGCGTGAATTTTGATTAACAGAAAGTGAATTGCAGAAATCTAAAGTGCAGAATGTAAAGAGCTTGAAAAGTAAAAGGCATAGAACTTAAATGGCATGAAACTTAAAATGCAAGAAATTAAAAGAATTGAATCTTAAATTGCAAGAATTGTAAAGAGCTGAATCTTAAAGAACAGGAAAGTAAAAGTGCAGAAACTTAAATGGCAAGAAAGCTTAAATTGCATGAATTATAAAGGGACTTAGGTGCAGGGAATCAAAATAGAAATTGACAATTGAAATGAAATCAGAGAGAATGATTCATCAGGGATTGGAGATATCATAATCCTTCCTGAATCAATTGAGTCTCAACTCCCTTCTCAATCATAGTGATAGATCTATGGCAGATTGAAAGTGATTGGAACCCAATTCCTTAGTGACCCTATCTCTCTAATCATAATCAACTTGCCAATTCCTTGATCTAGTGATCATGAGAAGAGTTTAAGTGCATATCTCTCATCTATAAGCCAGACTACTTCTCAAGATCTCAATTCCTCCCGAATGGTGTTGATCCAGAGAGTAGTGATGGATAGAACTTTAGTCCTAATTAAGGTGATTCCCCTTCCGAGGCTCACACCCATATTCACTGAATTAAACCCCCTTCCGGAGTGAATAATTCACAAACAAAACAGAAGTTACCCAATAGCTACACAATTGAATTGAGAAGATGAAGCATTTCATTGATTCATTGAAATCACAATAGAGCTCCTCCTCCTAATGAAATTGGGGTTTAGTGCATCATTGCTCTAGAACAGAAGAAAAGAAAAGAAAAATTGCAGAACATGAAGAACAATGAAATTGAGTGCATAGCTTCCCAAATTGGGTCTCTCACCCCCTCAGATCTACTTGCTAACTAACTAAAAGGAAGAACTCTGATGAGCGGATAATTTATACGCTTTTTGGCATAGTTTTTAGTATATAATTATTAGTTTTTATGCAAAAATCACATTTCTGGACTTTACTATGAATTTGTGTGTTTTTCTGTGATTTCAGGTATTTTCTGGCTGAAATTAAGGGACCTGAGCAAAAATTTGATTCAGAGGCTGAAAAAGGACTGCAGATGTTGTTGGATTCTGACCTCCCTGCACTCGAAATGGATTTTCTGGAGTTACAGAAACCCAATTTGCACGCTCTTAATTGCGTTGAAAAGTAGACATCCAGGGCTTTCCATAAATATATAATAGTCCATACCTTGCCCACGTTTTTACGACGCAAACTGGCGTTCAAACGCCAACTTCCTGCCCTATTCTGACGTTAAACATCAGAAACAGGATACAAGCTGGAGTTAGACGCCCAAACTAGCATAAAAGCTGGCGTTTAACTCCAAGAAAAGTCTCTACATGTGAAAGCTTCAATGCTCAGCCCAAGCACACCCCAAGTGAGCCCAGAAGTGGATTTCTGCATCATTTACTTATTTCTGTTACCCTAGTAACTAGTTTAGTATAAATAGGACTTTTTACTATTGTACTCAGATCTTTGGATGTTTAGTCCTTAGACTTGGAGGCTGACCATTCGGCCATGCCTAGACTATTTTCACTTGTGTATTTTCAACGGTGGAGTTTCTACACCTCATAGATTAAGATGTGGAGCTCTGTTGTTCCTCATGATTTAATGCAATTACTCCTATTTTCTATTCAATTCAAGCTTATTCTTATTCTAAGATATTCACTCGCACTTCAACCTGATGAATGTGATGATCTGTGACACTCATCATCATTCTTCCTTATGAACGCGTGCCTGACAACCACTTCCATTCTACATGCAACAGCTTGAGTGTGTATCTCTTGGGTTTCTAATCAACGATTCACATCGTCTCCCCTCTGACAATGGGGCATCTGAATCTGAGATTAGAACCTTCGTGGTATAGGCTAGAATAAATTGGCAGCATTCCTGAGATCCAAAAAGTCTAAACCTTGTCTGTGGTATTCCGAGTAGGATCTGGGAAGGGATTACTGTGACGAGCTTCAAACTTGTGACTGTGGGGCATAGTGACAGACACAAAAGGATCATTAGATCTTATTCTGACACGATCGAGAATCGACAGCTGATTAGCCATGCGGTAGCTGTGCTTGGTATTTTTCATCTGAGACGAGAAATTCAACAGTTGATTAGCCGTACAGAAACCGTAGAGGACCATTTTCACTGAGAGGACGGGAGGTAGCCATTGACAATGGTGATCCCCAACATACAGCTTGCCATGGAAAGGAGTATGAATGATTGAATGAAGACAGTAGGAAAGCAGATATTCAGAAAGAATAACGCATCTCCACACGCTTATCTGAAATTCACCCAATGAATTACACAAGTATCTCTATCTTTATTTTATGTTTATTTATCTTTTAATTATCAAAGCTTCATAAGCATTTGAATCCACCTGACTGAGATTTACAAGATGACCATAGCTTGCTTCAAGCTGACAATCTTCGTGGGATCGATCCTTACTCACGTAAGGTATTACTTGGACGACCCAGTGCACTTGCTGGTTAGTTGTGCGGAATTGTGAGGAAAGTGTTGAGATTACGATCGCGTATACCAAGTTTTTGGTGCCGTTGTCAAAGTTCACAATTTCGTGCACCAAGTTTTTGGTGCCGTTGCCGGGGATTGTTCGAGTTTGGACAACTGACGGTTCATCTTGTTGCTCAAATTAGGTAATTTTCTTTTTGTTTCAACTTTTATTTTATTTTCAAAAAATTTTCAAAAATCTTTCAAAAAATTTTTTCTTCTTTTTCATTTTTTCAAAATAATTTTCGAAAAATCCAAAAAAAAATTAATAAAATCATAAAAACCAAAAATTTTGTGTTTCTTGTTTGAGTCTAGTGTCAAATTTTAAGTTTGGTGTCAATTGCATTCTTTTATTTTTTTTTTAAATTTTCGAAAATTCATGCATGTGTTCTTCATTATCTTCAAGTTGTTCTTGATGATTGTCTTTGTTTGATCTTTAATTTTTCTTGTTTTGTGTCTTTTCTTGTTTTTCATATGCATTTTTGAATTATTAGTGTTTAAAGTTTAAAAATTTTTAAGTTTGGTGTCTTGCATGTCTTTCGTTTCAAAAACTTTTCAAAAATAAGTTCTTGATGTTCATCATGATCTTCAAAGTGTTCTTGTTGTTCATCTTGACATTCATAGTGTTATTGCATGCATTATTTGTTTTGATCTTAAATTTTTAAGTCTTGTTTCAATTTGGTGTTTTTCTATCTTATCAAAAAAAATTTCAAAAATAAAAAAATATCTTTCCCTTTTTATCTCACAATTTTCGAAATTTTGGATTGACTTAGTCAAAATTTTTTAAAAAATTTTTTTAGTTGTTTCTTGTTAGTCAAGTCAAAATTTCAATTTAAAAATTCTATCTTTTCATATCTTTTTCAAAAATCAAATCTTTTTCATTTTTTAAATATTTTTGAAAATAAAAAAAAAAGTGATTTTCAAAATCTTTTTCGTATTTTATTTCATAATTTTCGAAAATCTTGCTAACATTTAATATTTTGATTCAAAAACTTTCAAGTTGTTACTTGCCTATTAAGAAAGGTTCCATCTTTAAATCCTAAAATCAAATCTTTTAGTGTCTTCTTAATCAAGTAATCAACTTTAATTTCAAAAATTAAATCTTTTTAATTTCCTTTTCAAATCTCTTTCAAAATAAATTTCAATCATATCTTTTTAATCATATCTTTTTCAAATCATATCTTTTTCAATCAAGTCTTTTTCAATCATATCTTTTTAAATTTTGATTTCAAAAATGTTTTCTAATTTCTTATCTTTTCAAAATTGATTTTCAAATTTTTTTCAATTAACTAATTGACTTTTTGTTTGTTTTACTATTTCTTATCTTTATCAAAATCACCTAACTATTTTTCTCTCTCAAATTTTCAAAAATCACCTTCCTCTTTTTCAAAAATCTTTTTATTTAACTAATTGTTTTAAATTTTAATTTTATTCCTTTTCTTAATTTTCGAATTCTAACTTAAAATTAAAATAAAAACAAAAATAATTTTCTTTTCTTAAAATTAAAATTCGAATTCTCTCCCTCTCTTCTCTTTCTATTTATTTATTTACTAACACTTCTTTTCTTCTTATAATTCGAACCCTCTCTCCCTCTCTGTGTTTGAATTCTTCATCTCTTCTCTCTACATTATTCTTCTCTTCTACTCACATAAAGGAATCTCTATACTGTGACATAGAGGATTCCTTTTCTTTTCTGTTCTCTTTTTTTTCATATGAGCAGGAGCAAGGACAAGAATATTCTTGTTGAAGCTGACCCTGAACCTGAAAGGACTCTGAAGAAGAAGCTAAGAGAAGCTAAAGCACAATAATCTGGAGAAAACCTTATAGAGAATCTTCAAAAAGAAGTAATAGCCGAACCCAACAACAATAATAATACAAGGAAGATGCTTGGTGACTACACTGCACCAACTTCCAACTTCCATGGAAGAAGCATCTCAATTCCTGCCATTAGAGCAAACAATTTTGAGCTAAAGCCTCAACTAGTTTCTCTGATGTAACAGCATTTCAAGTTTTATGGACTTCCATCAGAAGATCCTTTTCAGTTCTTAACTGAATTCTTGCAGATCTGTGATACTGTTAAGACCAATGGAGTTGATCCCGAGGTCTACAAGCTTATGCTTTTCCCTTTTGCTGTAAGAGACAGAGGGAGTGTTGGTAACCGTACCCAAGGAAGTTTTTCACAAACCATGCAACTGCATCATATTTTGAAAAGACTTGAAAAGACATGACCTCATAAAAGAAAGATTTTATTTGATTTTAAACTAAAATAGGAAATTAATTTAAAAAGTTGAAAACCCCCTTTTTTTGAAAAAAATCAAACTAAAAATCTTTTGGACCATAAAGCATTAAATGAAAACCCTTTCAAAAAAATTAAACACATAGGCCAACAAAAAATCAACCAAACAAAAATGTAACATTCATATTTGGGCCCAGAGATGGTTGAATTTAAGGAAATACATTGGACCACTCTGGATCAGATTTTTTAAGGAAGGCCCAGATTAACTCTCACTTAAAACAAGCCCAGAACACGCTGATTTAATGAGAACGTTCATCACCTGCCCAGAATTGTCTCATACCTGTTTATGAGACAAAATGCTCCAGAAAACACATTAGTAATTTTCAAACAATAAATTATAACTCAAAATGCCGAGACTAATCCTAAGCATGCAGAATCTGTCCTCAGGTAGTGGTTTAGTGAAAATGTCTGCCAATTGCTCTTCTGATTTAACAAATTGAATGCTAATATCCCCTTTTTAAACATGTTTTCTTATTGAATGAAATTTCACTTCAATATGTTTAGTCCTAGAGTGCAAAACTGGATTTTTGGAAATATTAATGGCACTCATATTATCACACAATAAGGGAATATTTTTAGCATTTAACTTGTAATCAGCAAGCTGTGTTTTGTAACCATAAAAAGCTAAGAACAACATGAAGAAGCAACTATATACTCAGCCTCAGCAGTAGATAACGCCACTGTTGGCTGTTTCTTACTTGACCAAACATTCAAGGACTTTCCAAGGAAGCAACATAAGCCTGAAGTGCTCCTTCTATCAACTCTATCACCAGTAAAATCTGCATCACAATAACCAACATTCGGGCAACAGGGGTAGAGGATTCATCAAAGTCTATTCCTTCTTCTTGGTCATATCCTTGTGCCACAAGCCTTGCGTTATTTCTTGCAATGCTGCCATTTTTTCCTAACTTGTTCCAAAATATCCACTTGGTTCCGGTCACTTTCTTTTCACTTGGCCTTGGAACCAAAGTCCACACTTAGTTCTTCTCAAATTTAAGAAGCTCATCCTCCATTGCTTTAACCTAAGAGGGGTCACTAAGGGCTTCTTTGACATTCTGAGGCTCCATTTGAGAGAGAAAGACAATGTTTGTCTCTTCATTGCCCTTTTTAGTTGAGGACTGAGTTCTAACTCCATGAGAGATGTCCCCAATAACAAATTCCTCAGGATAGTTCTTCAAGAATCTCCCTTCACGAGGTCTGGTGGACTTGGAGGTAGATTCAGGTACTAATGGATTCTGGATGTTGCTGGCTTCAGGATTTCCTTCAAATTCATGAGACAAAATGGAATTGTCTCTCAAATTTTTAGCAGCTGCAATTTCTGGTTCAAGTTGAACAGAATTTCCATTTTCTTGATTTTGCACAGTTTCAACGTCCTTTTGAGCTTGATTTCCTGCATCACAATCTTCCAAAATACTTTGCACCAAGTTAGTATCACAAAATGTAACGTGTATGGACTCCTCAATAATCCTAGCATCTTGATGATAAACCCTATATGCTTTACTAGTTGTGGAATATCCTACAAACAGACACTCATACGCCTTTGGATCAAATTTACCCAAATTATCCTTGTTATTTAAAACAAAACATTTGCATCCAAAGATGTGCAAGTAGCCTAAGTTTGGTGGGTAACCTTTCCAAAGCTCATAAGGGGTTTTCTTCAAAAATTTCCTTATGATTGTTTTATTCAAAATGTGGCAAGTCGTGTTAACCGCTTCAGCCCAAAGGAATTTTGGAACATTACTCTCACAAAGCATAGCTCTTGTCATCTCTTGTATGCTTCTATTTCTTCTTTCCACAATACCATTTTGTTGAGGTGTCCTTGGACAAGAGAAGTTGTGAGATATTCCAAATTTCTCACAAAAGGATTCAAATGAATTGTTTTCAAATTCAGTTCTATGATCACTTCTTATAGAAGAGATTTTTAAATCCTTTTCATTTTGAATTTTCTTGCAAAAAGGTTCAAAGGCCGAAAAGGTTTCATTTTTATGTGCAAAAAATAAAACCCAACCAAACCTAGTATAGTCATCCACAATCACTAAACCATAATGTTTACCACCTAGGCTTTGAGTTCTTGTTGGACCAAATAAATCAATGTGTAGTAACTCAAGTGGTCTTTTAGTAGAGATATCTTCCTTTGGTTTAAAAGAACTTTTTGTTTGTTTTCCCATTTGGCAAGCATCACATGTGATGTCTTTGTCAAACTTTATCAAAGGAAGACCTCTTACTACTTCTTTTTTTACAAGTTTGTTTATTTGAAACATACTTGCATGGCCCAATCTCTTGTGACATAACCACTTTTCAGAATCCTTTAGTTCATCAAGAGTAAGTCCATACACATTATTAAAATGCTTCGCAACTAATGAGCGGATATTTTATACGCTTTTTGGTGGTATTTTCATGTAGTTTTTAGTATACTTTAGTCACTTTTTAGTATATTTTTTAGTTTTTATACAAAAATCACATTTCTGGACTTTACTATGAGTTTGTGTATTTTTCTGTGATTTTAGGTATTTTCTAGATGAAATTGAGGGACCTGAGCAAAAATCTGATTTAGATGCTGAGAAAGGACTGCGTTGGATTCTGACCTCCATACACTCGGAATGGATTTTTTGAATCTACAAAAGATTAATTGATGCGCTCTCAATTGCATTGGAAAGTAGACATCTTGGGCTTTCCAGCAATATATAATAGTCCATACTTTGCCTGAGATTTGATAGCGAAAATCGGCGTTTAAACGCCAGCGTTTTACCCTTTTCTGGCGTTAAACGCCAGAACTGGCAGAAAAGTTGGAGTTAAATGCCCAAACTGGCACCAAAGCTGGTGTTTAATGCCAAAAATAGTCTATGCACGTGAAAGCTTCAATGCTCAGCCCAAACACACACCAAATGGGCCCCGGAAGTGGATTTCTGCAATATCTATCTTAGTTTACCCATTTTCTGTAAACCTAGGTTACTAGTTTAGTATAAGAACTACTTTTAGAGATGCATTTTGTACCTTATGACATTTCACATATAAATTTTGTATCTTCTATGGCATGAGTCTCTAAACTCCAAGATTGGGGGTTGGTGCACAAAATTGTGATACATAATGGCGCCAACAACTTGATACGCCCAATTGTAATCTCAACTCTTTTTCACAACTTCGCACAACTAACCAGCAAGTACACTAGGTCGTCCAAGTAAAAAACCTTACGTGAGTAAGGTTCGATCCCCCGGAGATTGTCGGCTTGAAGCAAGCTATGGTCACCTTGTAAATCTCAGTCAGGCGGATTCAAATGGGTTATGGAATTTTAATAATTAAAAGATAAATAAAACATAAAATAAAGATAGAGATACTTATGTAAATCATTGGTGGGAATTTTAGATAAGTGTATGGAGATGCTTTGTCCCATTCGAATCTCTGCTTTCCTACTGCCTTCATCTAATCCTTCATACTCCTTTCTATGGCAAGCTGTATGTTAGGTTTCACTGGCGTCAATGGCTACCTCCCGTCCTCTTAGTGAAAATGGTCCAACTACGGGTTACGTAGGGCTAATCATCTATCGGTTCTCGATCATGTAGGAATAGGATTTACTATCCTATTGCATCTGTCACTATGCCCTACAGTTGCAAGTTTGAAGCTCGTCACAGTCATCCCATCCCAGATCCTACTCGGAATACCACAGACAAGTTTTAGACTTTCCGGATCTCAAGAATGTTGCCAATGGATTCTAGCTTATACCACGAAGACTCTGATCTCAAGGAGTTGAAGGCTCTGTTGTCAGGAGAGGCAATCAACATGAATGAGCCAGGAATCCAAGAGATACACGCTCAATCTAAGGTAGAACGGAAATGGTTGCCAGGGACGCATTCATAGGTGAGAATGATGATTAGTGTCACGGATCATCACATTCATCAGGTTGAAGTGCGAGTGAATTTCTTAGAACAAGAATAAGCTTGAATTGAATGGAAAATAGTATTAATTACATTAGTACTCGAGGAACAGCAGAGCTCCACACCCTTAATCTATGGTGTGTAGAAACTCCGCCGTTGAAAATACATAAGTGGTCTGGAGGTCCAGGCATGGCCGAATGGCCAGCCTCCCCAAATATGAAAATATATCATCCATGGTGGAGGAAATTGTGATCATCAACAATGGCTCCGAAGACTTGGTGCTCTCAAACGTGAATCTCACTTTGTCACAACTCCGCACAACTAACCAGCAAGTGTACTGGGTCCTCCAAGTAATATCTTACGTGAGTAAGGGTCGATCCCACAGAGATTGTTGGTATGAAGCAAGCTATGGTCACCTTGTAAATCTCAGTCAGGCGGATTCAAATTGATAGTGGTTTTTGAAAAATATAAAGAGATACTTAATTAAATAATAAAGGATAGAAATACTTATGTAAATTCATTAGTAGGAATTTCAGATAGGTGTATGGAGATGCTGTGTTCATCCTGAATCTCTGCTTTCCTACTGCTTTCATCCAATCTTTGTCACTCCTTTCTATGGCAAGTTGTATGTAGGGCATCACCGTTGTCAATGGCTACATCCCATCCTCTAAGTGAAAATGGTCTAAATGCTCTGTCACAGCACGACTAATCATCTGTCGGTTCTCGATCATGTTGGAATAGAATCCCTTGATTCTTTTGCGTTTGTCATCATGCCCAGCAATCGCGAGTTTGAAGCTCGTCACAGTCATTCAATTTCGGAATCCCACTCGGAATACCACAGACAAGGTTAGACTTTCCAGATTCCCATGAATGCCGCCATCAATTCTAGCTTATACCACGAAGATTTTGATTAAGGAATCTAAGAGATATGCGCCCGGTCTAAGGTAGAACGGAAGTGGTTGTCAGTCACACGTTCATAGGTGAGAATGATGATGAGTGTCACGGATCATCATATTCATCGTGTTGAAGTGCAACGAATATCTTAGAATAAGAATAAGTCGAATTGAATAGAAAATAGTAGTACTTGCATTGAAACTTGAGGTACAGCAGAGCTCCACACCCTTAATCTATGGGGTGTAGAAACTCCACCGTTAAAAATACATAAGTGATGAAGGTCCAGGCATGGCCAAATGGCCAGCCCCCAAACGTGATCACCGGATCAAAAATTCAATCCAGGATGAAAATACAATAGTAAAATGTCCTATTTATAATAAACTAGCTACTTAGGGTTTACAGAAGTAAGTAATTGATGCAGAAATCCACTTCCGGGGCCCACTTGGTGTGTGCTTGGGCTGAGCTTGAATGTTACACGTGCAGAAGCTTTTATTGGAGTTGAACGCCAAGTTATAATGTGTTTCTGGCGTTCAATTCTGGTTCGTGACGTGTTTTTGGCGTTTGACTCTAGAATGCAGCATGGAACTGGCGTTGAGCGCCAATTTACGTCATCAAATCTAGAATAAAGTATGGACTATTATATATTTCCGGAAAGCTCTGGATGTCTACTTTCCAACGCCATTAAGAGCGCACCATTTGGAGTTCTGTAGCTCTAGAAAATCTATTTCGAGTACAGGGAGGTCAGATTCCAACAGCATCAGCAATCCTTTGTCAGCCTTCTTATCAGAGTTTTGCTCAGGTCCCTCAATTTCAGCCAGAAAATACCTGAAATCATAGAAAAACACACAAACTCATAGTAAAGTCCAGAAATGTAAATTTAACATAAAAACTAATGAAAACATCCCTAAAAGTAGTTAGATCATACTAAAAATTACCTAAAAACAAAGCCAAAAAGCGTATACATTATCCACTCATCAATCCAGAATGTCTCTATGATCCGAAGATGAAAATAAAATATTAAAAAGGTCTTATTTATAATGAAACTAGCTAGTAGGGTTTACAGAAATAGGTAAATGATGCAAAAATCCACTTTCGGGCCCACTTGGTGTGTGCTTGGGCTGAGCATTGAGCCTCACACGTGTAGAGGCTTCTCTTAGAGTTAAATGCCAGCTTTTATGCTAGTTTGGGTGTTTAACTCCAACTTTTATGCCAGTTCTGGCGTTTTGACGCCAAAAAGGGCAGAGAGCTGGTGTTTTGACGGCATTTTACATCGTCAAAACTCGCGCAAAGTATGAACTATTATATATTGCTGGAAAGACTTGGATGTCTACTTTCTAACGTAATTAAGAGCGTGCCATTTGGAGTTCTGTAGCTCCAGAAAATCCACTTCGAGTGCAAGTAGGGGTGGAAACAGGTCAGTCCAGGCCAGGCTTTGCTCTTAACAGGCCTGGCTTGTCATACAGTTGATTGGCCTGAGCCTGGCCTGCAGCATTTATAATAAAATATAATAAATTTAAAATATCTCATAATTTTATTAATAATAAATAATTATTTATATATTTAATTATATTTGAACAGGCCCAAGCAGGCCTGACAGGCCTATAAGGCTAATTAGTAAGTCTGGGCCTGGCCTATTAATGTATTAAGGCTTTTAAAAGAGCTTGGGCCTGTACCTATTTTATAATAGGCCAGGCTGCAGGCCACCTAGCCTTTTTCCACCGCTAAGTGTAGGGAGGTCAGAATCCAACAGCATCTGCAGTCCTTCGTCAGCCTCTGAATTAGATTTTTGCTCAGGTCCCTCAATTTTAGTCAGAAAATACCTTAAATCACAAAAAAATACACAAACTCATAGTAAAGTCCAGAAATGTGAATTTTACTTAAAAACTAATAAAAATATACTAAAAACTAACTAAATCATACTAAAAACTGTATAAAAACAATGCCAAAAAGCGTATAAATTATCCGCTCATCACAACACCAAACTTAAATTGTTGTTTGTCCCCAAGCAACTGAAAACAAAATAAGATAAAAAGAAGAGAATATACAATGAATCCCACAGTATCAATGAAAGTTAGTCCTAATTAGATGAGCGGGGCTTGTAGCTTTTTGCTTCTGAACAGTTTTGGTATCTCACTTTTTCTTTGAAATTCAGAATGATTGGCATCTATAGGAACTTAGAATTTCAGATAGTGTTATTGACTCTCCTAGTTCAGTACGTTGATTCTTGAACACAGCTACTTTATGAGTCTTGGCCGTGACCCTAAGCACTTTGTTTTCCAGTATTACCACCGTATACATAAATGCCACAAACACATAACTGGGGTGAACCTTTTTAGATTGTGACTTAGCTTTGCTAAAGTCCCCAGTTAGAGGTGTCCAGAGTTCTTAAGCACACTCTTTTGTTTTGGATCACGACTTTAACCACTCAGTCTCAAGCTTTTCATTTGGACCTGCAAGCCACAAGCACATGGTTAGGGACAGCTTGATTTAGCCACTTAGGCCTGGATTTTATTTCCTTGGGCCCTCCTATCCATTAATGCTCAAAGCCTTGGATCCTCTTTACCCTTGCCTTTTAGTTTAAAGGGCTATTGGCTTTTTCTACTTGCTTTTTATTTTTCTTTTCTCTTTTTTTTGCCAATTTTCTTTTCGCTACTCTTTTTTTTTCATTGCTTCTTCTTGCTTCAAGAATCAATTTCATGATTTTTCAGATTATCAATAACATTTCTCTTTGTTCATCATTCTTTCAAGAGCCAACAATTTTAACATTCATAAATAACAAGATAAAAAATATGCACTATTTAAGCATTCATTCAGAAAACAAAAAGTATTGCCACCGCATCAAAATAATTAAACTAGTTTCAAGATAAAATTTGAAATCCAAGAACTTCTTGTTCTTTTGTAATTAAGCACATTTTTCATTTAAGAGAGGTGAAGGATTCATGGAGTTATTCATAGCTTTAAGACATAGACACTAGACACTAATGATCATGTAGTGAAGACACAAACATAGATAAACCCTACAGCATAAAAATCGAAAACAGAAAAATAAATAAACAAGGGGATTAAGGAATGAGTCCACCTTAGTGAGGGTGACGTCTTCCTCTTGAAGGTCCAATGGTGCTCTTGAGCTCCTCTATGTCTCTTCCTTGCCTTTGTTGCTCCTCCCTCATAGCTCTTTAATCTTCTCTAATCTCATGGAGAATGATGGAGTGCTCTTGGTGTTTCATCCTTAATTGGTCCATGTTATAACTCAAGCTTTCCAAACAAGTGTTGAGTTGTTCCCAATATTTGTGTGGAGGAAATTGCATCCCTTGAGGCATCTGAGGAATTTCTTGATGAGGGACTTTCTCATGCTCTTGTTGAGTGCCATGAATGGGCTCTCTAGTTTGCTACATCCTCTTTTTAGTGATGGGCTTGTCCTCTTCAATGAGGATGTCTCCCTCTATGACAATCCCAGCTGAATAGCAAAGGTGACATATGAGATGAGGAAAGGTTAATCTTGCCAAAGGTGAGGACTTGTCAGCCACCTTGTAGAGTTCTAGAGGTATGATTTCATGAACTTCTACTTCCTATCCAATCATGATACTATGGATCATGATTACCCGATCCACAGTTACCTCAGATCAGTTGCTAGTGGGAATGATAGAGCATTGGATGAACTCCAACTATTCTCTAGCCACAGGCTTAAGATCTGGTCTTCTCAATTGAACTGGGTTGCCTCTTGAGTCTCTTTTCCATTGAGCTCCTTCTACACATATGTCCATGAGGACTTGGTCCAACCTTTGATCAAAGTTGACCCTTCTAGTGTAAGGGCATACATTTTCTTCCATCATTGGCAAGTTGAACGCTAGCCTCACATTTTCCGGACTGAAATCTAAGTATTTTCCCCAAACCATTGTAAGCCAATTCTTTGGGTTTGGGTTCATACTTTGATCATGGTTCCTAATGGTCCATGCGTTTGCATAGAACTCTTGAATCATTAAGATTTTGACTTGCTGAATGGGGTTGGCAAGAACTTCCCAACCTCTTCTTCGGATCTCTTGTCGGATCTCTGGATATTCGCCCTTTTTGAGCCTAAAAGGGACCTCAGGGATCACCTTCTTCTTGGCCACAACTTTATAGAAGTGGTCTTGATGGACCTTTGAGATAAATTTCTCCATCTCCCATGACTCAGAGGTGGAGGCAGTTGCCTTTCCTTTCCTCTTTCTAAAGGTTTCTCTGGCTTTAGGTGCCATAAATGGTTATGGAAAAACAAAAAGCAATGCTTTTACCACACCAAACTTAAGATATTTGCTCGTCCTCAAGCAAAAGAAGAAGGAAAGATGTAGAAGAAGAAGAAAATGGAGGAGATGGAGGGTGTATAGGGTTCGGCCAAGAGGGGAAGAAGGTGTTTGTGATGAAGGGGTGAAAGGTATTTGGGGAAGAGTGTTGTAGAAAGGTGTGAAGAGGAGAGAGAGTGAGTTGAGGATGGTGGGGATCCAGTGGGGTCCACAGATCCTGAGGGGTCAAGGAATTGTTCATCCCTACTCCAATTGGGCGTTCACAACGCCTTAGAGTGCAATTCTGGCGTTTAAACGCGAGTTTACTGCCCTGTTCTGGCGTTTAAACGCAAGCTTTCCTTCCTGTTATGGCATCTAAACGCCAGTTTGTTGCCCTGTTTTGGCATTTAAACGCCAGTCTGGTGCCCTATTCTGGCGTTTAAAAGCCCAGAAAGGTGCCAGAAAGCCCATTTTGCTACCCTTACTGGCGTTTAGTCCGTCCTCCAGGGTGTACTGTTTTCCATGCTGTTTTTGAATTTTTTCTTTATTTTTGTAATTATCTTTGTGACTTCACATGATCATCAACCTAAAAGAAAATAAAATAATATAGATAAAATTAAAATAAATTTGGGTTGCCTCCCAATAAGCGCTTCTTTAATGTCAATAGCTTGACAGTGAGCTCTCATGGAGCCTCACAGATGATCAGAGTATGGTTGAGATCTCTCAACACCAAACTTAGAGTTTGGCTGTGGCCTCCCAACACCAAACTTAGAGTTTGAATGTGGGGGCTCTGTTTGACTCTGTATAGGAAGAAGCTCTTCATGCTTACTCTCCATGGTTACAGATGGAGAACCTTGAGTCTTTACTACAAGGCATTCTTCATTCACATGAAGAATAAACTCTCCTCTGTCAACATCAATCATAGCTCATGCTGTGGCTAGGAAAGGTCTTCCAAGGATGATGGATTCATCTTCATCCCTCCTAGTGTCTAGGAATATGAAATCAGCAGGGAAGTAGAGGCCTTCAGCCTTTACTAGCACATCCTCTACTAGTCCATAAGCCTTTTTCATAGATTTATATGCCATCTCCAATGAGAATTTGGTAGCCTGTACCTTATAGATTCCCAGTCTCTCTATTATAGAGAGTGAAATCATGTTTATCCCTGACCCCAGGTCACACAGAGCTTTTTTAAAGGTCACGGTGCCTATGGTACATGGTATTAAGAATTTACCAGGATCCTGTTTCTTTTGAGGTAAATTTTGCTGAACCAATGTATTTAGTTCATTGGTGAGCAAGGGAGGCTCTTCCTCCCAAGTCTCATTACCAAATAGCTTGGCATTTAGCTTCATGATTGCTCCTAAATATCGGGCAACTTGCCCTTCAACAATGTCTTCATCCTTTTCAGAAGATGAATAGTCATCAGAGCTCATGAATGGTAAAAGGAGGTCCAAGGGAATATCTATGGTCTTTGTATGAGCCTCGGATTCCTTTGGTTCCTCATTAGGGGATTCCATACTGACCGTTGGTCGTCTCCTGAGGTCTTTCTCATTGGGATTCACGTCCTCCTCCTCCTCTAAGGTTTCGGCCATGTTGATTATATCAATGGCCTTATACTATCCTTTGAGATTCTCTTCTGTATTGCTTGGGAGAGTGCTAGGAGGAGTTTCAGTAACCCTTTTACTCAGCTGGCCCACTTGTGCCTCCAAATTTCTAATGGAGGATCTTTATTCAGTCATAAAACTAAGAGTGGCCTTAGATAGATCAGAGACTATGTTTGCTAAGCTAGAAGAATTCTGCTCAGAATGCTCTGTCTGTTGCTGAGATGATGATGGGAAATGTTTGCTATTGCTAAACTTGTTTTTTCCACCATTGTTATTATTGAAGCCTTGCTTCTGTTGATCCTTCCATAAAATATTTGGATAATTTTTCCATGAAGGATTATAGGTGTTGCCAAAAGGCTTCACCCATGTAATTCAACTCTACCATTGCAAGGTTCTTAGGATCATAAGCTTCTTCTTTAGAAGATGCTTCTTTAGTACTGTTGGATGCATTTTGCAATCCATTCAGACTCTGAGAGATCATATTGACTTATTGGGTCAATATTTTGTTCTGATCCAGTATGGCATTTAGAGAATCAATTTCAAGAACTCCTCTCTTTTGGGGCGTCCCATTACTTACAGGATTCCTCTCAGAGGTATACATGAACTGGTTATTTGCAACCATTTCAATAAGTTCCTGAGCTTCTGCAGGTGTTTTCTTCAGGTGAATAGATCCACCTGCAGAGTGGTCCAGTGATGTCTTGGAAAATTCAGACAGACCATCATAGAATATATCTAATGTGGTCCATTCTGAAAGCATGTCAGAAGGACACTTTTTGGTCAGTTGCTTGTATCTTTCCCAATCTTCATAGGGGGTCTCACCATCTTTTTGTCTGAAGGTCTGAACGTCTACTCTAAGCTTACTCAGCTTTTGAGGAGGAAAGAACTTGGCTAAGAAAGTCGTGACCAGCTTATCCCAAGAGTCCAAGCTATCTCTAGGTTGTGAGTCCAACCATATTCTAGCTCTGTCTCTTACAGCAAAAGGGAAAAGCATAAGCTTGTAGACTTCAGGATCAACTCCATTGGTCTTAACAGTATCACAGATCTAAAAGAACTCAGTTAAAAACTGATAAGGGTCTTCTGATGGAAGTGCATGAAACTTGCAGTTTTGTTCCAGTAAGGAAACTAATTGAGGCTTTAGCTTAAAATTGTTTGCTCCTATGGTAGGGATTGAGATGCTTCTTCCATAAAAGTTGGAAGTTGGTAAAATCACCAAGCATCTTCCTTGCATTGTTGTTTGGTTCGGCCATAATTGTTTCTTTTGCTACTTCCTTTTCAAAAATTTCAGTGAGGTCCTCTTCAGAGTTTTGTGCTTTAGCTGCTCTTAGCTTCCTCTTTAGAGTCCTTTCATGTTCAGGATCAGCTTCAACATGTATGCCTTTATCTTTGTTCCTGCTCATATGAAAGAGAAGAAAATAAAGAAAATATGGAATCCTCTATATCACAGTATAGAGATTCCTTGAGGTGTCAGAGGAAAACAAGAATGGAAGAATGAGGTAGGTAAGGAAGAATTCTAACACACAAAGAAAGATGTAGTTCGAATTGACAATGGAGGAGGAATGTTAGTGTTTAAATAGAAAACGATAAGAGAGGGGGAAGAATTTTCGAAAATAAAAAGAATAAAATTTAAAATAAATTTTTGAAAAATTGGTTGTGGTTTTGAAAAAGATAAGAAATAGTAAAACAAACAAAAAGTCAATTATTCAGTTGAAAAAGATTTGAAAATCAATTTTGAAAAGATAAAAAGTTAGAAAAGATTTTGAAATTGATTTTGAAAAAGATATGTTTAAAAAGATATGATTGAAATTTATTTTGAAAAAGATTTGAAAAGGAAATTAAAAAGATTTGATTTTTAAACTTAAAATTGATTACTTGACTAACAAGAAACTAAAAGATATGATTCTAGAATTTAAAGATTGAACCTTTCTTAACAAGAAAGTAACAAACTTCAAATTTTTTAATCAATCACATTAATTGTTAATATTAATTTCAAAAATTATGAAATAAAGATAAGAAAAAGATTTGATTTTTTTTTGAAAAAGATATGTTTGAAAAGATATGACTTTGAAAAATTATGGATTTGAAAAAGATTTGATTTGAAAACAAAATTCCTCTCCTTGTGTCATCCTAGCGTTAAACGCCAACAGCTGCATGTTTTGGGCGTTTAACGCCCAATTGTTGCATGGTTTGGCCGTTTAAATGCCCAGCCAGGTACCCTGGCTGGCGTTTAAACGCCAGTTTTCCTTCTTCAATGGGCGTTTTGAACGCCCAGCTTTTTCTCTGTAATTCCTCTGTATATTTTCAATTTTGAAAAACAACAAAATGAGTCAAAACATATAATTCTTGGATCAAAGCACAAGATATATGCAAGAACATTATGAACGTCAAGATGAACACCAAGAACAATCTTGAAGATCAAGATGAACATCAAGAACTCAGTTTTCTTAATGAAAGAAACCATGGAGGACACCAAACTTAGAACTTTCTCATGTTTGGGCCATATGAATGCAAGAATACATATGTAGAACATCATGCAGTGCAAATCAATAAATCATAAAGATCGAACAAGGCAATTCATCAAGAATGACTTGAAGATCATCAAGAACACAATGCATGTGTTTCGAGAATTACAACACAATTAAAATCATGCAATTGACACCAAACTTAAAATTTGGCCCTATATTCAAATAAGAACCATGAAATATTTTTGAGTTTTTATGATTTTATGAATTTTTTTTATTTTTTGAAAATTATTTAAAAAAACGAAAAAGAAGAAAAAATTTTTGAAAGATTTTTAAAAACTTTTTGAAAATAAAATAAAAATTACCTAATATGAGCAACAAGATGAACCGTCAGTTGTCCAAACTCGAACAATCCCCGGCAACGGCGCCAAAAACTTGGTGCACGAAATTGTGATACACAATGGCGCCAACAACTTGGTACGCACAATTGTAATCTCAACTCTTTTTCACAACTTCGCACAACTAACCAGCAAGTGGAGTGGGTCGTCTAAGTAATAAACCTTATGTGAGTAAGTTTCGATACCACAGAGATTGTCGGCTTGAAGCAAGCTATGGTCACCTTGTAAATCTTAGTCAGGCGGATTCAAATGGATTATGGAGTTTTAATAATTAAAAGATAAATAAAACGTAAAATAAAGATAGAGATACTTATGTAAATCATTGGTGGGAATTTCAGATAAGTGTATGGAGATGCTTTGTCCCTTTCAAATCTCTGCTTTCCTACTGCCTTCATCCAATCCTTCATACTCCTTTCTATGGCAAGCTGTATGTTGGGTTTCATCGGCGTCAATGGCTACCTCCCGTCCAACTACAGGTTACGTAGGGCTAATCATCTATCGGTTCTCGATCATGTAGGAATAGGATTTATTATCCTTTTGCGCCTGTCACTACGCCTTACAGTCACGAGTTTGAAGCTCGTCACAGTCATCCCATCCCAGATCCTACTCGGAATACCACAGATAAGGTTTAGAACCGGATCTCAAGAATGCTACCAATGGATTCTAGCTTATACCACAAAAACTCTGATCTCAAGGAGTTGAAGGCTCTGTTGTTAGGAGAGGCAATCAACACGCATGAGCCAAGAAACCAAGAGATACACGTTCAATCTAAGGTAGAACAGAAGTGGTTGTCAGGCACGCGTTCATAGGTGAGAATGATGATGAATGTCACGAATCATCACATTCATCAGGTTGAAGTGCGAGTGAATATCTTAGAACAAGAATAAGCTTGAATTGAATGGAAAATAGTAGTAATTGCATTAATACTCGAGGAACAGCAGAGCTCCACACCCTTAATCTATGGTGTGTAGAAACTCTACCGTTGAAAATACATATGTGGTCTGGAGGTCCAGGCATGGCCGAATGGCCAGCCTCCCCAAATATGAAAATATATCATCCAGAATGTCTCTATGATCCGAAGATGAAAATACAATAGTAAAAAGCTCCTATTTATAATGAAACTAGCTACTAGGGTTTACAGAAATAGGTAAATGATGCAGAAATCCACTTCCGGGCCCACTTGGTGTGTGCTTGGGCTGAGCATTGAGCTTCACATGTGTAGAGGCTTCTCTTGGAGTTAAACGCCAGCTTTTATGCCAGTTTAGGCGTTTAAGTCCAACTTTTATGCCAGTTCTGGCGTTTTGATGCCAGAAAAGTGTAGAGAGCCGTTGTTTTGATGCCATTTTACATCGTCAAAACTCGCGCAAAGTATGGACTATTATATATTGCTGGAAAGCCCTGAATGTCTAATTTTCCACGCAATTGAGAGCGTGCCATTTGGAGTTTTGTAGCTCTATAAAATCCACTTCGAGTGCAGGGAAGTTAGAATCCAACAGCATCTGCAGTCCTTTGTCAGCCTCTGAATCAGATTTTTGCTCAGGTCCTTCAATTTCAGCCAGAAAATACCTGAAATCACAGAAAAACACACAAACTCATAGTAAATTCTAGAAATGTGAATTTTGCTTAAAAACTAATAAAAATATACTAAAAACTAACTAAATGATACTAAAAACTATATAAAAACAATGCCAAAAAGTGTATAAATTATCCACTCATCAGGGGTGAGGAGCTATGCTGTGTCTCAATGGATTAATGCAATTACTACTATTTTTCATTCAATCACGCTTGTTTCTATTCTAAGATATTCATTCGCATTTCAACATGATAAATGTGATTATCTGTGACACTCATCACCATTCTCAACGTATGAATGCGTGCGTGACAACTACTTTCGTTCTACCTTAGATTGAGTGGATATCTCTTGGGCTCCCGGTTCATGAGTTTGATTGCCTCTCCTGACAACAGAGCATTTAAATCTGTGAGATCATAGTCTTTGTGGTATAAGCTAGAATCAATTGGCAGCATTTCTGAGATCCGGAAAGTCTAAACCTTGTTTGTGGTATTCCGAGTAGGATCTGGGAAGGGATGACTGTGATGAGCTTCAAACTCATAAATGTTGGGCGTAGTGACAGTGTGCAAAAGGATCAACGGATTCTATTCCAACACAAATAAGAACCGACAGATGATTAACCATGTACATGGACCATTTTCATTGAGAGGACGGTGGGTAGTCATTGACAACGGTGATCCACCAGCATACAGCTTGCCATGGAAGGAGCCTTGCATGCGTGAAGAAGAAGATAGTAGGAAAGCAGAGATTCTAAAGACAGAGCATCTCTAAAACCCCAATCTGATCTCCATTACTGCATAACAAGTACTCTTTATTTCATGTTCTCTTACTTTCTGCAATTAAAACTAAGAATCATTATTGATATCCTGACTAAGAGTTACAAGATAACCATAGCTTGCTTCAAGCCGACAATCTCTGTGGGATCGACCCTTACTCACGTAAGGTATTACTTGGACGACCCAGTGCCCTTGCTGGTTAGTTGTGCGGAATTACAAAAGTGTGATTGTAATTTCGTGCACCAAGTTTTTGGTGCCGTTGCCAGGGATTGTTCGAGTTTGGACAACTGAAGGTTCATCTTGTTGCTTAGATTAGGAAATTTTTTTTTCTTTTTGGTTTATAGTCACTAAATTTGAGTCTCCTATTTTCTTTTCAAAATTTTTTTAAAAATCTTATTTTTCTGTACTAATTTTTTATTTTTTCTTTGAGTTTAGTTTCATGTTTTAAGTTTGGTGTCTTTTGCGTTTTTATCTTATATATTTTCAAATTATTAGTGTCCTAAGGTATAAAATTTTTTAAGTTTGGCGTCCTTTATTTTTTTTATTTTTCTTAAAAATTTTCAAAGTGTTCTTGGTGTTCATCTTGACATTCAAAGTTTCCTTGTTTGCTTTCCTTGTTTTAATCTAAAAAAATCTATGTTTGATGTCACTTTGCTGTTTTTCTCTTTTCTCATTAAATTCAAAAAAAAATAAAAAAAATATCCTTTTCTTTAATTGGTCATAATTTTCAAATACGTTAGGATTGATTTTGTCAAAATTTCAATTTTAAAAATTCTATCTTCTTAAATCTTTTTAAAAATAAAATCCTCTTTTTTTATTTATTTTTATTTTTAATTTTTTCGAAAATCTTTTAAAATCTTTTTTTAATTAATTAATTATTTTACTTTTCAAATTTTCTTTTATTTACTTTTCTAATTTTCAAAATTTTTGTTTGATTTTTTTCTTCTATTTTATTTTATTTAATTTTGTCTCACATCATCTCCCTTTCTCCATCATGGACAGAAGTGGGAATGAACAGTACAGAAGGACTCTAGGGTCATATGCTAACCTCACTGCTGCTTCATATGGGTGTAGTATCTGTATACCCCCCATCAAAGCTAGAAATTTTGAGCTAAACCCCCAGCTCATTATCATGGTGCAGCAAAATTGCCAGTATTCCGGTCTTCCACAAGAAGAACCTACTGAGTTTCTGGCACAGTTCTTACAAATTGTTGACACAGTACGTGATAAGAAAGTAGATCAGGATGTCTACAAATTATTATTGTTTCCATTTGCTATAAAAGATCAAGCTAAGAGGTGGCTAAATAACCAACCCACAGCAAGCATAAGAACATGGAAACAGTTTTCAGAAAAATTCCTAAATCAATATTTCCCTCCAAAAAGGATGACATAGCTAAGGCTGGACATCCAAGGCTTTAAACAAGAGGATCATGAATCCCTTTATGATGCCTAGGAGAGGTACAGAGAGATGCTAAGGAAATGCCCCTCTGAAATATTTTCAGAGTGGGTATAGTTAGACATCTTCTACTATGGGCTTACAAAAAAAGCCCAGATATCTCTAGACCACTCAGCTGGTGGATCTATACACATGAGAAAAATAATTGAAGAAGCTCAAGAGCTCATAGATACAGTTGCTAATGAAAACAGCAGAGGAGGCCCAAAACCTCATAGATATGGTGGCAAACAATCATTACTTCTTTGCTCATCAAAGACAATGCCACCCAGCCCAGAGAAAGGGTGCAATGGAGTTGGAAGGAGTGGACACTATTCTAGCTCAAAACAAGGTGATGCACCAGCAAATCTAGCAACAATTTGAGCAAGTGGCTAAGAGAATTTATGGACTGCAACATGCTGCAGTGAATACACAAAGCCTATCTCAATTCTCACATGGATGGAATCGATCTGAAGGGGCTCTTGGGACACTCAACTATGAGCAACAAGGGCCTGAACAGATACAACACATGAACAACACCTCAAGTTCATACCAACATGAATTCTATGGTGATGCACACAATCCATCCTAGAGGAATCATTCTAACTTGAGGTGGGGTGAGCACCAGAATCAAGGACAAAGGGACTTCAACTATAGTGGCATTAGCAACACAAACAACCAAAGCCATTCATCCAATAATACTAACCAATTCAAAAACCCATAAAACACATACCACCAACCCTATAACAACTCACAAAACCACCAGAATAACCTGTCCACATCCACATTCCACCCACAAAGTACCCCTGCAATTAATTCAAACAACTTCCAGCAACAACCATCTCATTTCACACAACCACAATCAAATCCAGACTCTCAAAGAATCTCTATTCTAGAGATAATGATGGAGAAACTCATGAAAAATCAAGAGATGGCAAGACAAGATTAGGAAGCTGCAAGGAAAGACCAGGCCCTGGCATTCAAAAACCAAGAGGCCTCAATTAGAAAATTTGAGAGACACATGGGGCAAATGGCTAAGCAAATTTCAAAAATAGATGAGAAGAGAGCAAATATCCTCCCCAATGCCACTGAAGAACACCCAAGGGACAAAAGAAAAGCTACAAAGTGGGAGGAATGCAAGGCAATTACAGTGGGAAGTAAGAAGACTATGAAGAAGGAAGCCATTAATCAGGAAGAACACAACAGAGAAGTTCCACAAGAAGAGACAGAGGAGAGAAGTGAAGAGGATAAAAAAACCAAAAATTCACAAATTTTAAAGGGATATAAGAACATCCTTGAACCACAACTACAAGAGAAGAGGGAAGGAGTGAATCTATATATCCCCAAACTTCCATACCCTCAAAGGTTTCAGAGAGAAAATGAGGATAAGCAATACTCAAAATTTCTGGATATATTTAAGACTCTCAGCATCAATATTCCTTTCTTAGAAGCACTTGAACGGATGCCATTATATGCCAAATTTATGAAAGAAGTGCTAACAAAGAAAAGATTCCTAAAGGAAGGACAGATTGTTGAGATGACAAAGGAATGTCGTGCTATCCTCCAAAGAGAGTTGCCAGAGAAGAAAGATGATCCTGGGAGTTTTTACATACCTTGCACCATAGGAAACATAACAATTGAGAAGTCATTCTGTGACCTCGGTGCAAGCATAAACTTGATGCCTTTGTCTCTAATGAGGAAACTTCGAATTTCTGAGTTGAAGTCCACACGAATAGTTCTCCAAATGGCTGACAAATCCATTAAGCAAGCATTGGGAGTTGTGGAGAATGTGTTGGTAAAAGTGGGAAAAAATTTTCTCCCTGCTGACTTTGTTATCTCAGATATAGAAGAGGACCCTAACACTCCCATCATCCTGGGGAGGCCTTTCCTAGCTATGGATAGAGCATTGATAGATGTTGAAAAAGGAGAATTGTTGCTGAGAGTGCATGATGAGCACCTAGCATTCCATGTTTTTAAAACACTGCATGAGCCCACTCAAGAAGAAGATTGTATGAAGGATAAGGCCCGAGATCAAATCTTGAAGGAGGCAGTCAATGAGTTAACTCCAAGACTTCCAATCCATGCTTGAAAGAAGTAGAGATGGTGCAACAGACCAAAGAAATCAAGGAGGAACTAGATCTAAAACCCTCAGATGAGAAACTCAACACCCTAAATAAAGAACCACCAAGGCATGGATTATCTTCTGAGAAAGAAAAGAAGAAGAGGCCAAGAGGGTGGAGAAATAAGAAGATCCCTACTAAAGGCTTTTCACCAAGGGATAAAGTGGTGTTAAACACCCAATCAATGAAGGTGTCTCTATAATTATCTGAATACTACACTGTGAACCGGGTCCTTTCACTTGAACACCTAGAGATCATTAAAGAAGAGACCAGAAGGAAGTTCACAGTAAGAGGAGAAAAGTTGAGGCACTATGATTTTCAGCCCCCATGATCAAAGGATGAGATGTCAAGCTAGTGACAATAAAGGAGCGCTTGTTGGGAGGCAACCCAACCTAAGGTAATCTCTTTTCATAGCTATTTCAATAAAAAGGTTGAGTAGTCTTATCCGTATTGCAAGGAGCTAAGTTTGGTGTTGCACACCAAAACAATTTAAGGGAGAATAAAGAATGCTAAGTTTGTTATTCCACCAAGATCTCATTTGAAAACACATTTTCACCTTCTGCATAAAGAGTTGCTAGTTCCCAGCAATCAGAGAAACTACTTAACCATTGTTTGTTTTCTAGTTTTTAACTTTATGACCTTCAGCAAAGGCAAAAGGGTTCATATGTATACATGTGGTTGACTTAATGCATAAGAAACATTGGCAAGGGACTAAGTTTGGTGTTCACACACCAAAGTAAGTTCAAAAGCCCACAAACAATTCAAGCATGCTAACCATTTGCCTAAGGGCTTGAGAAACAAACAATTTCTAAGGATTATGCAGGAAGACATTCAACCTGTGGAGGGGACCTGCATCATTGTCCAAGGGAAGTACAGCAAAGAGAAATAATAATGACAGAAGAAAAAGCTGAGAGACAGTCCCAACAGGTTGTATTGACACTTAATCCTTGTTGCTGCGAAGTGTTTTAAATGGGGAATCCCTATATGTCTTGCTGAAGTATTCAATTAGGCGTAAGTGGAGATGTTTGCCAAAAATGCTAGCCTGCTTTATGGTTGTCATTCCTCATTAGCTTGAATTTTATTTTGTTTCCCCTGCTGCATGAATAGAAGAAAAATGTTTGAAATAGAAAGTGAATGTTCAATGTTGTAGAAGTTAGAATAAAATTCAGTGGTGGTATTTGTTTGATTCAATGGTTAGCTCAAATAACAAAAGCTGCATAATAACATGTTCTTTGAAGTGTGAATTAGTTTGCTGCTATAAAGTCTATTATTAATGAAAATCTCTTAAGAATGAAGCAAAACAAAAATAAAAATAAAGAAAAGCCAAGAATGGGCAAAGAAACAAACAATAAGGCTAGACACCAATAGCTTGGACCCTTAGACATATGCCTGTGGTGTTTTTGTACTAGGATATGCTTGGACAAGTAGGTTCTGAGGATTATTTTGAAACTTGGCCACTTAGATCAACTGATCTGGGATCGCCAACCAAAAGTCCACTATCAAGAGCAACCTAACTACAAAGCATTTAGTGATCCAAAGAGATGCTGGGCATCAATGTTCCTAGGAAGAAATTGTGAGCCATGTGTCTGTGGTGAGAAAGTGTTGAGCAAAAATTAAGTCAAAAGGCTGCTGCAACACTTGCCACCAAGCTTTCATTAATAAATAAGCTTCCTAAAGCAAAAGAAGGAAAGAAAAAGCTAGCAAGGGATCAATCAAAAAGCAAGACAGTATAGCAGCAACTCTAGTGAATCTTTAAGGAAGCATTTCTTATCTATCAGCAAAGAATAAGTGAGCTACATTTGTCTGCATGAAATCCCATGAACCAAGTTCAATTATCTGCTAAATAAGGACATGCATACTTCTCTGTTTCACTTCACTCTCTCTTATGTTTAGTGCTTGCTCGGGGACAAGCAAGGTTTAAGTTTGGTGTTGTGATGACAAGTCATCTTATGCTAGCTTTTCTAGCATTTTTCACTTGTTTCATTAGGTTTTATGAACTTTCTTGAGTCATAAGTAAGCCATTTGGGTAGAAATTCATGTATGCCTATATTCATTCAACCATGAGTAATTTGATGCAATTTCATGAGGTTTTATGCTATGATTACTTATATGCTGAGAATAATAAGAAGTCTCATGATTTTAGCATAGCTTTGATACATTTGTTGGTTGATGATAGGTGAAGAAAGGCATGGAGGAAGGTTGAAGAAAAAAAGCATGGAGAGGATGGAGACTTAGAGAAGAGAAATAGAACACAAACTGGCTGAAGCTCACGTTTGAGATGGTATTGGGGGTCCAACGTTAACCCTAATGTAGTGAGAAAATGATCAATTCTGGTGCCAAAGGATTTTTGAGGTGCGCGTATGCGTACATGCCACGTACACGCAAAAATAGCAAATTTTGGCATCCACGCGGAAGCGTGCAGCACGCGTACACGTAAATGAGTGTTTTTGACTCATTTGCGCGGAAGCGCACGGTACGCGTATGTGCCACAACAGAACGTTAGGGGTCCAACGTTACCTCAAATGCTACCTCCAACGTCCGCAACACTTAGCCCAAAATTGAAATTGTAAAAATTGGAATCGACGCGCACGCGTCAATGCCGTGTACACGTGAATGGGAAAAAATAAATACACGCGGAAGCGCACAGTACGCGTATGTGTGGGTTTGCTGACGTTGGCCCTCCAACGTTGAATCAAATGCCAATGATAGCAAGCTTTCTGGTTTTCGCTGATCTGATTCAAAGTGGTATTTGGGTCAACGTTGACCCTTCAATGTTGACACAAACTTGAAGAATCAGTATTCAAATTTTGCACAGATCTCTTCTCAACAAAAGGGCAACCAATTGGAACGATCCTCAACCCAATTCCATCAAGGCTAAAAGCCCACTTCAAGGCTTAAAGATCAAAAATAGAAAGTGTATAAATAGGAGTTAGTTTGATTTAGAGAGGACCTTCTTTCATTTTTTTAGTTTTACTTTTAGCTCATTTTAGTTTTCACTTGAATTTGGGAAATTGGGATTGAGATCTGGGTTTTTTTTTTTTCATTGTTCTTGCTTCTACATTTCTTATTTTCTGCTTTAAATTTTGGATCGAGATTGAAGGAATTCTATTTCAAATCTTGATCTGAAATCTCTTTGTCCTTCTTCTGCACAATCTTAGTGAATTGATAATTAAATCTGAGTTTTCTTTACTGCTTTCATCTTCTTTACTTCTTCTGTAGTTGTTCTCTGTTGGATCAAGGAAGGAATTGAGATCTAGACTTGTTCTCTAGTCTCATTCAACCCCTGAGATCTTCAACTTCTCTTTTAGTTATTGCAATTGAACTGAATTTACTTTCTGTTTTGCTTCTTCAAGCAATTCTTCTTTTCTGTTTAGATCTGCTGCATTTTAATTCATCCTTTACTTCTCTGTTGATTGTCATTTACTTTCTCTTGTTTAATTTCTGAAATCCCAGCTCCCAAAGCCCTTTATGATTCAAGCAATTTACATTTCTTGCACTTTAAGGTTCAGCTATTTACATTTCTTGCAATCTAAGCTTCTATCATTTATATTACTTGAACTTTAAGATTAAGCTTCTTTACTTCCTTTGCCCTTTAGTTTACAGTCAATTATCCCTCTCTCTTTAAATTTCATGCAATTTAGCTTCTATTGGATACAAATCACTCAAATCAACACTTGTTTGCTTGACTAAATCAACCACCCAACTAAAATTGCTCAATCCTTCAATCCCTGTGGGATCGACCTCACTCATGTGAGTTATTATTACTTGATACGACCCGGTACACTTGCCGGTGAGTTTCGTGTTGGATCGTTTTCCACACATTAGTGCAACTCTCTGTTCCATTGGAGGGGGAAAAAATTTGCAAGCGACGCGTACGCGTTGTTCACGCCCACGCGTGGTGTGCTAAAAGGAAAGTGACGCGTACGTATCATGGATGCGTACGCGTGGACCAATTTGTGCCTATCTCACACCAGCCGCATGATTCCAGCCCAACTTTGACGCGTACGTGTGGACCAATTTGTGCCTATCGCACACCAGCCGCATGATTCCAGCCCAACTTTCTGGTCGTTGGATGCAGACGCCGATTCGGAATCGACGCCCGCGCATGGCCTATGCGCACGCGTGGTGTGTTTTTTTTTCCTTTTATGCAGTATGCATAATGCAATGCAGATGATGATGCATGAGCTATAATTTCTAAATTATGACGAGTAAGCATAAAATAAAACAGAACTAAAGGTGAAAAGGGACGATCATACCATGGTAGGTTGTCTTCCACCTAGCACTTTTAGTTATTGTCCTTAAGTTGGACATTGGATGAGCTCCCTGTCATAGCGGCTTATGCTTGAACTCATCCAGGAATCTCGACCAACTTTTGTACTTCCAGCAACCTCTGGGGTCCCAAATCAGACGCAGGAAGTCCTCAAGCAAATTGAAGCAAGTAATACGACCCCAAGAGTGTGGAGTGCCAGAGTGAATTCCGGGATCCCAAACCTTGCTTTTGCACCCATCTTTGAATTGATCTTCAATATTCCAACTGGGTGGCAAGAGAGTTGAATCCTCATCAGAATGTCCAAACAACCTTCTAAACCATGCATTCGAGCTCTGCACCAACCCGTGTATCTCAACTTGGAGCATACAACCATCTTGAACCTTGCATGATAACTCCTGCCACTGACCATCTCTCTCTTGCTCTTAAAGCCACAAAGAGTGGTAAGCTGACCATCCGTTTCAAGTAACCCGTATTCAAGTGGGAAAGCAAAGGTTGAAGATAAGAACTTTACCCACTTGAATGTTGTATTAGATGGCAATGGTTTCGGGAGAGTTGTTTTTAATGGTCTTGTTAGTTCTATTCCTTTATGTTCTTCCTTGAATTCTTTCACCTCTTTGCAAACCTCTTCAACTTCAACCGCAACCTCATCAAATTCTTCTGATTCTTTCCCGTCACTCAGTTCATAAGTTAGAGTTTGAGAAATGTCTACCTCTGCATCAAATTCAAATTCACTTGGGGAAGATTCTTCAAACTCAAAGGGTTCAATAGCGGACGCAGAGTCATAACAAGAGGGGTCTAATTCGTGATCATCATCTTCAAGGGAACCCGCCTCTTGAATTATTTCGTCCAATTCTTCATAAGGAACATGCCTTGGAGGTTGTGCACGATCCTCCTCAACATTAATTTCAAGCTTATTAGAAGAATACTCTGCAACTCTAGATTCCCATGGAGGTTCAGCATCTCCTAAGTTTTCGACCACCTCTTCCTCTACAACAATTATAGCTTCCTCCAGCTACTCCAACACAAAGTCATGCTACTCACTGTCCACTAGAGTTTCTAGCTTCTCCTTTATGCTGGGTTCTTTAGTAGACTCTCCACGTGATGCCGTGGGGGTACCTTGAGTGTCCAAACGTTAGGAAACTAATCGACTTATTGCTTGCTCCAGCTGATAAAGAGTTGCATGAAATCGATCCACTGTTTCCTTGAGACGATCCCCTGATTCTTGTTCTGCTTGGATTGCGCGATCAGGATCATATGGCTCGTGGATTGATGGATATGGACATGGTGTATATGGAGGTGGTGGTTCTTAGGAATAATTAGGTTGAAATCGGGATGATTCTGGATATGATTCATATGGCTCATAAGGTGGGTGGCATGGTGGGTACGGGTTAGGATCATATGAGGGTATTTGATGGTAAGGGGCTTGTGAGTATGATGGTTCAAAGCTATGCTGTGAAGAGAGTTCATAGGTATATAGTGGTACCTGCTGGTAACTACAAGGGGGTCCACCATATCTATCGTTTCGGTGCGCACCCTAGAATGGTTCTTGACTATAGTAATATGGTGGAGGTTGGTTGTCACGAAGAGGTCCACCATAACTATTGTCTTGGATTGCATCGTAATATGGTTGTTGGTCATAGTGCATTAGAGGGGGTTGTTGCCAAGAGGATTGATCAAATCCTTGTGGCTCCTCCCATCTTTGATTGTCCCAACCTCGATGCATGTTTACATTATAGGCTTCATTCCCTGCAACATAATTTGAACTAAACTCATAGCCAAAGGGGTGAGGGTTCATAGTAGAAAAAAAAACAAAAACTAATAAAGATACGCAACTAAGTCCTAAAACTAACAAACGAGTAAAAGAAAAATATTTACAATATCCAATAATAAGGCACACGTTTGCAATTCTCCGGCAACGGTGCCTTTTTGACGAGTGGGTTTCTCGCACGGTCTAGAATTTTACTAACAAATCCTCGTTGAAAGTATAGCTTCTAGACCGACAAAGAATCTTTTTCGTGCAAAAGTTTGGTTGTCACAAGTAACAAACCCCTAATAAAATTGATAACCGAAATATTTAAACCTCGGGTCGTCTCTTAAGAAACTAGTTATCCTTATCAATTGTGATGAGAATTGTCCGTTGCTCCCACTAGGTCAACTTCTAACTATGAAGGTAAGTCAAGTGGATAAATCAATATGAATCCTCAAGTCCTAGTCAACTCCCAAGGAAAGACTAGAGTTAGTGGAATTCAAATCAACTAGCAAACATAACAAGTATCTATCAACAAAGGAGTTTGATAACTCAAGCGTCACCAATTACTCAACCAAAGCCAAATAGGGTGAAAGTCTAAATTAAAACCCTCCCAAGCATTTTATCAAACACTTGGAGGGCATAACACCAAAATAGTAGTGAAGGAATAGGAGATAATAACATCCAAATAACCAATCTCAAATATCAGCAACATAGATCAAAAGAGAGCAATCCTAAATATGAAATACCTCAAGTTATATTAAATAGAAAATCCAATCACAAAAGGAATGTGTAGATCAAAGTATTAGAATCAATAAGAGTAGAAGAGAATTAAGTCAAAGAACATTAAACCTGGGATTGAGAAGAGATAATCCTAAATCCTAAAGAAATCCTAAATCCTAAACCCTAAGAGAGAGAAGAGAGCCTCTCTTTCTAAAACTACATCTAAAACCTAAAATTATGTGAATGTGTAGTGAATGAATTGTCCCCTCCATTTTGCCTCACTCTCAGCCTCTAATCTGTGTTTTCTAGGCCTGGAGTTGGGCCAAAAGGAGCCCAAAAATCGCTGGGAGCAATTTCTGCAACTTCTGCACATGGCGCACATCATGCGTACGCGTGGGTCACGCGTGCACGTTGTTTGGCGAAATCCCTTATCACATGTACGCGTCAGTCACGCATACGCGTCGCTCCTCTTTTACGTTGGTTATACGTACGCGTCATCTATGCGTACGCGTCATGTCCCGCTGGTCAGCTTCATTCTTCCTTTGTGTTCCTTCCATTTTTATAGGCTTCCTCTCCATTCTCCAAGCCATTCTTGCCCTATAAAGCCTGAAACACATTAACATACAGATCACGGCATCGAATGGTATATAGAGAAGTTAAAATTTGACAATTTAAAAGTTCTGGAAGCGAGTTTTCAATCATGTGAATTTTATGAATAAGTGTAGGAATAATCTGATAAATTCCACTCAATTTAGCACAAAATAAATTATAAAATAGTGGTATATCACACACCCAACATTCAAGTGGCACGCCTAGTGTGGAGGATGGATACTGGTGTGCCACGCCTTCGTCGCCAAGTGGCACGCCCTTTTGGTTGGCTTCTTAACTTCCTTTCTGGAAAATATAACCAGCGTGCCACGCCCATCATCTTGCCTTGGTTCCAGTAGCTGGCGTGCCACGCCCAATATTCAAGTGGCACGCCATAGTGAGATTCTTGAGCTGGCGTGCCACGCCTTCGACACCAAGTGGCATGCCCAGCCCTTTCTTTGGCTTCCTTGTGTATTGGCGAGCCATGCCTGGTTGCTCAAGTGGCACACCTAAGTGGGGATGAGAGCTTGACGTGCCACGCCTTCAATCTCAAGTGGCACGCCCAGGCATTTTTAGCCTTCACTTCTCCTCTGGAATCTTGTACTAGGATGCCACGCAATGTTACTCAAGTGGCACGCCCATTCATTTATTGGTTCCTCAAGCTTGGCATGCCACGCCAGACTCCTCAAGTGGCATGCCCAAGTGACTTTTGAAGCTGGCGTGCCACGCCTTCGATACCAAGTTGCACGCCCTATAGTAAGTGATGGGCTAGTCATGCCACACTCAACTTGGCATGCCACGCCCCTTTGATGGCCTTCAATGTTGCTCTCTAGAAAATTGTATTGGCGTGCCACGCCCAGCTTCTGGCATGCCATGCCCATGTAAATGCTTGAGAACCCTTCTGGACTTCAGCACTAGCATGCCATGCCCAGCTCCTGGCGTGCCACGCTAGTGTACTTTTTGTGGCGTTTGCTCCAAATGGCACGCCCATTTTACACGCCCAGCTTGTTTTGTTGTTTTCTTCCCATTTTTGATGTCTTTTTCACCTGAAATTCAGTACAACCTCATTTCAAAGCAATATACTATACTGTCCATCAAATAGTGCATGAATTGCAATGATCAAATGAGATTATGCTCTTTTGTGGTCCTTTTTATGCAAGAAAAAAGGGTAGATGATGCAAGTCATCACAACACCAAACTTAAGCTTTGCTTGTCCCAAGCAAATCAATGTGAGTGGTTTCTATAAGGATTGAGACTTGACCTCGAGTGGACAAAACACATTACTAAGGATAGGAATAAGTGTTTAACATATGCATGCATATTTTGGTTTAAATGCCATAAAGAGCTTCTAAATCCTTGAGAGTTCTTTCAAACATAGGTTTCAGGGGTCCTTTTTATTGATGTCACCTTGAAGTAGTAAGGGTCATTTCATTTTCTTCTTTGGTTGTTCTTTCTCTTCTGTTTATTGACCACGACTCTAAGTGTTTTGTCTCAAGACAACCCTTTAGTCAGGCTTTCAATTAGCACTCCCAAACCAGTTGGCTTTAGGGTACTAGGTGTTGAAACACCTCTAAGAATTTACTTGCCAAGGCCTCTTCTTGACACATCTTCACCACAAGCATCTACTAGGATTTTCAACTCTTTTGAGCTTTTTAATGTTTCTCTTCACCCTAGTAGTTGATGCTCAGAGCCTTGGGTCTGTATTGCTTACTACTTCTTGGTTCTATAGATATTCAAGGAGCACCCCTTATCCTCTATTTGTCATACTTCCTAAGACTAGTTGCCTTTCATGACCTCTTTTCTTTTTATTTCATTCAAGGTTCTACACTTAGTTCCTTGTCCTTTAGTCTGTGAATGATCTCTCTTGGTCTTAGTCTCTTTTACTCTTGTTCTTGCACAACTCACAAACAACTCTTATGGGGACAAACTATTCTTTATTGATGATGAAGAAGAGTTGAAATTAACATTGCATTTTCTTTCTTGTAATTTAAAGGACTCACAAAAGACTTTAGTCACAAACAACTAAGCATGAAACATAAACTATCCTAGCAGTACTATTTATTCTCAACAAAAATTAAAACATAGAGATAAAAACTCAAACATGATTCAGAAATTAGAGAGTGTCAACTATGGGATTTAACAACCTTGAGCAGCTTCAATTCATTGGCCCCTTCCCTTTTTCTTTCTTCTTAGGAGGGGAGGAGTCATCTTCATGCTTTTTGGAGGATCCCTCTTATGCTTTAGTGTCCTTGGGCTTCCAAAATCCTAGCCTTCTCATATAGTTTCTTTCATCATCTTTGTGTTTAGCTAGAATCTCCTCTTGTCTAGCACTCAACTCCTCCATCCATTGCATGAATGTTGGGTATCTGGAGTTAATAGCGGCCACAACATTGCACGAGTGATTCAGCTTCGCTTGTGTGTTGATATCATATTACCTCCTTGAGATAGTCCTAACATCATAGAGGTTTCTGAACTTGGCCAGATTCCTCTGCTGCCATTTGTTTTGCTCCACTATTTTGTTGAGTGCACCTTGCATCTCTCCCCAGTCAAACTGTCCTTGTTGCTCCTTCAGCTGCTCCATACTTTCTTGAATTTGTTGTATGTTCTCACTCACTTGGTTCCATTATTGTTGTTGACTGTCCTTGAATTGATTGACATCTTCCCTCAGATGGTGTAGGTCTCCTCTCATTTGGTGTACATCTCCTTGCAGTTGCTCCCAATTGAATCCTTCAGGAAATTATTGGTATTGTTGATATGGTGGTGGTGGTTGGAGTGCTAGGAATTATGGTTTCTCCTTTGCCTCTTCTTCTTCTTCTTCTTCTTGTGGCATATGAGCATGAGCAGCTCTATGCTCCCTGGCCCTCTGAAGTGGGTTGACAGCCACCAGTTTGGCCATCTTCTTGGCAGTTATGAATTTGTCTTGCTTCACTAGCACTTTATCAATTATCTTCTCAACTCCAGCTTTATCACACATCCTCTGTATGATGTTGGGGAATGCCAACCTTGTGTTATCGCTGGTGCTCTTTAACACTTTGTTGATGTTGTTGGCAATCAACTCCCCAACATTGACATTCTCACCTTTCATGATGCTGTAAATGAGCACAGCTCTCTCTTTGGTCACCTCTGAAGTGTTGGATGTGGGAATTAGGGATCTCCTTACAAATTCCACCCACCTTCTAGCTTGGGGGCTCAAATCCCTTCTTCTCAGTTGGTTGGGTATCCCATCCTTATCGTTTATCCATTGCACATTCAACACACAGATTTCATTGAGGATTTCATCAAATCATATGTCTTGTTGTTTTATTCTTTCCTCATAGCTCCGGTTGGAGGTTCTCTACTTCACCATTAGCATCCTCTCTATGCTAGAGGGGCTATAATCTACAGATTTCCCCCTCACGTAGCTGAGATAACCATAGGGTTGTCCCGGCTGAGGAACGGCATTGGCATAGAAATTCCTCACCAAGCCTTCCACTACCTTTCTTGGTGGGTTGCATAGGATTGCCCAGCCCCTACTATTTATCTCCCTGTTGATCTCAATGTGCTCGTTTCTTCCCAGTTAGAACCCAACCTCTGGGATGATTCTCCTCTCACTCACCTAACCATAGAATTGATTTTGGTTGAATGAGGACAGGAACTTGTACTCATTGAAGGTTGAGCTTGAGGACCCCGAAGTTGGTTCCTTGGTTTTTCTTTTCTTTGATGCTGAAGATTTTGGTGGTGCCATTGGGTTGAGAGAGGTGTTTTAAGGTTTTGAAAAATTTGAGGGATGTTGTAAGGGAAAGCAAGCAAAACAAGGTTTTGCTCCAACACCAAACTTAGAACTTGATTGTCCCAATAAAGAAAAGGGAAAAGAAGTAGGATAAGAAAGTTAAAGGAAAGAGATGAAAAGAAAGAAGAAATTGTGGGGGTCTTTTTGGTATGCCAAGTTGGGATTTGAAGTGTGAGGAGAGGTGGGAAAGTGAGGGGCTTTTATGGGGGATGAAAAGTGTGGTCCGAAGGATGGGAATAAGGTAATTCAATGTTTTCCCACTTAGGGAGTTGCGCCTACCGTGGGAAGAGGCGCTAACCCTTATCCCACTCCGCTCCTTGCATGTGTTGAGTTCCAAGGTGCAAGTACACCTTGACTTCTTTGCTTTATTAGCTATCACTCATGTGGGCCCCTTTTTCTCTCCTGAAAATAAAACTGAACCCCATTAGTAATGACAAAAGTATCCTCCACATTCCTTTTTAATATGAGTGAATGGAATTGCAACTGATGGGTGTCTGATGAGCGGATAATTTATATGCTTTTTGGCTTTGTTTTTAGATAGTTTTTAGTAGGATCTAGCTACTTTTTAGTATATTTTTATTAGTTTTTAAGCAAAATTCACATTTCTAGACTTTACTATGAGTTTGTGTGTTTTCCTGAGATTTCAGGTATTTTCTAGCTAAAATTGAGGGAACTGAGCAAAAATCTGATTCAGAGGCTGAAAAAGGACTGCTGATGTTGTTGGATTCTGACCTTCCTGCACTCAAGGTGGATTTTTTGGAGCTACAGAAACCCAAATGGCACGCTCTCAACTGCGTTGGAATGTAGACATCCAGGGCTTTCCATCAATATGTAATAGTCCATACTTTGCTTGGGTTTTGACAATGCAAACTGGCGTTCAAACACCAACTTCCTGTCCTATTTTGGCGTTAAACGCCAAAAACAAGATAGAAGCTGCAGTTAAACGCCCAAACTGGCATAAAAACTGGCGTTTAACTCCAAGAAAAGTCTCTACACATGAAAGTTTCAATGCTCCACCCAAACACACACCAAGTGGGTCCCAGAAGTGGATTTCTGCACTATTTACTTATCTCTGTAAACTCTAATAACTAGTTTAGTATAAATAGGGCTTTTTACTATTGTATTAGTCGTCTTGGTCATTCTGGTTCCCCCTCTGGGGCCGAAGCCAATGAACACCATTATTACTTATGTATTTTCAACGGTGGAGTTTTTACACACCATAGATTAAGGTGTAGAGCTCTGCTGTTCCTCGAGTATTAATGCAATTACTACTGTTTTCTATTCAATTCATGCTTATTCTTGATCTAAGATATCCATTCGCACACAAGAACATGACGAATGTGATGATTATGTGACACTCATCACCATTCTCAACTTATGAACGCGTGCCTGACAAACACTTCTGTTCTACATGAGAACAAGCTTGAATGCATATCTCTTGGATTCCTGATCCATGCGTTTGATTGCCTCTCCTGACAACAGAGCCTTCAATTCCTTGAGATCAGAGTCTTCGTGGTATAAGCTAGAATTAATTGGCAGCAATCTTGAGATCCGGAAAGTCTAAACTTGTTCTGTGGTATTCCGAGTAGGATCTGGGATGGGATGGCTGTGACGAGCTTCAAACTCATGATTGTTGGGCGTAGTGATAGATGCAAAAGGATCACTGGATCCTATTCCAACACAAGTGAGAACCGATAGATGATTAGCCCTACGTAACCCGTAGCTGGACCATTTTTACTGAGAGGACGGGAGGTAGCCATTGACAACGGTGATACCCGAACATACAGCTTGCCATAGAAAGGAGTATGAAGGATTGGATGAAGGCAGTAGGAAAGTAGAGATTTAGAAGGAATAACGCATCTTCATACGCTTATCTCAAATTTCCACCAATGAGTTACATACGTATCTCTATCTTTATTTTATGTTTATTTATCTTTTAATTATCAAAACTCCATAACCATTTGAATCCACCTGACTGAGATTTACAAGATGACCATAGCTTGCTTCAAGCCGACAATCTCCGTGGGATCGACCCTTACTCACGTAATGTTTATTACGTGGACGACCCAGTGCACTTGCTGGTTAGTTGTGCGAAGTTGTGAAAAAGAGTTGAGATTACAATTGTGCGTACCAAGTTGTTGGTGCCATTGAGATCACAATTTTATGCACCAAGTTTTTGGAGCCGTTGCCGGGGATTGTTCGAGTTTGAACAACTGACGGTTCATCTTGTTGCTTAGATTAGGTAATTTTCTTCTTGTTTCAGCCTTTATTTTATTTTCAAAAAGTTTCCAAAAATCTTTCAAAAATTTTTTCTTCTTTTTCATTTTTCCAAACTAATTTTTGAAAAATTCAAAAAAAAATTTATAAAATCATAAAATCAAAAATATTTTGTGTTTCTTGTTTGAGTCTAGAGTCAACTTTTAAGTTTGGTGTCAATTGCATCTATTTAACTTTCTAAAAATTTTTGAAAACTCATGCATGGTGTCTTCATGATCTTTAAGTTGTTCTTAGTAAGTCTCCTTGCTTGATCTTTATATTTTCTTGTTTTGTGTCCTTAGTTGTTTTTCATATGCACTTTTGAATTCATAGTGTCTAAACATGAAAAATCTCTAAGTTTGGTGTCCTGCATGTTTTTCTTGTCTTGAAAACTTTTCAAAAATAAGTTTTTGATGTTCATCATGATCTTCAAAGTGTTCTTGGTGTTCATCTTGACATTCATAGCGTTCTTGCATGCATCATTTGTTTTAATCCAAAATTTTTATGTATTGAGTCATTTTGTGGTTTTTCTCTTTCCTCATTAAATTCAAAAAATCAAAATAATATCTTTTCCTTATTTCACTCATAAATTTCAAAATCTTTGGGTTGACTTAGTAAAAATTTTTTAAAATAAGTTGTTTCTTGTTAGTCAAGTCAAGATTTTAATTTCAAAAATCCTATCTTTTCAAAACTTTTTTCAAAAATCAAACCTTTTTCATCTTTTCTTTCATGTTTTTTGAAAATTTTAAAATTTTTTTTTCAAAATCTTTTTCTTAATTTCATTTCAAATTTTGAAAAACTTTACTAACAATTAATGTGATTGATTCAAAAATTTCAAGTTTGTTACTTTCTTATTAAGAAAGGTTCAACTTTTAAATTCTAGAATCATATCTTTTAGTTTCTTGTTAGTCAAGTCATTAACTTTAATTTTTAAAATCAAATCTTTCTAAATTTCTTTTTTAAACCTTTTTCAAAATAAATTTCAATTATATCTTTTTAATCATATCTTTTCAATCATATCTTTTCAAACATATCTTTTTCAAATCATATCTTTTTCAAAATCAATTTCAAAATCTTTTCTAACTTCTTATCTTTCCAAAATTGATTTTCAAATCTTTTTCAATTAACTACTTAACTTTTTGTTTGATTTTAAAAATTCTTATCTTTTTCAAAACCACCTAACTAGTTTTCTCTCTCTAATTTTCGAAAATCATTAACTTCGTTTTCAAAATTCTTTTTAATTAACTAATTATTTTAAATTTTAATTTGATTCTATTTCTTCTCTTAATTTTTGAATTCTAACAAAATTTTAAAATAAAACAAAAATATTTTCCTTTTTCTTTTAATTATTTACATAAAGGAATCTCTATACTGTGACATAGAGGATTCCTCTTCCTTTTCTGTTCTCTTCTTTTTCATATGAGCAGGAGCAAGAACAAGAACATTCTCGTTGAAGCAGATCCTGAACTTGAAAGGACTCTGAAGAAGAAGCTAAGAGAAGCTAAAGCACAATAATCCAGAGAAAACCTTACAGAGAATCTCGAAAAAGAAGTAATGGCCGAACCCAACAACAATGCAAGGAAGATGCTTGGTAACTTCACTGCACCAAATTCCAACTTCCATGGAAGAAGCATCTCAATCCCTGCCATTGGATCAAACAATTTTGAGCTAAAGCCTCAATTAGTTTCTCTGATGCAACAGAATTGCAAGTTTCATGGACTTCCATCAGAAGATCATTTTCAGTTCTTAACTGAATTCTTGCAGATCTGTGATACTGTTAAGACCAATGGAGTTGATCCCGAGGTCTATAAGCTTATGCTTTTCCCTTTTGTTGTAAGAGACAGAGCTAGAATATGGTTGGACTCTCAACCTAGAGATAGCCTGAACTCTTGGGATAAGCTGGTCACGACTTTCTTAGCCAAATTCTTTCCTCCTAAAAAGCTGAGCAAGCATAGAGTGGATGTTTAAACCTTCAGGTAGAAAGAAGGTGAATCCCTCTATGAAGCTTGGGAAAGATACAAGTAACTGTCCAAAAAGTATCCTTCTGACATGCTCTCAGAATGGACCATCCTGGATATATTCTATGATGGTCTGTCTGAATTGTCTAAGATGTTATTGGACTATTTTGCAGGTAGATCAATTCACCTGAAGAAAATGCCTGCAGAAGCTCAGAAACTCATTGAAATAGTTACAAATAACCAGTTCATGTACACATCTGAAAGGAATCCTGTGAATAATGGGACGTCTCAGAGGAAGGAAGTTCATGAAATTGATGCTCTGAATGCCATATTGGCTCAGAATAAAATGTTGACTCAACAA
Source organism: Arachis duranensis (assembly GCF_000817695.3). Classification (NCBI taxonomy): domain Eukaryota; kingdom Viridiplantae; phylum Streptophyta; class Magnoliopsida; order Fabales; family Fabaceae; genus Arachis; species Arachis duranensis. The sequence goes on along the minus strand of NC_029774.3, from coordinate 67,558,543 downwards.
GTCAGTATGATTTGTCAGAGTCTGAATGGATTGCAAGTTGCATCCAACAGTACTAAAGAAGCATCTTCTGAAGAAGAAGCTTATGATCCTGAGAACCCTGTAATGGCAGAGGTGAATTACATGGGTGAAACCTATGGAAACACCTATAATCCATCATGGAGAAATCATCCAAATTTCTCATGGAAGGATCAACAAAAGCCTCAACAAGGCTTTAACAATAATAATGGTAGAAGAAACAGGTTTAGCAATTGCAAGCCTTTTCCATCATCCTCTCAGCAACAGATAGAGAACTCTGAGAAGAGCCCATTTAGCTTAGCAAATATAGTCTCTGATCTATCTAAGGCCACTCTCGATTTCATGAATAAAACAAGGTCCTCCATCAGAAACTTGGAGGCACAAGTGAGTCAGCTGAGTAAAAGGGTTACACTGAAACTCCTCCTAGCACTCTTCCAAGCAATACAGAAGAGAATTCCAAAAGAGAGTGCAAGGCCATAACCGTGACCAACATGGCTGAACCTGGAGAGAGTGAAAAGGCAGTGATTCCCAGTCAGGAAGGCCTCAGGGAACGTCCACTGGCCATTAAGGAGTACCCCAATGAGGAACCAAAGGAATCTGAGGCTCATACAGAGACCATAGAGATTCCATTGAATTTTCTTTTACCATTCATGAGCTCTGATGACTATTCATCTTCTGAAGAAGATGAAGACATTGCTAAAGGGTAAGTTTCCAGCATTTAGGAGCAATCATGAAGCTAAATGCCAAGCTATTTGGTAATGAGATTTGGGAGGATGAACCTCCATTGCTCATTAATGAACTGAATACCTGGGTTCAGCACACTTTACCTCAAAAGAAATAGGATCCTGGTAAATTCTTAATACCATGTACTATAGGCACCATGACCTTTGAAAAGGCTCTGTGTGACCTAGAGTTAGGTATTAATCTCATGCCACTCTCTGTAATGGAAAAACTAGGAATCTTTGAGGTATAAGTTGCAAGAATCTCACTAAAGATGGCAGACAAATCACTGAATCAGGCTTATGGACTAATAGAGGATGTGATAGTGAAGGTTGAAGGCCTTTACATCCCTTCTGATTTCATAATCATAGACTCTGGGAAAGATGAGAATGAATCCATCATCCTTGGCAAACCTTTCCTTGCCACAGTAAAAAATGTGATTGATGGTGATAGAGGAGAGTTGGTCCTTCAATTGAATGAGGACAACCTTGTATTCAAGACTCAAGGTTCTCCTTCTATACACATGGAAAAGAAGCATGAAAAGCTTCTTTCAACACAGAGTCAAACAAAGCCCCCACATTCAAACTCTAAGTTTGGTGTTAGGAGGCCACAACCAAACTCTAAGTTTGGTGCTGAGAGGCCACAACCAAACTCTAAGTTTGGTGTTGAGAGGTCACAACCATGCTCTGATTATCTTTGAGGCTCCATGAGAGCCCACTGTCAAGTTATTGACATTAAAAAAGCGCTTGTTGGGAGGCAACCCAATTTTTATTTATCTATGTTATCTTATGTTTTCTTTAGGTTGATGATCATGTGGAGTCACAAAAACAACTGCAAAAATCAAAACAAATTAAAAAATAGCATTAAAAATAGCACACCCTGGAGGAAGAACTTACTGGCATTTAAACGCCAGTAAAAGTAGCAGAATGGGCGTTAAACGCCCAGTCTGGCACCATTTTAGGCGTTTAACGCCAGAAAGGGGCACCAGACTAGCGTTTAACACCAGAACAGAGCATCAAATTGGTATTAAACGCCAGAAACATGCAACAGCTTAGCGTTAAACGCCAGGAAAGGCATAAAAGTTGGTGTTTAACACAAGAAAGAGGCAGCAGTCTGGCGTTAAACGCCAGAATTGCACTCTAAGGGCGTTCTTGCACGCCTAATTGGTGTAGAGATGAGAAGTCCTTGACCCCTCAGGATCTGTGGACCCCACAGGATCCCCACCTACCTCACCATTCAAATTCAAACCATTCTCCTCCCAAATCCACCCATTCACACACCTCCATCTCCTCTACTCCTCCTTCTACTCCCCTCTTTCTTCTTTTGCTGGAGGACGAGCAAACCTTTTAAGTTTGGTGTGTAAAAAAGCGTTGCTTTTTGTTTTTCCATAACCATTTATGGCACCTAAGGCCAGAGAAACCTCTAGAAAGAGGAAAAAGGAAGACAGTTGCTTCCACTTCCGAGACATGAGAGACGGAGAGGTTCATCTCAAGAGTCCATAGCTCAGTAGTAGAGCATTTGAATACACATCAAGGAGCCATGAAGGAAGAACAACAAAGGCAAGGAAGAGACATTGAGGAGCTCAAGCACTCTATAGGATCTTCAAGAAGGAGAACTAGCCGCCATCACTAAGGTGGACCCGTTCCTTAATTTTCTTGTTCTTATTTTTCTGTTTTTCAATTTCTATGCTTGATGTTTTATCTATGTTTGTGTCTTTATTACATGATCATTAGTGTCTAGTGTCTATATCTTAAAGCTATGAATAATTCCATGAATCCTTCACCTCTCTTAAATGAAAAATGTTCCTAATTATAAAAGAACAAGAAGTACTTGAATTTTCAAATTTTATCTTGAAATTAGTTTAATTATTTTGATGTGGTGGTAATACTTTGTGTTTTCTGAATGAATGCTTGAACAGTGCATATTTTTTATAGTGAAGTTTATGAATGTTAAAATTGTTGGCTCTTGAAAGAATGATGAACAAAGAGAAATGTTATTGATAATCTGAAAAATCATGAAATTGATTCTTGAAGCAAGAAAAAGTAGTGAAAAAAAGAAAAAAAAGTAGTGAAAAAAATGGCGAAAAAAAAAGAGAAAGAAAGAAGAAGCAAGCAGAAAAAGCCAATAGCCCTTTAAACCAAAAGGCAAGGGTAAGAAGGATCTAAGGCTTTGAGCATCAGTGGATAGGTGGGCCCAAAGGAATACAATCCTGGCCTAAGTGGCTAAATCAAGCTATCCCTAACCATGTGCTTGTGTCATGAAGGTCTAAGTGAAAAGCTTAGACTGAGTGGTTAAAGTCATCATCCAAGGCAAAAAGAGTGTGCTTAAGAACTCTAGACACTTCTAACTGGGGACTTTAGCAAAGCTGAGTCACAATCTGAAAAGGTTCACCCAGTTATGTGTCTGTGGCATTTATGTATCCGGTGGTAATACTGGAAAACAAAGTGCTTAGGGTCACGGCCAAGACTCATAAAGTAGCTGTGTTCAAGAATTAATGTACTGAACTAGGAGAATCAATAACACTATCTAAAATTCTGAGTTCCTATAGATGCCAATCATTCTGAATTTCAAAAGATAAAGTGAGATGCCAAAACTGTTCAGAAGCAAAAATCTACTAGTCCCGCTCATCTAATTGGGACTAAGTTTCATTGATATTGTGAGATTCATTGCATATTCTATTCTTTTTATCCTATTTTGTGTTCAGTTGCATGGAAAGCTTTGGATGTCTACTTTCCAACGCCGTTGAGAGCGCGCCATTTGGAGTTCTGTAGCTCCAGAAAATCCATTTCGAGTGCAGGGAGGTCAGATTCCAACAGCATCAGCAGTCCTTTGTCAGCCTCCTATCAGAGTTTTGCTCAAGTCCCTCAATTTCAGCCAGAAATTACCTGAAATCACAGAAAAACACACAAACTCATAGTAAAGTCCAGAAATGTGAATTTAACATAAAACTAATGAAAACATCCCTAAAAGTAGCTTGAACTTACTAAAAACTACCTAAAAACAATGCCAAAAAGCGTATAAATTATCCGCTCATCACAACACCAAACTTAAACTGTTGCTTGTCCCCAAGCAACTGAAAATCAATTAGGATAAAAAGAAGAGAATATACTATAAATTTCAAAATATCAATGAATATTAATTCTAATTAGATGAGCGGGACTTGTAGCTTTTTGCTTCTGAACAGTTTTGGCATCTCACTTTTTCCTTTGAAATTCAAAATGATTGGCATCTATAGGAACTTAGAATTTTAGATAGTGTTATTGATTCTCCTAGTTCAGTACATTGATTCTTGAACACAGCTACTTTATAAGTCTTGGCCGTGGCCCTAAGCACTTTGTTTTCCAGTATTACCACCGGATACACAAATGCCACAGACACAT
>NC_029774.3:67552633-67552935 GCF_000817695.3 Arachis duranensis | reverse complement strand
CTCAAGCTTTTCACTTGGACCTGCATGCCACAAGCACATGGTTAGGGACAGCTTGATTTAGCCACTTAGGCCTGGATTTTAATTCCTTGGGCCCTCATATCCATTGATGCTCAAAGCCTTGGATCCTTTTTACCCTTGCCTTTTGGTTTTAAGGGCTATTGGATTTTTCTGCTTGCTTTTTCTTTTTCTTTCTATTTTTTTTGCCATTTTTTTTATTTTTTTTCGCAAGCTTTTGTTTTTTCACTGCTTTTTCTTGCTTTAAGAATCAATTTCATGATTTTTCAGATCATCAATAACATTTC
>NC_029774.3:67552218-67552509 GCF_000817695.3 Arachis duranensis | reverse complement strand
AGCATTCATTCAGAAAACAAAAAGTATTGTCACCACATCAATAAAATTAAATTAAATTCAAGGATAATTTCGAAATCCATGTACTTCTTGTTCTTTTGAATTAAAACATTTTTCATTTAAGAGAGGTGAAGAATTAATGGGTTTTATTCATAGCTTTAAGACATAGTTACTACATACTAATGATCATGAAATAAAGACACAAAACATAGATAGACACAACATTAAAAACCGAAAACAGAAAGAAATAAAGAACAAGGAATGAATCCACCTTTAGTGGCGTCTTCTTCTTGA
>NC_029774.3:67549905-67551630 GCF_000817695.3 Arachis duranensis | reverse complement strand
AGAACTCTTGAACCATTAAGATTCCGACTTGTTGCATGGGGTTGGTTAAGACTTCCCAACCTCTTCTTCGGATCTCATGTCGGATTTCCGGATACTCATTTTTCTTGAGCTTGAAAGGGACCTCAGGGATCACCTTCTTCTTTGCCACAACATCATAGAAGTGGTCTTGATGGCTTTTGGAGATGAATCTTTCTATCTCCCATGACTCGGAGGTGGAAGCTTTTATCTTCCCTTTTCCTTTTCTAGAGGATTCTCCGGCCTCAGGTGCCATTGATGGTAGTGGAAAACAAAAAAACAATTATGCTTTGACCACACCAAACTTAAAATATTGCTCGTCCTCGAGCAATAGAAGAAAGAAGAGAAGAAGAAGAAGAAGAGAATATGGTAGAGAGGGAGAGATGTAGGTTCAGCCAAGGTGAAGAAGAGGGGGTTGTGTTGTGTGAAAATGAAGTAGAATGGAAGGGTATATATAGGGAGAGGAGGGAGTGTATGTTCGGCCATTTAGGGTGGGAATGGGTGGGAAAATGGTTTTAAATTTTTGAAGGTAGGTGGGGTTTATGGGGAAGAGTGGATGGATGTGAGTGGTGAAGGAGGTGATTGGGAAGAGGGATTGAGGTGATTGGTGAAGAGTGTTGGGAAGTGTGACATGGGGAATATTCATCACAAAATAGGATTAGGAGGTAAGGTGGGAATATAGTAGGTGGGGATCCTGTGGGGTCCATAGATCCTGAGGTGATCCTGTGGGGTCCACATATCCTGAGGCGTCAAGGAATTCCATCCCCGCACCAAATAGGCATGTAAATTGCCTTTGCACACCATTCTGGCATTTAAACACCGTGTGGTGCACATTCTGGGCGTTCAACGCCCATGTAAAGCATGTTTCTGGCGTTGAACGCCAGTTTGATGCTTGTTACTGGCGTTCAGCGCCAGCTTTTCTTCTTTAGGCACATTCCTGGCGTTCAGCGCCAGAATGTTGCTTGTTTCTGGCGTTCAGCGCCAGGTTGATGCTCTGTTCTGGCGTTGAACGCCAGCCAGATGCTCCTTACTGGCGTTGAACGCCAGCCTGTGCTTACTCCAGGGTGTGATTTTTCTTCTGCTGTTTTTGATTCTGTTTTTTATTTTTTTATTTTTTTCGTGACTCCTCATGATCATGTACCTAATAAAACACAAAAAAACAATAAAATAAAAATTAGATAAATAAAATTGGGTTGCCTCCCAACAAGCGCTTCTTTAATGTCAATAGCTTGACAGTGGCTCTCATGGAGCCACAAGGTGATCAGGTCAATGTTGTATAGTCCCAACACCAAACTTAGAGTTTGGATATGCGGTCTTAACACCAAACTTAGAGTTTGGTTGTGGCCTCCCAACACCAAACTTAGAGTTTGACTGTGGGGGCTCTTCTTGACTCTGAACTGAGAGAAGCTCTTCATGCTTACTCTCTTTTGTCACAGAGGGATGGCCATGTGCCTTAAACACAAGATAGTCCCCATTCAATTGAAGGACTAACTCTCCTCTGTTGACATCTATCACAGCTTCTGCTGTGGCTAGGAAAGGTCTTCCAAGGATGATACATTCATCCTCTTCCTTCCCAGTGTCTAAGATTATGAAATCAGCAGGGATGTAAAGGCCTTCAACCTTCACTAGTACGTCCTCTACTATTCCATAAGCTTGTCTCAATGACTTGTCTGCCAATTACAATGAGAACAAGGCAGGTTATACCTCAAT
>NC_029774.3:67548615-67549453 GCF_000817695.3 Arachis duranensis | reverse complement strand
ACTTGTGCCTCTAGATTTCTGATGGAGGATCTTGTTTCACTCATGAAACTGAAGGTGGCCTTTGACAGATCAGAGACTATATTGGCTAAATTAGAAGTGTTTTGTTCAGAATTCTCTGTCTGTTGCTGAGAAGATGATGGATACGGCTTGCTATTGCTCAGCCTATTGCGTCCACCATTGTTAAAGCCTTGTTGAGGCTTTTGTTGATCCTTCCATGAGAAATTTGGATGATTTCTTCATGAAGAGTTATAGGTGTTTCCATAAGGTTCACCCATGTAATTAACCTCTGCCATGGCAGGGTTCTCAGGATCATAAGCTTCTTCAGAAGCTGCCTCTTTAGTACTGTTGGATGCATGTTGCCATCCATTCAGACTTTGAGAGATCATGTTGACTTACTGAGTCAACACTTTGTTCTGAGCCAATATGGAATTCAGAGCATCAATTTCAAGAACTCCTTTCTTCTGAGGTATCCCATTATTCACGGAATTCCTCTCAGAGGTGTACATGAATTGGTTGTTTGCAACCATGTCAATGAGTTCTTGAGCCTCTTCACGCATTTTCTTTAGGTGAATAGATCCACCTGCAGAATGGTCCAATGACATTTTCGAAAATTCAGATAGGCCATAATAGAATATATCTAATATGGTCCATTCTGAAAACATGTCAGATGGACATCTTTTGGTCAGCTGCTTGTATCTTTCCCAAGCTTCATAGAGGGATTCACATCTTTTTGTTTGAAGGTTTGAACATCCACTCTCAGCTTGCTCAGCTTCTGAGGAGAAAAGAATTTATCCAAGAAGGCTGTGACCAGCTTATCCCAGGAGTCCAGGCTATCCTT
>NC_029774.3:67546917-67548360 GCF_000817695.3 Arachis duranensis | reverse complement strand
TTATTGGCTCCAATGGCAGGAATGGAGATGCTTCTTCCATCAAACTTGGACGTTGGCTTTGTGAAGTCACCAAGTATTCTCTTTGCATTATTATTATTTTCGGCTGCCATCTCCTTCTCTTGTTCAAAAATTTCTGAAAGGTTACTTTTAGATTGTTGTAACTTAGCTTCTCTTAATTTTCTCTTCAGAGTCCTTTTAGGTTCTGGATCAATTTCAACAATAGTGCCTTTATCCTTGTTCCTGCTCATATGAAAGAGAAGAAAATAAGAAAAGAAAAAGGAATCCTCTATGTCACAGCATAGAGACTCCTTTATGTTAGTAGAAAAAGAAAGGGGGGAAGAAAGTAGAAGAATGGATTCGGATATTTAGATGAAGAGAGGTGAAGAGAAGTGTTAGTAATTAAATAAATAAATAGAATAAGAAAAGAGAGGGAGAATTTCGAAAATAATTTAAAAAAAAAGTTAGTAATTTTCGAAAATTAGAGATAAGATAAGATTAAAATTAAAATTTAAAACAAAAAGAATTTTTGAAAAAGAGAGGAGTATTTTCGAAAATTAGAGAGGGAAGAGTAGTTAGTTGGTTTTGAAAAAGATAGTAAACAAACAAAAAGTTAGTTAGTTGATTGAAAAAGATATTAAAATCAAATTTGAAAAAGATAAGAAGATAAGAGGTTAGATAAGATATTTTGAAATCAAATTTTGAAAAAGATAAAATTTTTGAAAAAGATAAAATAAAAGATAAAAAGAATTAAAATTAAAAATTTAAAATTACTTACTTCACTAACAAGAAACTTCAAGATTCTAGAACTTAAAGATTGAACCTTTCTTAACAAGAAAGTAACAAACTTCAAATTTTTGAATCAATCACATTAATTGTTAGTGTAATTTTGAAAATATGATATAAAGCTAAGAAAAAGATTTTGAAAATAATTTTGAAAAATATTTTTGAAATTTTCGAAAAATAGAAAAAAATGAAAAAGATATAATTTTTGAAAAAATTTTAAAAAGATAAGATTTTTAAAATTGAAAATTTGACTTGACTTGTAAGAAACACTAATTTTAAAAATTTTTGACCAAGTCAACCCAAAATTTCAAAATTTTGGAGAAAAATAAGGAAAAGATAATTTTTTTTTTATTTTTGAATTTTTAATTATGAGAGAGAAAAACACAAAAATGACCCAAAACATGAAAATTTTGGATCAAACACATGATGCATGCAAGAACACTATAAATGTCAAGATGAATACCAAGAACACTTTGAGGATTATGATGAACATCCCGACTTATTTTTGAAAATTTTCAAGAAAAGAAAAACATGCAAGACACCAAACTTAGAAATTTTCAATGCTTATACACTATGAATGCAAAAATGCATATGAAAAACAACAAAAAACACAAAACAAGAAAATTTAAAGATCAAACAAGAAGACTTGTCAAGAACAAC
>NC_029774.3:67546557-67546893 GCF_000817695.3 Arachis duranensis | reverse complement strand
CAAACAAGAAGACTTACCAAGAACAACTTGAAGATCATGAAGAACACCATGAATGCATGAATTTTTCGAAAAATGCAAGAAAAAATTTTTAAAGCATGCAATTGACACCAAACTTAAAAATTGACTCAAGACTCAAACAAGAAATACAAAATATTTTTGGTTTTTATGATTTTATGAATTTTTTTGTATTTTCTTTAATTTTTTCGAAAAACATTATTAGAAAAACGAAAAAGAAAAGAAAAATTTTGAAAACTTTTTGAAAAGAAAATAAAAAGAAAATTACCTAATCTGAGCAACAAGATGAACCGTCAGTTGTCCATACTCGAACAATCCCCA
>NC_029774.3:67537059-67546280 GCF_000817695.3 Arachis duranensis | reverse complement strand
TTTCTTATTACATTCATCCAATCCTTCTTACTCCTTTCCATGGCAAGCTGTATGTAGGGCATCACCGTTGTCAATGGCTACATCCCATCCTCTCAGTGAAAATGTTCCTATGCTCTGTCACAGCACGGCTAATCATCTGTCGGTTCTCAATCAGGTTGGAATAGAATCCCTTGATTCTTTTGCGCTTGTCATCACGCCCAGCCTTCAGGAGTTTGAAGCTCGTCACAGTCATTCAATCCCAGAATCCTACTCGGAATACCATAGACAAGGTTTAGACTTTCCGGATCCTCATGAATGCCGCCATCTATCTAGCTTATACCACGAAGATTCTGTTGGGGAATCTAAGAGATATGCGCCCTGCCTAAAGTAGAACGGAAGTGGTTGTCAATCACGCACGTTCATAGGTGAGAATGATGATGAGTGTCACGGATCATCACATTCATCAAAGTTAAGTGTAACGTATATCTTGGAATAAGGATAGAAGAGAATTGAATAGAAAGTAATAATAATTGTATTGAAACTTGAGGTACAGCAGAGCTCCACACCCTTAATCTATGGTGTGCAGAAACTCCACTGTTGAAAATACATAAGTGAAAGGTTCAGGCATGGCCGAATGGCCAACCCCCAGAACGTGATCAATAGTCTCCTTAGATGAAGAATAAAACAAAACTGAGACCAAAGATGAAACGTGGCTTCTTTTTCTTGGTTACTCTGGCTTGGGGTCACTTCTTCTACAACCTTCCCACTTCTAAGTGTGATGGCCTTGCATTCCCCTCTTGGGTTGGCCATGGTATCACTGGGAAATGTATGTGTGGGCATTAGGATTTGCTTGGATAAGATCCCTACTTGTGCTTCCAGCTTTGAGATTGCTGCACCTTGATTCTTTAGATTTTATTTGTATTCTTCTTGATTGGTATCTATCTTTCTTTCAGTCTGTGTTTGCCTCTCCATGAGAGTGGAAATGGCTCCTGTGAGCTGTGATGATAGGTGTTCTATTGCAGCCTCTACTCTCTCAAAGTTGCTCTTGATCTCACATGGTTGCATGGTTGAGGTTGATGTGTCTTGATAGTGGTTATTGTGTGTTTGCTGGGTGGAGTGGTATTATGTGTTTTGTGAATTGTGGTAGGGTCTATTGTTGCCTGAGTGATGGATGAGGTTGTGAGTGTTGTATTGGTTGGATGGGTACAGTTTGTTGTGATCTTGATTGTGGCTTTGTTGGTTCCCCCACCTAAAATTTGGGTGGTTCTTCCAACTTGGGTTATTTTGTATGTCTTGCAATTGCCTTATTTTGAGCTAACAAGGCATCCATAGAATTGAGTTCTAACACTCCTTTCTTTTGAGTTCTTTCTGAAGCATAGAAATACTCATTCTTAACCACAGTTTCAATGACATTTATGGCTTCTTCGATAGTCTTCTTCTTGTTAAGTGAGCCTACTGAAGAGTGGCCCATAGCCTTCTATGCTTCATAGGATAGCCCTTCATAAAAGATGTGTAGTTGAAGCCATTCATTGAATATATCCGGTGGGCACTTTCTTGTCAAATCCTTAAACCTCTCCCAAGCCTCATAAAGTGTTTCGCCATCTAGCTGCCTGAAATTCTGCACCTTAGTTCTCAATTTGTTGACTCTCTGTGGAGGGTAGAATGAAGGTTGTGGTAGGCTTAGAGAATGGGGGTTGAATCTATACCTTCCTTTTAAGTTGTTGTTATGATACTTTTAAATAAACTTTCAATTCTGATTCTGTTTGTACTCAGCAGCAGAAATTTATGAGACAAATTATTTTTGTCTCATGAATATTAGAAAACAGAACACAGTAGAGAAGAGAAAAGCCAACACCATTATATATCCTAGTTTGGTTGCCTTGTGCTATGCAACCTACATCCAGTTTTCTCCACAACAATGGAGGAATTTCCACTATAATTAAAAGTATTACAAACACCAATTTTACACTCGAGTTCTAACCTAACTTGACATTGGCTATGCTAATACCTAACTATTCACTCTTAGTGCTAACCCAACTAAGAAAAGGATACCTTACAGGTACAAGATACAAGACATATATATACCTAAAGAAATAAAAAAATAACTCTAGGCTTTTCTCTCAAGTGTATCACTCATCCTTTTTCCTCTTATGGCTTTTACTTTAGCTTTCTCACTTATGCCTTTTCTCACAAGAAATTACAGAAAGATAAACATAAAAAGTACATCACAATCTGTAAAACATGAAGAAGATTGACTTCATCAACAGCCTCTTAGCTTTGTGCAAAATTAGATTTGCAAACCTCAGGTACAGTTCTTCAGTGTTGGCTGAATGCTTCTTTGAAAGAGAGCATTATCCAAGTACAGGAACTTCATAGAACTCAACTCACCAAACTCTGGTTTTCTCTCCTTAGTTTTGAATGAGCAGAAAGCTTCTTTTTATCTCTTTGCATGTTCCTTGGTTGCTAACCCTAGGTCAACTTCTTGAGCACTGAGCTTCACCAACCCAGCCGTTCACTTTTTCTCATTAAGCATCAGAGTGAAAACTTTGCTTATGAATTCTCTATCTTGACCGAAAGCCATAATACAGCAACCACAAAAGTCTTCCAATGGTCAACCGAATCTGAACCATTGAGAAGCTACTTGGTCCCCAAGAATCATTTGTGACCGTAGATACACAACAGATTAGGGCAGAGAGCAACTTTCCCTTGTATGCCATTTTCGGACTTGCAGAGAGTTGGGAAGAAGAGAAGAAGATCTGATGCATGCAAGAAGAAATGGGTTTCCTTTAATCTTTTCTTAAGCTTGATTTGGTTTGATCTCACTGATTTGACATCTGCCTTTTAAGCACAATCTCTCTCTTTCTTGCTTTTTTGGTGATTTGCTTAGGGAAGAAGCTCTTTCTCTCTTTCTCACTTTTCTGAGTTTCTGACCCACACACAAAGGTGAACGTTGCTTGTGATGTGAGATCAAGTTGGAGGGAATTGAAATCAACTCGGGCTTGGATCAGATATCCATTGACCAACCCGTTTGATTTTGGTTTTGTTTCTTTTAGGCTTTGCTTGTTTAACCAGCCCACCAGCCTTGATGTGTTAATTTTATTCCACTTTGGGCTATAATTCAAATTTTGGCCTGCAACATTTTATGAATAATTAGTAATATGCAATTAAAATTAATCAACACTAATTATTTATTTTGCCTAAAAATAATGTTTGTCATCACTAATTAATTTAGTTAATTTCTTAACTCAACAATCTCCCCCTTGATGACAAACATATTTACATAATAACCAAAAGGAATTGAAATTTAGTAAAGTTGGAAAACTTCCCTTTGATTAATGTTTCTTGCTTTTGTGTTGCTCCCCTTTTCCTTTTCAATAGTAGCTCCCCCTGGATTTATGCTTTCTTTTTTGTTCCTGTTTTACATTGTACTTAAAAATAACATAATAAAGAGCTACACACATTTATCTTGTCTAGGGGATGAAAACTATGAACACCACAGAATCAGCCTAATGAGCGGATATTTTATACGCTTTTGGGGGGTAATTTCATGTAAATTTTAGTGTGTTTTAGTTAGTTTTTAGTATACTTTTATTAGTTTTTAGGCAAAATTCGTATTTCTGGACTTTACTATGATTTTGTGTCTTTTTCTATAATTTCAAGTATTTTCTGACTGAAATTGAGGGAGCTGAGCAAAAATCTGATTTAAGCTGGAAAAAGGACTGCTGATGTTGTTGGATTCTGACCTCCCTGCACTCGGAATGGATTTTTTGGAGCTACAGAAGTCCAATTGGCGCACTCTCAATTGGGTTGGAAAGTAGACATCGAGGGCTTTCCAGCAATATATAATAGTTCATACTTTGCACGAAGATAGATGACATAAACTGGCGTTCAACGCCAGTTCCATGTTGCAGTTTGGCGTTTAGCGCCAAAAACAAGTTACAAGTTGGAGTTCAATGCCAGAAACAGGTTACAACCTGGTGTTTAACTCCAGAAACAGACCAGGCACGTGAGAAGCTTAAGTCTCAGCCCTAGCACACACCAATTGGGCCCTAGAAGTGGATTTCTGCACTATCCATCCTAGTTTACTCATTTTCTGTAAACCTAGGTTACTAGTTTAGTATTTAAAAAACTTTTAGGGATTTATTTTGTATCTCATGACATTTGTAGATATGAATTTTGTACCTTTTGACGGCATGAGTCTCTAAACCCCATTGTTGGGGGTGAGGAGCTCTGCAGCGTCTTGATGAATTAATGCAATTATTTATGTTTCCCATTCAAACATGCTTGTTCCTATCTAAGATTTTCATTTGCGCTTCACTATGAAGAAGGTGATGATCCGTGACACTCATCACCTTCCTCAATCCATGAACGTGTGCCTGACAACCACCTCCGTTCTACATTAGATTGAATGAGTATCTCTTAGATTCCTAAATCAGAATCTTCGTGGTATAAGCTAGAATTGTTGGCGGCATTCATGAGGATCCGGAAGGTCTAAACCTTGTCTGTGGTATTCCGAGTAGGATTCTGGGATTGGACAACTGTGACGATCTTCAAACTCGCGAGTGTTGGGCGTAGTGACAGACGTAAAAGGATCAATGGATCTTATTCCGACATGATTGAGAACCAACAGATGATTAGCCGTACTGTGACAGAGCATTTGGACCATTTCCCTGAGAGGATGGGATGTAGCCATTGACAACGGTGACACCCTACATACAGCTTGCCATGGAAGGAGCCTTGCATTTATGAAAGTGAGGAAGCATTATGTTATAGAAATTTAGAAGACAAAGCATCTCCAAAACTCGAACATATTCTCCACTATTGTGTAACAATTATTTATTTTATGCCCTTTCACTTTTTACAATTGAACTAAATAAAACACTGTTGTTGGTATCCTGACTAAGAATAATAAGATAACCATAGCTTGCTTCAAACCAACAATCTCCGTGGGATTCGACCCTTACTCACATAAGGCATTACTTGGACGACCCAGTGCACTTGCTGGTTAGTTGTGCCAAAACTTTAAGTTTGGTGTTTTCTTGTTAATCTTTCTTTAATTTTCGAAAATTTTATTGTCGTTTTCTAAAAATTTTAAGTTGGTGTTCTTTCTTTTGTTCTTGTTGTTCTTGTGAGTCTTCAAAGTGTTCTTGAGTCTTCTTTGTGTTTTGATCTTAAAATCTTTAAGTTTGGTGTTCCTTGGTGTTTTCCCTCCAAAATTTTCGAAAACAAGGAGCATTAGATCTAAAAATTTTAAATTTAGGGTCTTTTGTGTGTTTTTCTCTTTCATCATAAAATTCGAAATTCAAAAAAAAATCTTTTCCTTTAATTTCTCATAATTTTCGAATTACTTGGGTTGACTTTATCAAATTATTTCAAATCATATCTTTTTCAAAAATATCCTAACCACTTTCTCTCTCCTCACTCTTTCAAAATCTTCATAAAATATTTTCAAAATTTTTTTTTTTATTTTATATTTTTTTTATTTTTTGTTTTGGTTTTTATTTTATTCTATTTTATTATTTTGAAAATAATTTTTTTATATAATAAAATATTCTGGCACAGTTTTTACAAATTGCTGACACAGTACATGATAAGGAAGTAGATCAGGATGTCTACAGATTGTTACTGTTTCTATTTTCTGTAAAAGACCAAGCTAAGAGGTGGTTAAATAACCAACCTAAGGACAGCATAAAGACATGGAAACAGCTGTCAGAAAAATTCCTGAATCACTATTTTCCTCCAAAACGGATGACACAGCGAAGGCTGAGCATCCAAGGCTTCAAACAAGGAGATAATGAATCCCTTTATGATGCCTGGGAGAGATACATAGAAATGCTAAGAAAATGCCCCTTTAAAATATTTTCAGAGTGGGTGCAGTTAGACATCTTCTATTATGGGCTTACAGAGAGAGCTCAGACTTCTCTAGACCACTCAGCTGGTGGGTCTATACCTATGAGAAAGACAATAGAAGAAGCTCAAGAGCTTATTGATACAGTTGCCATAAATCAGCATCTGTACCTAAGCAGTGAACCTTCCATCAACAAAGAGGCTAAAATAGTAACTGCTGAACTCAGTGCTACAGAACAAGTTACTGAATTCAATCAGTAACTAGATTTTCTAACAAAACAGCTAGCCGAATTCAAGGAGATACTACAAGAAACAAGAATGGCTAATATGAATATGGAAATATAGTTGAAGCAAACAGAATAGCAATTATCAAAATAAATAACAGAAGAGTGCCAAGCGGTTCAATTAAGGAGTGGGAAAACATTAAATACCTCACTTCAAGGCAGCAGGAAGCCAAGAAATGAACAGACTGCTACCCAAAATCCCTCTGAGGACAGTCATAGCCCAAAGAGGAATAATTCTAGCGCTCAAACGCCAGAAAATGGGTGGGAAGCTGGCGTTGAACGCCCAACCCATGCTCAGTCCTGGCGTTCAACGCCAGAAACAAGCAAGGAATTGGCATTGAACGCCCAAAGAAAGCACAGTTCTGGTGTTCAGATGCCAGAAACAGGTAAGGAGTTGGCGTCTAATGCCACTCCAACTTCCACCCCTGGCATTCAAACGCCAGTGGGAGATCAGACACATACAAGTGCTGATAGCAACCCCTCTAAAAAGGCTTCTCAACCCACATCTGTAGGCAATAAACCTACAGCAACTAAGATTGAGGAATACAAAGCCAAAATGCCTTATCCTCAGAAACTCCGCCAAGTGGAACAGGATAAGCAATTTGCCCACTTTGCAGACTACCTCAGGACTCTTGAAATAAAGATTCCTTTTGCAGAGGCACTTGGGCAATTACCCTCTTATGCTAAGTTTGTGAAAGAGATCTTAAGTCATAAGAAGGATTGGAGGGAAACTGAGAAAGTTTACCTCACTGAATAATGCAGTGCAGTCATTCTGAAAAGCTTACCTGAGAAGTTTAAAGATCCCAGAAGCTTTATGATACCATGCACATTAGAAGGTACTTGTACCAAGCAAGCTCTATGTGATCTTAGGGCAAGTATTAACCTAATACCTGCATCTACTATCAAAAATCTTGGATTCACTGATGTAGTCAAACCAACCCGGATATGTCTCTAACTTGCAGATGGTTCTATTAAACACCCATCAGGTGTGATTGAAGACATGATTGTCAAGGTTGGGCCATTTGCCTTTTCCACTGACTTTGTGGTGCTGGAAATGGAGGAGCACAAGAGTGCAACTCTCATTCTAGGAAGACCATTCCTAGCAACTGGCCGAACCCTTATTGGCATCCAAAAAGGAAAAGTAACCCTGAGAGTCAATGAGGAAGAGTTTAAGTTGAATGTTGTCAAAGCTATGCAGCATCCAGACACCCCAAATGACTGCATGAGTATTGATATTATTGATTCTCTGGTAAAAGATGTCAATATGACTGAGAGTCTCGAATCAGAGCTAGAAGATATCTTTAAAGATGTTCAGCCTGATCTGGAGGTACCAGAGAGAATAATAGAACCTCTGAAAATTCCTTAGGAAAAAGAAAAACCTCCCAAACCTGAGCTCAAACCATTACCACCATCCCTGAAATATGCATTTCTGGGAGAAGGTGATACCTTTCCTGTAATAATAAGCTCTACCTTAGAGCCACAAGAAGAAGAAGCACTAATTCAAGTACTAAGGACACACAAGACAGCTCTTGGATGGTCCATCAGTGATCTTAAGGGCATTAGCTCAGCCAGATGCATGCACAAGATCCTATTGGAGGGTGACGCTAAGCCAGTGATACAACCACAGAGGCGGTTGAATCCAGCCATGAAGGAGGTGGTGCAGAAGGAGGTCACTAAATTACTAGAGGCTGGGATTATTTATCCCATTTCTGATAGCCCCTGGGTAAGCCCTGTTCAAGTCGTCCCTAAGAAGGGTGGTATGACAGTGGTTCATAATGAAAAAAATAAACTGGTCCCTACAAGAACAGTTACAGGGTGGCGTATGTGTATTGATTACAAAATGCTCAATACAGCTACCAGAAAGGATCATTTTCTTTTACCATTCATAGACCAGATGCTAGAAAGACTAGCAGGTCATGAATACTACTGCTTCCTGGATGGATATTTAGGTTATAATCAAATTGCAGTAGATCCCCAGGATCAAGAGAAAACAGCATTCACATGCCCATCTGGAGTATTTGCATACAGAAGGATGCCATTTGGTCTGTGCAATGCACCTGCAACCTTTCAAAAATGCATGCTCTCTATTTTCTTTGATATGGTGGAAAAATTTCTGAAAGTCTTCATGGATGACTTTTCAGTGTTTGGAGACTCATTCAGCTCCTGTCTTGACCATTTAGCACTTGTTCTAAAGAGATGCCAAGAGACTAATCTGGTTTTAAACTGGGAGAAATGTCACTTTATGGTGACTGAAGGAATTGTCCTTGGGCACAAAATTTCGAACAAGGGAATAGAGGTGGATCAAGGTAAGGTGGAGGTAATTGAAAAATTACCACCACCTGCCAATGTTAAGGCAATCAGAAGCTTTTTGGGGCATGCAGGATTCTATAGGAGGTTTATAAAGGATTTTTCAAAAATCACCAAACTTCTGAGTAATCTGCTAGCTGCTAACACGCCATTTATCTTTGATAAGGAGTGTCTGCAGGCGTTCGAAACTCTGAAAGCTAAGCTGGTCATAACACCAGTTATCTCTGCACCAGACTGGACATTACCATTTGAACTTATGTGTGATGCCAGTGACCATGCCATTAGTGCAATATTGGGACAAAGGCATGACAAGCTTCTGCACGTCATTTACTATGCCAGTCGTGTTTTAAATGACGCCCAGAAGAACTACATAACCACAGAAAAAGAGTTACTTGCAGTGGTTTACGCCATTGACAAGTTTAGATCTTATTTAGTAGGATCGAAAGTGATTGTGTACACTGACCATGCTTCTCTTAAATATCTACTCACAAAGTAGGATTCAAAACACAGACTCATCAGATGGCTGTTGCTTCTGCAGGAGTTTGATATAGAAATAAGAGACAGAAAAGGGACAGAAAACCAAGTAGCAGATCATCTGTCCCGAATAGAACCAGTAGAAGGGGCGTCCCTCCCTCCTACTGAAATCTCTAAAAACTTTTCGGATGAGCACCTCTTTGCCATCCAGGAAGTGCCATGGTTTGCAGACATTGCAAACTACAAGGCAGTGAGATTCATACCCAAAGAGTACAGTAGGCAGCAAACAAAGAAATTGATCACGGATGCAAAGTACTATCTTTGGGATGA
>NC_029774.3:67519288-67537040 GCF_000817695.3 Arachis duranensis | reverse complement strand
TTGTTTGATGTATGGGGTATTGACTTCATGGGACCTTTTCCACCATCATACTCAAACACTTATATTCTGGTGGCAGTGGATTATGTATCCAAATGGGTGGAAGCTATTGCAACACCCACTAATGATACTAAGACAGTGCTGATATTCCTCCAAAAACATATCTTCAGCAGATTTGATATCCCTAGAGTACTAATCAGTGAAGCACTCGTTTCTGCAATAAACAGCTTTACTCTGCTTTGGTTCGATATGGAGTTAGCCACAAGGTAGCTACTCCATATCATCCACAGACAAATGGGCAAGCTGAAGTCTCTAATAGAGAACTTAAAAGAATCCTGAAATGGACTGTAATTAATCGTAGAAGGGATTGGGCAAGAAGCTTGGATGATGCTCTATGGGCATACAGAACAGCATTCAAGACACCTATAGGAACTTCTCCATACCAGCTGGTGTATGGAAAAGCCTGTCACTTGCCAGTGGAACTGGAACATAAGGCCTATTGGGCAACCAGATTCCTAAACCTTGATGCCAAGTTTGCTGGAGAAAAATGATTGCTCCAGTTAAATGAGCTAGAGGAATTCAGACTCAATGCTTTCAAAAATGTAAAAATTTACAAAGAGAAAGCAAAAAAATGGCATGATAAGAAACTGTCATCCAGAGTCTTTGATCCAGGGCAGAAAGTTCTGCTATTTAATTCTAGGCTCAGATTATTCCCCGGGAAATTGAAATCCCGATGGAGAGGTCCATATGTGATTATAAGTGTGTCACCGTATGGATACGTGGAGCTTCAGGATAATGATTCTAACAAAAAATTCATTGTTAATGGACAGAGAGTCAAAAATTATCTTGAAAGCAATTTTGAGCAAGAATGCTCAAAACTGAGACTTGATTAAAGCTCAGTAATAGTCCAGCTAAAGACAATAAAGAAGCGCTTGTTGGGAGGCAACCCAGCCATTTACAAAATTTATTTGTTAATTAATTACTTTTTACAGGTTTATGTCAATTATCTTCAAGGTAAAATAGCAATTGCTTGAGTTCACAAAGTTACAGAAGGATCCGCAGGATAAAACAGCAAAAAGGAAGCTCACTGGTGCGAAAAAGCCAGTAAGAGCTGTTTTAGGCGCTGAACGCCCAAAAGAAGCATCTACTGGGCGTTCAACGCCAGTAAGGATAACCATCAGAGCGTTAAACGCCAGAAAGAAGCATCTTCTGGGCGTTGAACGCCAGAAAGAAGCACCTTCTGGGCCTTTAATGCCAGATTCATAGCGTCCTGGGCGTTCAGAAAAACGCCCAGTGACAAAGGAGTTCCTGGCGTTCAACATCAGCTAGAAGCAACAGCTGGGCGTTGAACACCCAGGAGAAGCTGCAAATGGGCGTTAAACGCCCAAAACATGCAGCGTTTGGGTGTTTAACACCAGGATTGTGGGGAGAAGGTAAATTCGTTTTCAATTCACATTTCTTTCAAATTTTTATGTTCCAATTCATGATTTCTTGCATAAACATGTTACAAACTCTCATCTTTCAATTCCAAAAATTTTAATCCTAATTTCTAAAATCCCTTTTTCAAAAATATCAAATGTATCTTAATTCATAAATACAAATCCTTTCTCAAATCCCATCCAACTTCTTTTCAAATCTTTTTAAAAAAAAAATCAATTATCTTTTCAAATTAATCCCAAATCTTTTTTTTAAAAATTCAGATTTATCTTTTTCAAATATCTTCTATATCATTTCAATTTTTAATTATATCTTTTTCCTATCATATTTATCTTTTACAAATCATATCTTCTATCCTATCTTTCTTCAAAATTTTCGAAAACCCACCCTCCCTTTAAATCCACTCTCGGCCTCTCCCCTCTCCTCAACAATTCGAAAACAATCTATCCTTTTATCCCTCTCCTTTCTTTTCTTTTGCTTGAGGACAAGCAAACCTCTAAGTTTGGTGTGTTTATCCGTGATCACTAAACCATACCCACTAAGATCATGGCTCCTAAAGGAAAACAACCCACTCCAAGAGGCAAGAAAAAGAGTATTCCAAAACCACTTTGGAATCAAGGGAAGTTCTTAACCAAAGAACATTCAGACCATTACTACAAAGTAATGGGTCTAAAGTCAGTAATCCCGGAAGTCAAATTCGATCTGAAAGAAGATGAATATCCGGAGATCCAAGAGCAACTTCGAAACAGAAGCTGGGAAATCCTAGCTAATCCTGAGACAAAGGTGGGAAGAAACATGGTTCAGGAATTCTACGATAATATGTGGCAAACAGACAAGCAGAGAATATCTAGAACTGCTCTCTATGACTATTTTTAAAGTAATATTTACTTCTGAGTGTAATAAATATGAACTAATATATGTTGGTAACTAATTGCGATTGAAGAAAATATAGAAAGAGAATAAAAAATGGAGGAGGATGGAGGGAACAAGCTAATATAAGGGTGGTGGTGAGGCATATGCAGCTATATAATGGTAAGAAAAAAGAATAATGAAAAGAATAGTGTATAAATTCTAAAAGAATAATAAAACTAAAGAAAATTTACACATTTTGAATATAAAATTCTAAAATTGACTTTACGAGGGTAATTAATTCTACCTAAGTCAAGTTCAACTAGTAAATAATAGATATTAGATTACCATTGATTCATTTTCTCACCGGAGACATTTTGAGCCGGAAGTTCACTTTTTAGTGACGGTTTTGCATACACCGAGAAAAACTTGTGTAACCGAAAACGACGAAACCAATGGTAAAAATAATTTCTACCTTGATAATTATGTCCCATGATTTATTTTTTTAAGAATAAATCTTAGCCATTAATTATTTTACCGCATGGTGAAAGTTACCCGAACCGAATTTCTAACTAGTATTCCGTAAACGACTCCTATAGACCCCAAATCTTCTTACTTAGCATCCAAGTAACTTGTATTCCCTTCTCAGTCTCTGTGCCGAGACTATCTCAGCCTTTTACCCGCTCTACTGTACTTTTAACCTCGAGTAACTAACTGCGGTTAACTGTGGATCAGCTCGACATGTAAGCGCTGACTAAGCTTCCTCGTTTTCACGCCCCTAATTCATTGAAGCTTAGCCCTTGACCACAAAATATTTCAGCCTTTTTTACCATCATAAATTCACTAAGACTTTGATTTTTTTATTTAAGGAAGTATTTGCCACAAAGTTCACAAAACATGTTACACATTTTTACACTCTTTTAACCAAATCCTTGAGAGAGAAAGTGAGAAAATTTTACACACACTACCTGCATTTTCAGCCTCTTATCTCACCATTCATATAATATTCTTCAAGTGTTCCTCAAGAACTCAAATAATACAAGTACAAACTCTTGTACGTTTTTGCCAATCTTTGCGTTTATACTGAATTCGGTTAGGTAAACTCTTATTCTTTCTCCTTTTCTTTTTCTTTTAAAAATAAATAGTAACCATGATGAATCCTTACTCTCCTCCATGTAAAAGAAAAATAAAAGGATAAAGAACAAGAGTTTACCTAAACCAAATTCAGTATAGACGCAAAGATTGACAAAAACGTACAAGAGTTTGTGCTTGTATTGTTTGAGTTCTAGAGGAACACTTGAAGAATATTGTATGAATGGTGAGATAAGAGGCTGAAAATGCAAGTAGTGTGTGCGAAATTTTCTCACTTTCTCTCTCATGAATTTAGTTAAAAGAGTGTAAAAATGTGTAAAGTTTTTTGTGAACTTTGTGGCAAATACTTCCTTAAATTTTGTGAATTAATAGCCTTTTTCTTTTTAATTTTTTTTATTTTCTTTTCTTTTTTTCTTTCTTTCGTTTTATTTTCATTTTTTTACGATAGGATCAGCCTCACTATTTTTATTTTCCTATTTTCTTTTCTTTTTTATTTCTCTTTCATTTTTCTTTTACGATTATGTATAAAGAAAACAGTGCTTTGAAAAAATAACTGAAGTTATTTTTACTTTTAATTATAAAATATTCTTCTATAATTAAGGTTATTTTTATTATTCATTTAATTTACATTATGTCACACATAAACAAAGATTAATGTCATTTTTTTTTGCTTTTTTCAAAAAATTCAGTACAAAACAAAATATCTCAATTTACAGATTTTGATTGAATTAATTGAATTCGTCCCTATAATAATAAATCAATTTAATCGAATAATCTTGAATCGTTTATATAGTTGTTTTTTAGGTTAACAAATGTATCTGATTTTTTTTTAGGCTCAAGAAATTATTGATAAGGATATGTACGATGAATTATGAAATATTTTTTCAATTACACTATTTTTATATTGTCCTATTTTGTTTATTAATCATTCTTATATCTTGATATTTAAAAATGAAAAAAATAAGCATTTTTATTTTTTTGTTTTTTCACTTTTTATAGGAAAATAAAGGCCTTTTCATATCCAAATCCATATTTTGACCTATCGCTTAAAAAAATGAAGACAATTATGAATATCCATGACATTCAAGAAAATTTATTTTTGTAAATAACTAACGTGTATTTTGGTTTATATATTTTCTTATTGAATTAGGATAATTTTATTTTGATCGTTTCTTGAACTATGCTTTTTTGATAATATATACCTCTTTATTGTACGCTTTTATAATTTAACATTTTAAAAGTTTTTTATAATAAAAAATAAATTAATTTCTTCGACAAAATACTGTGTTTGGTGTACAAATATTGTCTTCGACAAAATAAGCCACAGGCAGTTACAACAACGGTCTGACTTACCATCACATAGGTTTCATGTCCATTTGGATAAGATGTGGGTCCACCAACGTGGTTGTGGTGTTCTATTGGGGTTATGAGGCGAGGATATATGATTAACTCTATAAAAGAGCGAATGTTGCCAACACAGCGTTATAATAAGTGTCACACTATGGGACCGGGAACAGAATCCCCCACTAGTGCATCAGTGTCAGACTCTGGGGGCCAACGAGATGCAGGGAAAGTCGCCGGAGGTTTCGATTCTGCTGTCACCTCGGCAGTTATCGAGTGCGGCAGCATAGGTAGGCTAAGTACCTAGTCCTTGCTGGGTTGGGTCTTTACTTCCTCTATTTCGGTTCGGTCTAGTAAAATTGGTGACTTGTTGCCTTGTTTATCGATTTGCAGATGTCATCCCCAAATGGGACCGATCGGAGTTTGTTGTGGTGGATGACTTAGAGGAGAAGCTCAACATGGCCTGCGTAAAACTCTGTGTGGGTCATCCCGATTTTTCCCCCTCGCAGTCGTTCGTGTCCGATAAAAGGATTATTTTTCCTACGGGGTGCACTTGCGTAGCACACCGTCGGGGGTGAATTTCTTGGTCTCCGGCCACTACTCGATGGACCAGTGGTTGGCAAGATGCCGCGTTCATCACGTTTGAGCGGTTGCTAGAAGAGAGTGGGAAGAAGCTTTGGGACTTTAATTACATGGTTGTCAGTTGGTTTAGGGACTAGGCTAAGAAGTTGCAGTGCTTACAGATGGTGCCCTTGGCAGCCCGTCTGTCTAAACTGGAGGAAGAACTCGCACACCTGAAAGAGCAATTGGCCCGTTACATAAACAACCCTCGTAATAGGTAGGTTATGGATAGTGGGTCACCTTTTTTGCCTTATTCAGACAGTCGTGTGGGTTGTGGCTACACTGTTTGCGAATTACATAGTTGTTTACTTGTTTTCCATATATGGTCGTGTGCATGTACTTTCACCAGGAGAAAGCAATGCACGTGGTAATTGTTTTGTCTACGTTTCGAAACAAAACAAAATATTCCGCAGTAAGGCACTAACGTTCAATCATTTGCATGTTTTTACTTTGTGATCTTCCAAAATATTTGTGTGCCACATGGGTTTCTTGACATAGGAAATAAACAAAATATTCTTATTATATATTTTTTAATTGAAAAAACCCTAAATTCTAAGTTGCTATCTTATTAAGAGGTGAGCACTGTTAGGGGAAATATTCAAGATTTACTCAGTATTAAAATAAGTACTTTTACAAAAATAATACTTGCGCAAAGGATAAGCTATAAATTTAGTAACCATCTCATAGGCTTCAAAGAGTTGGCCTTATTAACAAAACAAGCTTGCCTCGTTTCACGCGTCAGTAGCGTGGAGGGTACGTTTAGCGGAAGGGACGTGACTGGACGGAATTGACAACTGACGCGAGGCACTACCGCGCTACCAGTGGGCTAACTATGACCACAGGTCTGAAGATGTTGACACAGTCACTGTAATCTAAATTTATAAAAAAAATACTCGCATACTAACTCTACTGCCTAATGGCACGGGTTTATATGGTTAGTCATTACTCTTCCCGATGAGCATTGTTAGTAGGACAGAAAGCTTTAATTCATCACATCGGATGTTTTAAATTATATCAAGACTCCATGATCCCTTACAAAGCATTTCAAAACCTCGATTGAACCATATCCAGTTTCAAATAAGTACACAAGCTACTACAAAACGTAACTAGTTACGGTTGTCTATTGCAAAGAGACAGATGAAGGGAGTTTTTTTAGGAGATGTGCATCTAACCTCCAAATCAACGACCTCCCGCAACGTTGTCATCTGCGGGTGGTGTCCCCGGCTGGTTATTAGCTTGTGCCGACTGCGGATGTGTAACACCAGCAAGGCAGCGCAATACTGCATGCTTCCTTTCTAGCTCCGCCACCCGTAGTTCTAATGCATGCCACTTTGCGGCCTCATTTTCCTCCAGCTCGAAAGTAACCAGTGTCAGCCATCAGGTCAGCTGGCTAATTTACCAGTTGAAGAACCGTGGCCCTGTGTTCCTATTTTTCATCTCCCACCCGCGTCTCCAGCGAGCGGGTTGCGCTATCCCCTTCCTCGACATCCAACTCCGTTGGATTTCGCTTTACATAGGGAGTCGCTAGTAACACGTTCACTGCAGCCAGTTGTTCACGGTACAGGCGAATTTTATCCTTGAGTTTGACTCTCATCTCTTCGAGTGCTGCGAGGATCATGTTACAGTCTGAAAAGTTTTCATCCATGCGGATGAGGTCAATCAGATTCGAGATCGACAGTCTGGGAAGTAACCTGTCACGAGTCATCGTAAGTGTAGTTTGGTGGCTAGCGAAGCTAAGATTGCTATAAACTAATGGGTATCGGTAACTGGCGAGACTACTGGCACACGTTACAGACCGTTAGCGTTAATATAAAAAACCTGTTAAGCGCGTTAAAAAACCTTCGACTTTAATTATAGATTTAAATTCAATTAAATATTAATTTTTGTTTTTAATATAGGGTTAAATTTTATTTTAAATTTATTTTGGAACTAAATCAACATTCAGATCAAACTCGCTTTAAATACCTTGATGTTATTTTCAATATTCAGCATTAATAATTATATTTACAATCTTTTCGATGCCAGTGTCAAACCCACAAACGAAGCATCGGTTATTATGGGCGTAAATGAAGGCATATGTGCCACGGAACCTGACCTATCTGGTACTGCGTTTAGAGAACTTGCAGTTTATATATGTTACCTTCCCAATGTTCCTTCATCGCGTCTGGTATTCCATTCTCACGAAGGTCCTCCTGTAACCTATTCCCCCTCCCAACAATACCTATGCATAGGATGAAAATGGGTTCTACCTCTGCCAAAGGCGGAATGGACAAGAAGGCCGAAAATGGAAGAAGAAAAGGGAAAGACGTTCCCGCGTGCGGCTGTCGACTGAGTCTTCTGCCTCACGATATATGGGTGAGAATTGCACCGAGGGTTGCGTCGGCCTCGATCCATGATCTGTTTAACATGCATGCGACATGCAAGGTGTTTTTGGATGCAGCCCGTTCATCTGCGGTGCACAAGGTGGTCTCCATGGCGTATTACCCATCGCGTTCAGTACTCACTACGACGAACGTCCTGAGTGGGGGTTCCTCTATAGCTGGACAGATGCAGGAAATTCGACTACTATATTCCATACAAGGAAGACAGAATTCTTCTAGATTGGCCGCTAAGTCGGAGGAATGAACACCCTGATTGAGGCCGCCAATGCGGGCGATTTTCACGCGCGCTACATGTGTGCAATGCTGCTACTTATGCCCGGTGTTGGGTAGGAGGAGTATATTGGCAGGGGGTTTGAAATGTATGCCAATGTACGGGCTTCTGGAAAAATCAAAATGTGCATAGAACTATTTGGGCAGCTGCTCGTAAATTTGTTGGTTGAGGTGAACCCATTGGATCCAGGGAAGCCCGTCGTCTGCCGGTCCAGCATGTGCCCGACCTGCGGGACCATGGGTTCCTCCAACGATTTGTCGAGTGTATCGTGCGTCCACTATCTGGCTGAGTTTAAGGTCTTGAATTTCTTGAACCTGTTTAATTTCAAATGATGCTTCGTTGTAACCAACCTTGAATGTATTTTATTGTTAATGATTCGAGTGGCTGGTAGTCGTGTCTTTGTAAATTCCCTGCTTTCATTTGCAGTACAGTGGTTTCGGCGTCATATGTGATGCCATGTAGGGGAAAAATCTAGGGTAAATGGCTTTTGTTCACCACCAAGTATTGATTTTCATTTTATGCGATGGATGACGGTTTGTTTCATTAAAGCTCAAACTCACATGGTCTCAAACAATTGTAAATAGTAACAATAACAGTAACATCCATATTAGTAACAACGAATACATTTAAATCAAGCTCCCCCCGTTTCACACGTAGAAGGCGTGCATAGCACAAAGAGGGTGATGCAATCAGGCAACGAGCGTGGCAGGTGGGGTGGTTACTTAATTAGAACTGCTTCAAGATTAGTTTTCGTGTTTACGGTGTACATAAGCATGCTACGTCGGGCAGAAAATTTTAATTAATCACATCAAGCATTAAACAACATCAGTAATTAAAACGCGATATTAGCCTAGATAGTACTCTAAACACCCAAAACAAAATGTCCCCCGTCTAATGACTGAACAATGAGCTAAACAAAATTACCGACAACAGCTGTATAATTGAAACTTTAACACTTTGTTTGGTTTAGAAGAATTTGGAAGGAAAGAAAATGAAGGAGAATAAAATGAATGGAAAAATTAGTTTTTCATTATTTGGATGAAGAAAGAAAATGCATGGAAAATGTAAAAGTACATGTGGGGCCCATATTAAAATTTTCTCTCCAAAAATTGAGAAGAAAACTTAGATTGGAATGGAAAAATGGGTAAAATTACAAATTTGTCATGATAACATTGGTATATTATAATTTATAAAAGATATTAATGTAATTTCATTTAGGTATATTTTTTCTCTTCTTATTTTTCCTTTCATCCAAACAAAAGATAATTTTCTTTATACTTTGTTTCCTTCCTTCCATTTTCTCTTCACCCAAACAACGTAAAAAAAATTAACATTTCCTTCTATTTTCTTTCCTATTATTTTTTTCCACCCATTTTCTTTCCATCCATTTTCCATTTTGCATCCAAACAAAGTGTAAATGGCGTGCTTAAAGACTATGCCGATATGTTTGCCTATGTCAGTTGCCCACCGAACCGTCATCATCAACAGTCGACGTTTCGGGGTGGTTATAGGCATGTGACGACAGCAACAGTACATCCCCACCGCGTCGGTGCTTATTTCTAAGCATCCTATCCAGAGCTGCGACCTTCAGTCCCGAAGCATGCCACTTGGCAGCCTCTTTTTCTTCCTGCTTACGAAGTTTGTCGACCATCGTTGCCAGGTCAGTTGCCTTCCTTTCCAAAGTACGTACTTTGACTCGTTATCGTGTATCTCATCCGGCACTAGTGGCTCCATGCCCAGTTTTGCGTTGTCCCCATCCCCTGCTTCCAGTAGCTCCTCATTTAGAACGGTATCAGCGGTCACCTGGCCCGTTCTAGTCGAGGAGAAAATTCGACGGTACAGATGAATTTTGTCCTCAAGGCTAGCGTCCCTCTTAACCAACGCTACCTCCACCATGGTCCATTCTGCACAGTTTTCCTCCGTGCAGATGAGGTTGATCAGGTTCGCAATCGACAGTCCTTGCAGAACATCGGCACTCATCTGCGCCATCGGTTTTGACATGGAGTCCTACGACATCGTCAGGTTCAGTGGGGGAGTTGAATCGGGATGCAATCTCACCAGTGGCCTGTATACATAAAGGTGGAGTGGTG
The DNA here is from genome assembly GCF_000817695.3 of Arachis duranensis. Classification (NCBI taxonomy): domain Eukaryota; kingdom Viridiplantae; phylum Streptophyta; class Magnoliopsida; order Fabales; family Fabaceae; genus Arachis; species Arachis duranensis. The sequence continues at coordinate 67,526,961 of NC_029774.3, read as the reverse complement.
GCCAGAGATGACAAGATTAATATTTACTGATGCGCATGGGTGTCAACGAGACGTGCGGCACATGTTTGGCCCGAAACCGTTAACATTCCCCCAAGTGGGGATAACCGGTTCGATATATCATTAATTAAGAATTAATTAAGCATAGTTGTTGTGGAATGCATATATTACGTTACCCGTTAGAAAGCAAATTAGGAGATGGACACGCGGGCACCAGGGGGTATCACTCCAGAGCAGATAATCATTATCATGCTTTGGGTTCCCAATGTACCGTGCGGGTTTGTCGAGGTAGAACTGTAGGGTAATTGGACAGGTACTAGTTACCGTACCTTGGAAACACAATGTACTTGAGTATATCCCTATACAGCCCCCATTGAATACCCCGGTCTGGTCCCATCAATGCTTGTTGGGAAGAGGACATGACATCGTGAAAAGGAAAGGTATACGAACAAGGGAGCGGCCATTCCGAGAGGAAATAGGGATCCCGGAGGAAAAAAAATATTGTGTTAAATATATAGGTAATTTAATCAAATACCCAACCCATATTATATTTATAAATAATTATTTATCTGTGTAATCAAATATAATAGCATATGATTTAATTAAAGGGGTACTCTAAAAGAGTAACAAAAGTGCAACATTCGTGTTACCAACATAGAAAGCAAACTGCCAGACCATATACTGGCCGTCGGACAATGGAGAATATCATAACACGCTAAGACATGGACAAGTATGACGACCCTTAACCATGGTTCTCTTATTGACTGGACTCCCCGCGGTTGTCGTCGGCATTAGTCGGCTGCTCAGAGTCATCACCAGGCTTTTCGATCGGGAGCGTAAGCTTCTCCTCCAAAGTGGCCACCCTGCCAAGCATTTTGTGCCACTTGGCGAGCTGATGATCCGCTGTCAACTCAGCTGCCTTGGCTTCCATTCGCCAGATTGTGGCGTCCTTCTTCTCCCTTGCTAGGCTAAGCAACAGATGCTTCCCCCGAACTTTTCTTTCTGCGTCTGCCAGCTCCAAGTCTGTGCCCTTTAGCTTCATGTCAGCCGTCAAATGCGTAGTCCTGGCGGTGCTCAGCCGTTCGAGGTACTTCTAGATTTTGGCTTTCAGATCATCCTCCCGCATTACCAGTGCCTCCTCAACTAAATCACAATATGCACATTTTCCCTCCAAACGGATGATGTCAATTAGGTCTGTGATCGGTAGGTCTGCTAGGTCCTCTAGGCGCCTCTAGCTGGTTGGTTCGGTGACGGAGTCTTCGGACATGGTCAATTCACTTAGCGTGAGTTTTGGGCTAGTTGTTGCGTTAGGTAAAGCGTGTGGCAAGTATCGCGAGAAGGGAAACTTACAAGTTACGAGTGATTTATAACGAGGCGCGTGGGTTCAACCGAAGCATGTGGGAAATGTTTCGGCCTCTAACCAGGACAAATGCACTAATGGTTATCTATATTAGTTATGATTTCATAAATTAACATAAACCATTGATGAGATAAAAGACTTAATTAGTTAATATAATTAATTATGATAGTTTCTAAACGCTAAATTTGATTTTATCATTTGGTTAATTATGAAATAGATAACTATATTAAATAATTAAGTCATGTCTAACTTGTTGGGGCAAAACATGGAACTGATGGTCGGCTTTGAGTAGGGATAGAAAACTGAGGGCCATCGGATGGCTTATAGTTAGATTTGTAAGTTTTTTATCCTTTTTTTTTTCTTGCGGGCTTGAAAAACTTGACATTTGAGGATGAGACTTGCAGTGTGCTTAAAGAAGAAAAAAGAGGAAAACAACCCTGTTGTTAGAAAGCACCATCGAAACCCCAGCACAAAACAATGTAAAGCAAGAGGTCGTCGATGTTTTTTCCGTCTAAGCTGAGAGCATTAACGCACATGGCAACAGAGCAGTACAAAAGCAACCAAACATAATAACTAATCACTAAGATCCTCCCTGCGATGACAGAAACGGAAGAATAACAGGTGTCATGTGCTTACACACCAAGAAGACTACCCCCGACACCCTCATCGCACGATTGTGTCAGGTCAACACCCGCTTCACGGAGCACTTCTCTATGCCTCTCCTCCAGCTCCCCGACACTCACTCCCAGAGCATCCCACTTTGCAAACTCAGATTGTTGCTGCTTACGAAGGTTTTTGACCCTCGCCTTCCTGTATTTTGCTTGGTGTTCCAGCACCGGGATTAGGCGATCATTAGTGTGTCTCGCAAACCACAACAACACTTCCACCTCATGGCTTGCGTGCTCTCACTCTCTCACCTCAGAATCCTTTGCCTTTAGCCTGGCTTCGGCCGCTGACTGCGTCACCCTCGCCGCCTTCACTCGCTCACCGAAATCAAAAATTTTTTCTCTAAGGCGTCTCTCCCTCTCGAGAAATGCGGCATCGCGCATCTCCAAGTCCATGGTTTTCCCGTTCGCGCAGCAGTACTTGAACATCTCGCGGCTAGATTGTCCGGTGAGATCAATGCCAACCAACTTGATTGGATCCGATCCAGATTTTCGCAACATTCTTAGTTATGTGGGTGTCTTAGTGTTGTTGTAATTTTATCCTGAAGCTATTCGAGCTATGCAGCGATGCGCACAGAAGCCGAATATTTATTACTAACCTTATGTGCATCTATTAATGAGGGGGACTTTCAAAGCACATCTTGGGGCAACATAGCGAACCGTCTCGTGAGGGCCAATGTTGGCTAATTCGGTTCCACTGCTTAACCAACTAAAATCTGTCCTTTTCTTCCTACGACAAAACCCAATTTTTGGGTCATACCTTAGCATTGTAATCTCTAGTGTTTTTAACAGTTGTGTAGGATATGGATTAGTAGATTGTTTGAGCTACGGATAGAGGAAGAAGTGATGTCTGACATTTTTGGTTACCGTAACACTATGTTTGGATATAATAAGACGGTACAAAAAAAATTCAAATAAAAAAGAAAAAAAAGGCTAAAGAAAATAGTCAGATAAGTTTTTTTCTGATAATATATACACCTCTTTATTGTGTGCTTTTATAATTTAATATTTTAAAAGGTTTTTATAATAATTTTAGGTAAAAAAATATGATATAATTATGACCATGCCAGTATTAAAAAATAATAAAATTATTAATCTATTATATTTAGAGAATGAATAATATATTAACCAAAAAAAGATAAGTTCTCAAAAAACAATAGAAAAATGGCTAAACAGGCCGGTTAGTGCCTATTGAGCCACTAGTTACATTGATTAGAATTGGCTGTAATTACTTATTTTTAAAATAACTTGTTACATGGAAAGTTGTCATTCGGGGTCAAAAGCTCCGCCGTGGACGAATTATATCTCTTCAAAACGTGGTCAGAGACGTTTCTTCTGTTTCATCCAATGAGACTATCGTTATTAGAATTTAGATCCTCTAAATTTTAAATTTTTATTTTAGAGGATAAAGTGAGATCTCTCAATATTGAATGTTTTTTCTCTCATGTTTTTTCTTGGTCTCATCTATCAAATATATGGTGATAAATCATAATTTATCCTCTGAGATAAAATTTAAATTTAGAGGATCCAAATCTTAGTTATTGATGCATTTGACGCGCGGGACAAAATAGAAAAATAAAAAGGGGACTTTTTAAGCAAAATAGCCGATGGACACGCGGGCCACTACAGGTAGGAATGGGATTCAGGTAATAATTAACATCGTTGGTCCCAGCGCATATCAACAGAGTTTAAGTCATAATTAATATAAATGCAATCAAGTCTTGTTTTGGTTTCCAGTCCAACTGTGAGCTCTGCCTTGGAAACCTAGACGCTGTCACTTCCATTCTGCGAAAGAAGACTCAAGTTGGCATGGCAACTCCCTGACTTAACCATCGGGGATTATCTAGCACAACACGTGACAACCAACAAGGGAAGTAGGCGAATGTGTTTATCCGTTGTCAAGACACGCGTCGAAGCGAATAACAGTGCGCTAGTGGTATTCTTCAGGCCTCCACCCCTTCCCCCATCCAGGCATCAAAAAGGGTAAAAGTAAAGTGTACCGAAGGTGATGATTCTGGATGGCCTGAGCCTCCAAGCACCACACCCCCAGTGGGCGATAGTCGGGACCGGCCGTATGTTCGCTTAAACTACTCCCACGTGACATCTGGGTGAGGGTTGCCATAGAGGTCGCATACAACTCGATGCAAGACCTTTTCAACTTCGAGTCGACTTGCAAGGTGTTTCTCGATGTCGGGCAGTTGGCCGTCGTATACAAGCATGCTATGGTGTGGAATATACCGCAAGTTTCCTTTCTAAGGTACCCGGACTGGGCGGACAGAAGGTTCCTAGATCGGTGCGTTGATGCGGGGAATCTGAACGCAATTCTCAGGGACGGATTGCATGAGTATTTCTTTATTGCCTAATGTCACGTCGGAATGGATCTACTTACCAGGGCAGCATGGAGGCTGATTACATATGTTCCATGCTGCTACTGTGTAACCACCAAGACGACGACGATGTCAGACGCGGCATCTATCTCTTTGAAGTTATGCTTACAGATTGGAATTTCCACAGGTCCAGGGATATCTTCACGAACATCCTCGCAGAGCATTGGATCGGCGTGACACCTCCGGACCATGGACAACCCATGACCTATCGATCCCCCATGTGCCCAACACGAGGCATCATGGGTAATTCTCACGAGGTCGGCGAATTCCTGTGTCTGGTGCCTGGCCGATCACGAGGTTAGCGAATTCTTGGCTATGTTTCGATGACAGTGAATAGCGATAGTTACTCTTTTGATTGTGTGTCGGGTATTGCATATGAAGATGAATTTTTTGTGGCCACAGTTATGTGCCAAAGAAATTCCAAATGCATTCAATGCTTGAGGTCGACGAATATTTTTTTGCCTCTTCTGCTACCATGAATCCTCCCAGAAAAAAAAACGCGTTTGATTTAAATGGGAGGAGCAAAGTAATTTAATACCCGGTGTCATAATTTAACTGTACTTTGCATCAAACCATTCGTGCCATGATGCATTCTCGCCGAGTGGTGTATTCTGAATTGTTTCATAATTCAAACTAACTAGGACGTTGTCGATGTTTTATTTCTTCTATAAACACACATCAAAACAATACATGCACGGCACATATACACCCTAAACTGAGAGCATCAACACACCAAGTAAAACATCAAACACCAAAAACATAAAGACAAATACAAATTGCGTACTTCCCTAAGGCGATGAAGGATAACAGACAACAACAGATAGTTCACGGGCATGCACAACAAGTCAAACAGCTTCTGTACCCGCTTCAACGTTGGCGAACATCTCGTCCTGGTTGTCTCTCTCTGCCGATTGCGCGGGATCATAGGCTCCTTCACCGCACAGGGAATTTATTCCCCTCCTGCATATCCGCGACCCTCTTTCGTAGTGCATCCAACTTTGCAAGATGACGTCGCTTCTGGTGATGAAGGTCTTCAACCTCCCTCGTCAGGTCACCTCCCTGTTTCTCCAACTGCTGCATGGCTGTGCCGAATTCCTGCACCCTTTCACACAACAACTCGTGCATCCTACACATGGCCTGCTCATCCTCCTGGACTTGGAACTCTTTTGCCTTCAACTTGACCTCGATGGTCAAATGCGCTATCTTCGACGCACTCAGTAGTTCACAGAGCGTCTCAACTTTGTCATTGAGAATTTCATCCTTCTTGACCATGGCAGCCTCAAACAGTGTCCAGTTCGTATTTTTTTGTCCCAGTGGAAGAGGCTGAACATCTCGCTAATCGAGAGTTCCGCGAGATCATCTGCAACGACAGTCTTGGTGGGTTTCGCGTCCAAATCCTGAGACATTTTCATTTGTTTGTTCGTGTTTTTATCTTTTTCTACCAGAGTATCGTTTGTTACCAAGAACCATCTCATGTCCAAATGCGAGAGGCGTATATAGTACACTAGTCGCATGGTATGGCCGAGACTTCGATCGCACCTATCGGCCCAAAATGGCTAAATTAAATCCGTCTGTTTAAATAACTTTAAATACAGTTTATGTGTTATAATTTAATATTAAAATAATGCAATAAAAACTAAATTGTCTTGATAAACGATAGGGGAAAAATGATTCCACCCTGATAACTAAAAGGACGAAAATAAAAGAAAAATTGCTGACAATCCTTCCGCTACAAATAACAAGGACCCTAGGATTTGACAACACAACGTTGCTTCAAATAGTCAAGGAAATTTACCAATTCTTACTCAATATGTAAAAAAATTAACCTCACTCATATGAGTACCTGATTTTATTGGCATGCAATCAAACATGACACGGGACATGATTTTTGTATCTAAACGGGAATAATTAGGTTGAGTCCACAAATTTTTTTGGACACCACATATATATACAATTTAACAGGTTAATATAGTGACACAAGTAATACACAACACACTTTGACAAAGAAAAAGTAACATACAACACACGCCTTGGGAAACCAATCCACTCGATGGGAATAATTCGACAAGGCAATCCGCAACTCAGGTTTGAGTATGAGGCGTTTTTGAGTTCCAGAGTAGTTTCGAGAGTTGTGTCAATTGCCCCTTATAGTAATGATTACAATTGGCAATCAATTTCTTCGCAGAGCACTCCAAACTCCAAAGGCATCGGTCACAAGATACGTATGTGGCACATACACCTAACCATAAGAGCAACTGCAATGGTAACGTTTTGGAGTTCTTGTTACTGTGATTGTAAAAAAAAAGGAACCAATCGTTGGAGGTAATATTGCGTGGAGTTCCTGATCTTGGATCGAGAAGGGAAGGTCCCGCTGAATGGGGACTCTTGTTGTACAATAATAACTTGCCACTTGGCAAGTAATTATAAAAATAAATAATAATAAAAAATCTTAATTAATAGTGAACTATTTTTAAATTTATACATTTAAACAATATTAATGAGAAAAAAAATTACATTAACTTTAAGTCTTTTAAGTAATTAATTAAGTTAGACCACAACGGAGACTAAAGTTTGTTCCTCTTAGTGGAGAAGAGGGATACGTTGGGTTCTTATTTACTGCTCACGTTACGAAGAGAAGGAATCCCTTTTCAGAGGGACTTGTGAATACCATTCATAACTTCTTTAAAATAAATAATTACACTAACTATAATTATATTAACACCGGTTCACACATGGTCATTGGCTCATCGCAACTCATGAATATTCTCAGCTAAACCTTTATCCTTTCAACCCATACTTACGTAGATGATGAGCGGATAATTTATACGCTTTTTGGCATTGTTTTTAGTATGTTTTTAGTATGATTTAGTTAGTTTTTAGTATATTTTTATTAGTTTTTAGCTAAAATTCACTTTCCTGGACTTTACTATGAGTTTGTGTGTTTTTCTGTGATTTCAGGTATTTTCTGGCTGAAATTGAGGGTCCTGAGCAAAAATCTGATTCCGAGACCAAAAAGGACTGTAGATGCTGTTGGATTCTGACCTCCCTGCACTCGAAGTGGATTTTCTGGAGCTACAGAAGCCCAATTGGCGCGGTCTCAACGGCATTGGAAAGTAGACATCCTGGGCTTTCCAGCAATATATGATATTCCATACTTTGCCCAAGATTTGATGGCCCAAACCGGCACTCAAAGTCTCCCTCAGAAATTCCAGCGTTAAACGCCGGAACTGGCATAAAAATGGGAGTTAAACGCCCAAACTGGCA
>NC_029774.3:67517107-67518273 GCF_000817695.3 Arachis duranensis | reverse complement strand
TAGGACTGTTTTATTTTTGTTGGTTTAGAGTCTTTTAGTTGAGTCTAGTTTCATATTTTAAGTTTGGTGTCAATTGCATGCTTTTGCTTTTCTTTTTTCGATTTGAATTTGCATGTCCTTAGTCCCTTTTGATCTTTAAAATTCTAAGTTTGGTGTCCTCTTTGTGTTTTTCCTTTGAAGTTTTCGAAAAATTTGTGTTTGATTTTCTAAAAATTTTAAGTTTGGTGTCCTTTTGTGTTTTTCTCTTTCCTCTTTTCAAAAATCAAATCTTTTTCATAAAAATTTTTCAATCATATCTTTTTAATTGCTGTTTTCAAAATCTTTTTCATAAAAATTTTTCAATCATATCTTTTTAATTGCTGTTTTCAAAATCTTTTTGATTAACTCATTGATTCAGTTTTCAATTTGCTTTGATCTTATTTTCTTTTTGATTTTCAAATTTTTATTTTAATTTTATTTTGTTTTATTCTATTTTTTTCGTAAATTCAAAAAAAAAAAACAAAATTTACCTCATTGCAATCATTATCATTTCCCTTTTGTCCATTATGGACTTAAGTGGGATCAATCAGTCCAAAAGGACTCTGGGGTCATATGCTAACCCCATTACAGCTGCATATGGGAGTAGCATCTGTACACCTCCCATCAAAGCAAGCAGCTTTGAACTAAATCCTCAACTCATTATCATAGTGCAGCAAAATTGCCAGTATTCCGGTCTCCCACAGGAAGAACCTACTGAGTTTCTGGCACAGTTTTTACAAATTGCTGACATAGTACATGATAAAGAGGTAGATCAGGATGTCTACAGACGATTACTGTTTCCATTTGCTGTAAAAGATCAAGCTAAAAGGTGGTTGAATAACCAACCTACAGCAAGCATAAAGACATGGAAACAGTTATCAGACAAATTCCTGAATCACTTTTACCCTCCAAAAAGGATGACACAGCTAAGGCTGGACATCCAAGGCTTCAAACAAGAGGATAATGAATCCCTTTACAATGCCTGGGAAAGATATAGAGGTATGCTAAGAAAATGCCCCTCTGAAATGTTTTCAGAGTGGGTACAGCTAGATATCTTCTACTATGGGCTTACAGAAAAAGCTCAGATGTCTTTAGACCACTCAGCTGGTGGATCTATACACATGAGGAAGACAATTGAAGAAGCTCAA
>NC_029774.3:67515475-67515822 GCF_000817695.3 Arachis duranensis | reverse complement strand
ATTCAAGTGCTAAGGACACACAAGACAGCTCTTGGGTGGTCCATAAGTGATCTTAAGAGCATTAGCCCAGCCAGATGCATGCACAAGATCCTGTTGGAGGATAATGCCAGACCAGTGGTCCAACCACAGAGGAGGCTAAATCCTGCCATGAAGGAGGTGGTGCAGAAAGAAGTCACTAAATTACTAGAGGCTGTGATTATTTTTCCTATTTCTGATAGCCCCTGGGTGAGCCCTGTCCAAGTTGTTCCCAAAAAGGGAGGCATGACAGTGGTTCATAATGAAAAAAATGAACTGGTTCCTACAAGGACAGTCACAGGGTGGCGCATGTGTATTGACTACAGAAGACT
>NC_029774.3:67515067-67515326 GCF_000817695.3 Arachis duranensis | reverse complement strand
TCCTCAGGACCAAGAGAAAACAGCATTCACTTGCCCTTCTGGCGTGTTCGCCTATAGGAGGATGCCTTTTGGTCTGTGCAATGCACCTGCAACCTTTCAGAGGTGCATGCTCTCTATCTTCTCAGATATGGTAGAGAAATTTCTGGAAGTCTTCATGGATGACTTTTCAGTATATGGAGATTGAATGAAGGAATTCACAGAGTTACAGAAGGATTCAGCTCAAAAAGCAGAGAAAATGAGCTTACTGGCGAAAAAATGC
>NC_029774.3:67514348-67514947 GCF_000817695.3 Arachis duranensis | reverse complement strand
GTAATTGAAAAATTACCACCACCTGCCAATGTTAAGGCAATCAGAAGCTTTCTGGGGCATGCAGGATTCTACAGAAGGTTTATAAAGGATTTTTCAAAAATGGCAAAACCTCTGAGCAACCTGTTAGCTGCTGACACACCATTTGTGTTTGATACACAGTGTCTGCAGGCATTTGAGACCCTGAAAGCTAAGCTGGTCATAGCACCAGTCATCTCTGCACCAGATTGGACATTGCCATTTGAACTAATGTGTGATGCCAGTGACCATGCCATTGGTGCAGTGTTGGGACAGAGGCATAACAAGCTTCTGCACATCATTTACTATGCTAGCCGTGTTCTAAATGACGCACAGAAGAATTACACAACCACAAAAAAAGAGTTACTTGCAGTGGTTTATGCCATTGACAAGTTTAAATCCTATTTAGTAGGATCAAAAGTGATTGTGTACACTGACCATGCTGCTCTTAAATACTTACTCACAAAGCAGGATTCAAAACCCAGGCTCATCAGATGGGTGTTGCTTCTGCAAGAGTTTGACATAGAAATAAGAGACAGAAAAGGGACAAAGAACCAAGTAGCTGATCATCTGTCCCGAATAGA
>NC_029774.3:67513745-67514081 GCF_000817695.3 Arachis duranensis | reverse complement strand
CTAAAGTCCTCCAATGTGGCTTCTACTGGCCTACTCTCTATAAAGATTCCCGAGAGTTTGTGCGTAACTGTGACAGTTGCCAAAGAGCTGGTAACCTGCCTCATGGATATGCCATGCCTCAACAAGAGATATTAGAGATAGAATTGTTTGATGTATGGGGAATTGACTTCATGGGGCCATTCCCACCATCATACTCAAACACTTACATTCTGGTGGCAGTGGACTATGTATCTAAGTGGGTAGAAGCAATTGATACACCCACTAATGATACCAAGACCGTGCTGAAATTCCTCCAGAAAAACATCTTCAGCAGATTTGGTGTTCCCAGAGTATTAA
>NC_029774.3:67504117-67512869 GCF_000817695.3 Arachis duranensis | reverse complement strand
CTGGGCGTTTAACGCCAGGTGTGCAGCATCCTGGGCGTTCAGAAAAACGCCCAGTGCTAAAGGATTTCTGGCGTTTAACGCCAGCCAGGGCACCTGGCTGGGCGTTAAACGCCCAAAAGGGGTGCCAATTGGGCGTTAAACGCCAGAATGAGTGCCATTCTGGGCGTTTAACGCTAGAAAGGTGGGGGGACCACAATTTTGTTTTCAACTCAGATTTTTTCAAACTTTCCTTTTCTTTCCCATATTTTTCTACAAAAACACATTTCAATCTCTCATCATTCACTTTCAAATTTTCAAATATCTAAAATCACTCTTCAAATCTCTCAAATCATTCCCAAATTTTGTTCAAAAAAATCACCCTTTTCTCAATTTCTTTCCACATCTTCTCAAATTTCCTTCAAATCTCTCCTTGTTTTTCGAAAAAAAACTCCCCTCCCCACCTTATAAATACACGTTTGGCTCTCTCTTCACACCACACCATTCGAATTTCCTCTTCCTCTCTCTCTCTTCTCTTCTTTCTTTTCTTTTGCTTGAGGACAAACAAACCTCTAAGTTTGGTGTGCTTTTCCGTGATCACTAAGCCAAGATTCATCAAGATCATGGCTCCTAAAGGAAAACAAACCAATTTAAGAGGAAAGAAAGAGAATAATCCAAAGAATCTTTGGAATCAAGAGAAGTTCTTAACCAAAGGACATGAAGACCATTATCACAAAATAATGGGTCTGAGGTCAGTGATCCCGGAAGTTAAATTTGATCTGAAAGAAGATGAATATCCGGGGATCCAAGAGCAAATTCGAAATAGAGGATGGTGAGAGTAGATAAAGGGTTGGATCAAGTTTAATAGGAGAATGGTGAGAGCAGATAAAGGGTTGGATCAAGTTCTAGAGGACATATGCCTCCCTGGAACTAAGTGGATAACCAATTCAAAGGGTGTCCCAAACCAACTCAAGAGGGGAGACCTCAAGCCAATTGTAAGAGGTTGGCTAGACTTTATTGGGCGTTCCATATTGCCCACTAGCAATCGTTCTGAGGTCACCATCAAGAGAGCAGTGATGATTCATTACATTATGCTTGGAAAAGAAGTGGAGGTCCATCATGTGATTGCTTGTGAGATCTACACAATTGCAAATAAGAATTCCACTGTAACCAAACTGGCTTACCCAAGCTTGATCTCCTTGCTCTGTAAAGAGGCTGGGGTAAAGATGGGAGTAGATGAATTCATACCCATTGAACATCCAATCACCAAGAAGTCAATGGAAGGACAAATGCAAGACAACTCTATCAAAAGGAGGGCGCAGGAGTTCCTCCCTGAATTTCCTGAAATTGGCTACTGGGCCAGCCTAGAAGCATCTATCACCAAGTTGCAAGAGACTATGGAGCAACTGAAGGAAGAACAGCAGAATCAGAACTGCATGCTCTGCAAATTGCTAAAGGAACAAGAGAAGCAGGGGCGTGAACTCCAAGAATTGAAACGCCAAAAGTTCTCCTCTCAAGCTGAGGGAGCATCCACTTCTCAAAATCAAGGTTGTTGAGTCCTAACTCTTGCTTTAATCACAAAAGAACAAGAAGTATAGGATTTCGAATTTATCCTTGAAACTAGTTGAATTAGTTTGATGTGGTGACAATACTTTTTGTTTTCTGAATGAATGCTTGAACAGTGCATATGTCTTTTGAATTTGTTGTTTTGAAAATGTTAAAATTGTTGGCTCTTGAAAGAATGAGGAAAAAGAGAACTGTTATTGAGGATCTAAAAATCATTAGATTGATTCTTGAAGCAAGAAAAAGCAGTGGATACAAAAAAAAATTCGAAAAAAAGAGAGAAAGAAAGAAAAATAAAAAAATAAAGTTGTGATCCAAGGCAAGAAGAGTGTGCTTAAGAACCCTGGACACCTCTAATTGGGAACTCTAGCAAAGCTGAGTCACAATCTGAAAAGGTTCACCCAATTATGTGTCTGTGGCATGTATGTATCCGGTGGTAATACTGGAAGACAGAGTGCTTTGGGCCACAGCCAAGACTCATACACTAGCTATGTTCAAGAATCGTTGTACTTAACTAGGAGAATCAATAACACTATCTGAGTTCTGAGTTCTTATAGATGCCAATCATTCTGAACTTCAAGGGATAGAGTGAGATGCCAAAACTGTTCGGAGGCAAAAAGCTACTAGTCCCGCTCATCTAATTGGAGCTATGTTACCTTGATATTTTGGAGTCTATAGTATATTCTCTTCTTTTTATCCTATTTTGATTTTCAGTTGCTTGGGGACAAGCAACAATTTAAGTTTGGTGTTGTGATGAGCGGATAATTTATACGCTTTCTGGCATTGTTTTTAGTATGTTTTTAGTATGATCTAGTTAGTTTTTAGTATATTTTTATTAGTTTTTAGTTAAAATTCACTTTTCTGGACTTTACTATGAGTTTGTGTGTTTTTCTGTGATTTCAGGTATTTTCTGGCTGAAATTGAGGGTCCTGAGCAAAAATCTGATTCCAAGACCAAAAAGGACTGTAGATGCTGTTGGATTCTGACCTCCCTGCACTCGAAGTGGATTTTCTGGAGCTACAGAAGCCCAATTGGCGCGCTCTCAACGGCATTGGAAAGTAGACATCCTGGGCTTTCCAGCAATATATGATAGTTCATACCTTTCCCAAGATTTTATGGCCCAAACCAGCGTTCAAAGTCACCCTCAGAATTCCCAGCGTTAAACGCCGGAACTGGCACAAAGATGGGAGTTAAACGCCCAAACTGGCACAAAAGCTGGCGTTTAACTCCAAAAAGAGTCTCTACATGAAAATGCTTCAATGCTCAGCCCAAGCACACACCAAGTGGACCCAGAAGTGGATTTTTACGTCATTTACTCATTTCTGTACACCCTAGGTTACTAGTTTACTATTAATAGGATATTTTGACATTGTATCAGTACCGGATGACACTTTACACGTTTCTCATTTGTATTTTCCACAGCATGAGTCTCTAAACCCCATGGTTGGGGGTGAGGAGCTCTGCTGTGTCTTGATGGATTAATGCAATTACTACTGTTTCTCATTCAATCATACTTGCTTTGGCAGCATTTAAGAGAATCCGGAAGGTCTAAACCTTGTCTGTGGTATTCTGAGTAGGATTCAATGATTGAATGACTGTGAAGTGCTTCAAACTCCTAGCAGGCGGGGCGTTAGTGACAGACGCAAAAGAATCGATGGATTCTATTCCAGCCTGACCGAGAACCGACAGATGAATTCCGCGTGCTGTGACAGAGCATATGCAATCGTTTTCACTGAGAGGATGGGAGGTAGCCATTGACAACGGTGAAACCCTACATACAGCTTGCCATGGAAGGAGATTTGCGTGTTTGAAGAAGAAGACAGTAGGAAAGCAGAGATTCAGAAGATGGAGCATCTCCAAACCTCAACCTATTCTCCATTACTGCAAAACAAGTAATCATTTCATGTTCTTTGGCTTTTCACAATCAATCCTGATAGTTTCTGATATCCTGACTAAGATTTACAAGATAACCATAGCTTGCTCCAAGCCGACAATCTCTGTGGGATCGACCCTTGCTCACGCAAGGTATTACTTGGACGACCCAGTGCACTTGCTGGTTAGTTGTGCGGGATTGCAAAAGTGTGATTGCAATTTCGTGCACCAGTAGACAAAACCTTTTGTGCACATGTAGAATGGCCGAAACATCCAGCAATGGCAGGAAGGGCAAAAAGGACAGAATCAAGGGCGTGTATCTGCCAAGTGTGATTGTCCGCTGAACATTCTTCCTCTCAATCTTTGGGTGAGAATTGCATCGATTGTTGCGTTGGGTCGGATCCAAGATATCTTCAACATGCAAGCGATCTGCACGGTGTTTCTAGACGCAGCCCGGTCACCTGTGGTATACAAGGTTGCATCCTTGTTGAAGTTCCCCATTGCATCCTATTTTTATTACATTGATTGTCCCAAGAAGAGTTTCCTATATCGCTGCGCGAACACCGGCAATCCGAGCACAATGTTCTAGTCAGTGATGATGGACTTCTTCTGGATTGGCCACAAAGTCGGTGAAATGGAAGGTTTGAATGAGGCTACCATGGCGGGCGATGTTGAAGCACTCTACATTTGTTTGATGCTGTTGATGTGTCACCGGAAGGAAGACGACCACCTAGTCCGCAGAAGGCATGAATTATACGAGACAGTGCATACTTCCGGGGCAGTTGAGAGTTACAGAGAATTCTTCCAACAGGTGTTTGTTCATCCGTGGTTGGAGGTGAAGCCGTTGTTTCCTAGATATCCCGCGGTATGACGATCCAGCAGCTGTCCAACCCGTGGGACCACAGGAAATTTTGGCGACATATCTTGTGTGTCGTGTGTTCGATGCCTAGCAGATTTTGAGGTGTTGCAGTTCTTGAAGCTTTTGAAGTTAAGATGAAACTTCTTTGTACCAGAATGTTGCAGGACAACATTGTGTGCGTTTTGGTTGTAGTGTGTGATCCGGTGTGTGTAAATTTCCCACCATGGTATACAGTGTAGCCATATATGCGGCTAGACAACGTTGCCCCCTTAATGGAATATTTAACTAGGTAAATGGTTAGCAGTTCATCAATGTTGAATGAGGTTTAATTTTGCATCCTCTCATACAGGCAGTGAGGTCAACTTTAATTGAAAAACCATAAACCCAGAACCCTACACCCTTGTCAAGTTCAACGTTAAATACAACACCGTGACTAGCTATAATAACTTTAATTAAAAGAAATCAAACCTTGGTTCGATGTTTGTGTGGCCACAAGTAGGCCACAGTAGCCTGTATGAACCGTTTTCTGTTTCTCTTTAATATTTTTATTTTTTTATCCTCCCCCCATGGTTGTTTTTTTCTGCACAGAATTAATTAACAATAAGAGAAATAAGCCCGGTAATGTCGTTCAATAATTTTTAGGCTTCCAACGGGGAAGTAATACAAGTTTCATTATCACAAAAGGACAGTCATCGCAAAAGGCATGCTAATAACAAGAAGACGCAGCGTCGACTACAGTAGTCAACCAAGACACTAAGCAAAGGATCCGCATCATGTTGCAAACGACAGATGGTAAATATTCATAGAACTACATTCACAAACTCATGTACATCCTGCACACCCCTTATTCTGGGTTGACTGTTCGGAATGACCCTCTTCGCTTGGTGATTGCGCTAGGTGAACACCACGGCGAACCTCCGTACATTTATACCTCTCCTCCAACGTGGCTATCCTCAAACCCAATTCCTCCCATTTGGCGACCTCAACTAGTCCCCGCTGACGGAGCCTGTCGATCTCCGCCTTCAATGCATCTTCCTTTTCCACCAGTCTACGGATTGTTACCTCATTCTTGTGCCTCACTACACCAAGCAACATTTCCATCCCCCGCAATGCCCTCCCCACTTCCTCCATGTATTGTGCCCTTGACCTCAACTAGACGTCTGCGGTTAACTATGCCATCTCTGTTGTGCCCAACTCTGCGCGAAGGGTATAGATTGTACAATTCAGATCAGCCTCCCATTTCACAAGTGCATCTTCAACCATATAACACTCCGAAAAAATTTCGTCCCTGCGAATAATGTCAATCAAATCCACAATGCACAGCTCCACTAGATCCTCAGTGTTCATGTGCAGGATCGGTCCGGCATGGGTGGATGCGACATATGCAACAAGTTGGTTGTAAACGTCGGGTTTGTGATAGACAACGCAAGACGCTTATCACCTACTGTGGTAGAGGTTCCAACGGGTGTTGTAAATTATAAAGCGAATAAGACCTAAACATATCTTCCTTAATACGTTTCACACGGTTACCGAGGATCGTCTCCCCCTAGCCAACCAGGAAGAACAATCGTTTTGTGTGACTCGCCAAACTTTGGTATCTCCCGCGGGATAAAATAATGATTGCAAACGTGCGGGTGCCTTGTGTGCCCCCACGAAGTTAAGCTTATGTGCCTCGCGAAAAAATATTACGAAACAATTTCTGGTTGGATTAATTAGTTTTAGTTGTAGAATTTAAAATGCTAACCGGTTTTAAGAAGAATGTTTTAATTTAATTCAACTATTGGAATATTTTTTGCTTATGAATGTATTTTATTAACATTATTGTACGTAAATGGTATAATAATTACAATAATATTAACATTTTTAATTAATTAAATAGGACTGCAATAAGGACTAAAGTTATTTCATCCTAGGACTGTTCTGAAAAATATTTTGACTTTTTATTTGTTATTTATGACGAAAAACTTGATGAGAAGTTACTTTCTTTCACATGTGGCTATAAACAAAGACGACCAGCAGTTTGTTCCATTTTGGCAACGAGAGCATTGGTGCACGAAATTGTGATCATCAATGGCGCCATCAACATGGTACACTCAATTGCAATCTCAACTCTTTATCACAACTTCACACAACTAACCAGCAAGTGCACTGTGTCGTCCAAGTAATAAACCTTACGCGAGTAAGGGTCGATCCCACGGAGATTGTTGGTATGAAGCAAGCTATGGTCATCTTGTAAATCTCAATCAGGTGGATTCAAATGGTTATGGAGGATTAATGATTAAAAGATAAATAAAACATAAAATAAAGATAGAGATACTTATGTAATTCATTGGTGAGAATTTCAGATAAGCGTATGGAGATGCTTTGTCCCTTCCGTCTCTCTGCTTTCCTACTGTCTTCATCCAATCCTTCTTAGTCCTTTCCATGGCAAGCTGTATGTTGGGCATCACCGTTGTCAATGGCTACAGTCCCGTCCTCTTAGTGAAAATGTTCAATGTGCTCTATCACAGCACGGCTATTCATCTGTCGGTTCTCGATCATGTCAGAATAGAATCCAGTGATTCTTTTGCGTCTGTCACTAACGCCCCACAACTGCGAGTTTGAAGCTCGTCACAGTCATTCAATCCTTGAATCCTACTCAGAATACCACAGATAAGGTTTAGACCTTTCGGATTCTCAAGAATGCCGCCATCAATTCTAGCTTATACCACGAAGATTCTGATTAAGGAATCAAAGAGATAAACATTCAAGCCTTGTTTACATGTAGAACGGAGGTGGTTGTCAGGCACGTGTTCATAAGTGAGAATGATGATGAGCGTCACATAATCATCACATTCATCATGTTCTTGGGTGCGAATGAATATCTTAGAACAAGAATAAGCTGAATTGAATAGAAGAACAATAGTAATTGCATTAATACTCGAGGTACAGCAGAGCTCCACACCTTAATCTATGGTGTGTAGAAACTCCACGGTTGAAAATACATAAGTGATAATGGTGATCATTGGCTTCAGCCCCAAAGAGGGAACCAGAAGAACCAAGATGATCCTAAGATCTAAAGTGATCAAAAGATGAAAATACAATAGCAGAAGGTCCTATTTATAGAGAACTAGTAGCTTAGGGTTTACAAAAGTGAGTAAATGACATAAAAATTCACTTTCGGGCCCACTTGGTGTGTGTTTGGGCTGAGCATTGAAGCTTCTATGTGTAGAGACTTTTCTTGGAGTTAAACGCCAGCTTCTGTGCCAGTTTGGGTGTTTAACTCCCATTTTTGTGCCAGTTCCGGCGTTTAACGCCGCGCAGTCTTGAGCTGATTTGGAACGCCAGTTTGGGCCATCAAATCTCGAGCAAAGTATGAACTATTATATATTGCTGGAAAGGCCAGAATGTCTACTTTCCAACGCAATTGAGAGCGCGCCAATTGAGCTTCTGTAGCTCTAGAAAATCCACTTAGAGTCCAAGGAGGTCAGAATCTAACAGCATCTGCAGTCCTTTTTCAGCCTCTGAATCAGATTTTTGCTCAGGTCCCTCAATTTAAGCCAGAAAATACCTGAAATCACAGAAAAACATACAAACTCATAGTAAAGTCCGGAAAAGTTAATTTTAAATAAAAACTAATAAAAATATAATAAAAACTAACTAAAACATACTAAAAACATACTAAAAACAATGCAAAAAAGCGTATAAATTATCCGCTCATCACAACACCAAACTTAAATTGTCGCTTGTCCCCAAGCAACTGAAAATCAAATAGGATAAAAAGAAGAGAATATACTATGGACTCCAAAATATCAATGAAACTTAGCTCCAATTAGATGAGCGGGACTAGTAGCTTTTTGCCTCAGAATGATTGGCATCTATAGGAACTCAGAATTCAGATAGTGTTATTGATTCTCCTAGTTAAGTATGTTGATTCTTGAACAAAGCTACTTTATGAGTCTTGGCCGTGGCCCAAAGCACTCTGTTCTCCAGTATTACCACCGGATACATACATGCCACAGACACATAACTGGGTGAACCTTTTTAGATTGTGACTTAGTTTTGCTAGAGTCCCCAATTAGAGGTGTCCAGGGTTCTTAAGCATACTCTTTTTTTCCTTGGATCACGACTTTAACCGCTCAGTCTCAAGTTTTTACTTGACACCTTCACGCCACAAGCACATGGTTAGGGACAGCTTGGTTTAGCCGCTTAGGCCAGGATGTTATTCCTGTAGGCCCTCCTATCCACTGATGCTCAAAGCCTTGGATCCTTTTTATTACCTTTGCCTTTTGGTTTAAAGGGCTATTGGCTTTTTCTACTTACTCTTTCTTTTTCTTTCTCTCTCTTTTTTTTTCTCTTTTTTTTTTGAATTCACTGCTTTTTCTTGCTTCAAGAATCATTTTTATGATTTTTCAGATCCTCAGTAACATGTCTCCTTTTTCATCATTTTTTCAAGAGCCAACAATTTTAACATTCATGAACAACAAATTCAAAAGACATATG